>NC_041389.1:421846511-421879881 GCF_002162155.2 Triticum dicoccoides
CACACACACACACACACAAAATTTCAGTGGTGGGGCCCGCCTCACTTAACCAAATTTTAACCAATCAACTCTAATCACCCCGTTAAACACCCGTAATCTGTTCGTGAGTCTAGCATTTGCTCGGTGAAACTACGTGACGTCTTGCGACCGCGCCAGTTTCTGGTTGGCGGAGGCGTCAAAGGTACCACGAAAAACGAAACTTTGGCGAGCCTCCTAAGAGGCTGGGTAATTACTGGAAATGCATCTACTCTCTCCATCAGTATATATAGTAATACAATTCATCACCTAATAAGCTATTCTTTACCCGAGGTAATTTTACGGTTGTTTCATAAATAAATTACATTTGAAATACATTTAGTTACATTTGTATTGATTCACTATGTTACTCCCTCCTTAGACTAGCCATAATGGATAGTAACATAGACTAGTAACATGCCTCTATAGTGGGGAGTAACATATATGTGGTAACATACAACATTTCATTCATTAGATTATAGACACATCTTGCCTTGATATGTGTGTCGTTACTCATACTACTAGTAACTAGTTATGTTGTCATTTACCTCTCTTTCTTCATTTATTGCTTGCCATCATCTATTTTATCTAGATATGTGTGATGTTACTATCTATGTTACTCCCATTGTGGGTAGTCTTAGAGCAAGTACAATAGGTCCCAGTCAGCAGGCTATAAGCCATTCCATGTCATCAAAATCCTACTTGGAAGAGAGAGAAGGGAGGAAAGAGAAGGAAGCGGGCGCTTCACTTGCAGCCGGCTGAAGCGATAGAAACAAGAAAAAGTAGCTCGCATGCAGCCTTGGGAAAGCTAAAGCACAGACTTTTCATGCTCTCCCCCAATCACGTAGCCTTCCTTGCCTCCCTTTACATGCAAGTATTAAATGATACAGTTATTCCAATAGCTAGTTTACTGCCAAGCTATTGTATTAGTGGGCTTTATGTGACATGGCTTTATGTGACATGGCCTTGCTATATAGCCAGCAACGGGCTCTCTTATTAACCATGCTTTTAGGCTAGTCATAGTGGGGTTAACTTAGCTAGTAATTTAACACATCGCAAGACAATTTTGCTTATGTGGCAAGTATTTAATGAGGAAATATGTGCTTGTGGTGTAACATAGAGCATCCCGAGGCAACATGAGTCTATGAACTAATAAATGAAGCCATCTATGACGCTACTATTATATTACTTTGCACTATGGAAGTAGTAACTTAGAACATTTCCAGCCGTGCCCCCAGCAGGCCCCCAGGCCGTTTTTTAGCGCCGGCGCCTAAAAACGGCCCAGTCGCGCCCCCAGGAGCCTGTTTTTCGCCGGTTTGGGCCGAAACTGGCGCCGGCGGACCCAGGCCGAACCCGGCGCGTTGGGGGGCGCCGGGGAAACCGACTTTGGCGCGCACGAGAATGGGTCCACCGAGTCAGCGACACGCCGCTTCGTCGTCCTCATCGCCTCGGTTCCCGCGGGAATCAATGCCAAGGCTGTTGTGTTGCCGCGCCAGTCAGTCTCCATTGATGCCTCACCGGCGGCGCAGTGAAGGTGCCGCGACGCGCGTCCCGCCTGCTCCCGCCACCCGTCGTCCGGCATGCAGATTCTCACCGCCCAACTTCGGCTATAAAAGCTGACCTCCCCGTCGGTGAACGCCACAACTCGCCTTCTCTTTCGCCTCGACTCGCCACAGAAACAACTCTCCCCCCCTCTTCCCCGCTGACGAGCAATGGTTGAGCGATACCCCGGTGTCGCCGCGGTAGCGAACGGTTTTGGCCACCGCCATCTCCACGAGCCCGAGGCGCGCCTCCTCTACGAGGCCGACTATCCGGCGCCCCCAGACATGTGGGTGCCGGGCACGTGGAAGTTGAGCACCGGTGGCGTCCCGATACCCCCACTGCCCATCGAGGCTGAACAGCAGGCCGAGATCGCCCGCATCCGCTCGTAGCTACCGGAGGCGCAACGAAACGAGCCGAGGTACGCCTTTGACAGCCACACGCTGTGGACAATGTTCTTCGAGCGCCGCCGCGAAGAGCAGATCGCTTCCACCAACGGCACCGTCCCCCGCGGCCGATACAACACCGACGTGCGGCGTGAATGGTGGGGCGCGTTGATAACCCTCAAGTATAGGGGATCACAACAGTTTTCGAGGGTAGAGTATTCAACCAATTTTTTTTAATTCGACACAAGGTGAGCCAAAGAATATTCTTAAGTATTAGCAGCTGAGTTGTCAATTCAACCACACCCGAAAGACTTAATATCTGCAGCAAAGTATTTAGTAGCAAAGTAGTATGGAAGTAACGGTAACGGTGGCAAAAGTAACAGTAGCAGTTTTGTAGCAATAGTAACAGTGGCAAAGGAGAAGTAACTAAGCAAAGTTCAATATGTGAAAAGCTCGTAGGCAATGGATCAATGATGGATAATTATGTCGGATGCAATTCATCATGCAACAGTTATAACATGGGGTGACACAGAACTAGCTCCAGTTCATCAATGTAATGTAGGCATGTATTCTGAATATAGTCATACGTGCTTATGGAAAAGAATTTGCATGACATCTTTTGTCCTACCCTCTCATTGCAGTGGGGTACTATTGGAAACTAAGGGATATTAAGGCCTCCTTTTAATAGAGTACCAGACCAAAGCATTAGCACTTAGTAAATACATGAACTCCTCAAACTGCGGTCATCACCGGGAAGTGTGCCGACTATTGTCACTCAGGGGTTCGCCGGATCATAACACGTAGTAGGTGACTATTGACTTGCAAGATAGGATCAAGAACTCACATATATTCATGAAAACATAATAGGTTCACATTTGAAATCATGGCACTCGGGCCCTAGTGACAAGCATTAAGCATGGCAAAGTCATAGCAACATCAATCTTAGAACATAATGGATACTTGGGATCAAACCCTAACAAAACTAACTCGATTACATGGTAAATCTCATCCAACCCATCACCGTCCAGCAAGCCTACGATGGGATTACTCACGCACGGCAGTGAGCATCATGAAATTGGTGATGGAGGATGGTTGATGATGACGATGGCGACGAATTCCCCTCTTCGTAGCCCCAAACAGATTCCAGATCAGCCCTCCCAAGGAAGATTAGGGCTTGGCGGAGGCTCCGTATCGTAAAACGCGATGAATCCTTCCCTCTGATTTTTTCTCCTTGAACGTGAATATATGGAATTGGAGTTGAGGTCGGTGGAGGTCCAGGGTCCCACAAGGCAGGGGGCGCGCCCCAGGGGGGTGGGCGTTCCCTGCACACTTGTGGACAGGGTGTGGGCCTCCTACGTTGATTCTTTTGCCAATATTTTTTATTAATTCCAAAACTTATCTCCGTGGAGTTTCAGGTCATTCCGAGAAATTTTATTTCTGCACAAAAATAACACCATGGCAATTCTGCTGAAAACATCATCAGTCCGGGTTAGTTCCATTCAAATCATGCAAGTTAGAGTCCAAAACAAGGGCAAAAGTGTTTGGAAATGTAGATACATTGGAGACGTATCAACTCCCCCAAGCTTAAACCTTTGCTTGTCCTCAAGCAATTCAGTTGACAAACTGAAAGTGATAAAGAAAAACTTTTACAAACTCTGTTTGATCTTGTCGTTGCAAATATGTAAAGCCATCATTCAAGTTTTCAGCAAAAAATATGAACTAACCATATTCACAATAACATTTAGGTCTCACATGTACTCATATCAATGGCACAATCAACTAGCGAGCAATAATAATAAATCTCGGATGACAACACTTTCTCAAAACGATCATAATATGATATAATAAGATGGTATCTCGCTAGCCCTTTCTGAGACCTGGACGCAGTACATTGGAATCCCGAAGCACCACCACGAACGCTACCGCGCGTGCACCTGCGGTGCGGAATAATCTAACGAAAAAATGCAATCTAAAAGATTATAAATCTGATGATGATAAGAAGATCAAAGATTATAAGAAGAGAGAATCTCATCAGACAAAGAAGAAGAAAGCAGATAAGAAGAAGCCAGTGAATAAGACAAAACATAAATGCAGAGCACCCCTGAAGATCAAGAACTGACTAAACATTCTAATTCATGGCAAAAAAGATCCAGTCATAGTCATACTAAATATAAATTAATAACAATGCATGCAAATGACAGCGGTGCTCTCCAACTGGTGCTTTTTAATAAGAGGATGATTACTCAACATAAAAGTAAATAGATAGGCCCTTCACAGAGGTAAGCAGGGATTTGCAGAGGTGCTAGAGCTCGAGTTTCGAAACATAGATAAATAATATTTTGAGTTGCATACTTCCATTGTCAACATAACAAGCAAGAGATCTCGATATCTTCCATGCTACATACATTATATGTGGTTCCCAAACAGAATGGTAAAGTTTATACTCCCCCACCACCAACGAGCATCAATCCATGACTGGCCCGAAACAACGGGTACCGTCCAACTAACAACAATCTTGGGGGAGTTTTGTTTGCAATTATTTTTATTTGATTTGAGCATGGGACTGGGCATCCCGGTTACCGGCCATTTTCTCGTGAATGATGAGCGGAGTCCACTCATCGTGAGAATAACCCACCTAGCATGGAAGATATAGATAGCCCTAGTTGATACATGAGCTTTCGAGCATACAAAACAAAATTTCATTTGAAGGTTAAGAGTTTGGCACATACAAATTTACTTGGAACGGCAGGTAAATACCGCACATAGGAAGGTATGGTGGACTCATATGGAACAACTTTGGGGTTTATGGAAGTGGATGCACAAGCAGTATTCCCGCTTAGTACAAGTGAAGGCTAGAAAGAGACTAGGAAGCGACCAACTAGAGAGCAACAACAATCATGAACATGCATTAAGATTAACCAACAATGAGTGCAAGCATGAGTAGGATATAAATCACCATGAACATAAATATCGTGGAGGCTATGTTGATTTTGTTTCAACTACATGCGTGAACATGTGCCAAGTCAAGCCACTCGAATCATTCAAAGGAGGATACCACCCTATCATACCACATCACAACCATTTTAATAGCATGTTGGCACGTAAGGTAAACCATTATAAGCTCCTAGCTAATTAAGCATGACATGAGCAACTATAATCTCTAATTGTCATTGAAACATGTTTCATCCATAATAGGCTGAATCAGGAAAGATGAACTAACCATATTTACAAAAACAAGATAGGTCGAGTTCATACCAGCTCATCTCATCTCAATCATTTCATCATATATCGTCATTATTGCCTTTCACTTGCACGACCGAACGGTGTGGATAATAATAATAGTGCACCTACACTGGACTAAGCTGAAATCTGCAAGCATTTAATACAAAGGAGAAGACAAGGTAATATGG
Source organism: Triticum dicoccoides (assembly GCF_002162155.2). Classification (NCBI taxonomy): domain Eukaryota; kingdom Viridiplantae; phylum Streptophyta; class Magnoliopsida; order Poales; family Poaceae; genus Triticum; species Triticum dicoccoides. The sequence continues at coordinate 421,851,862 of NC_041389.1, forward strand.
GCTCTTGGTTAGATCAACAATAATGCATATGAGAGCCACTCAACATTTTCATCATGGTCTTCTCCTCTCAACCCCCAAAGAAAAGAAAAGAACTAAAACTATTTACACGGGAAAGCTCCCAACAAGCAAAAGAAGAACGGGAAATCTTTTTGGGTTTTCTTTTAATTACTACTACTACAAGCATGGAAAGTAAACTAGCTAAAAGATACAACTATTTTTTTTGTTTTTTCTCAAAGTTTTTCAAACACACAAGAAGAAAGCAGGAAAAGAAAATAAACTAGCATGCATAGTACAATGAAAAAGTATGAACACCGACAACTGGAATGAGTGTGTGAACATGAATGTAATGTCGGTGAGAAATACACACTCCCCCAAGCTTAGGCTTTTGGCTTAAGTTGGTCTATGCCCATGGATAGAAGCGACCCTCTCCGGTGTACTAAGGAGGGTCCTCGGGGTGCCACTGGTTAGCGAGCTCCTCTAGATCCCACTGATAAACAGACTCCCGATATGGGTCAAGTGGTGGCTCAGGCTCAGGGACTTGTGTCAGCTCCCAGTATGCATAAATGTCCTCGGGCAGGATGAGGTACGTGCCTGAAAGTATGTTAAACAAAGAGGGCGCAGGCAAGATAAAAGCCTCACACTTTGTTTTAGCAAATATCAAGTTATACTTAAGTATCTTCTTCTTATTTTTAACAATAAAGTCATGTGCTACCATATTCTTATAGTCTAGAAAAATAGTGGGCGACAACTTTTCCTCTTTCTCATGATGCCTAATAGGTATCTCAAAGTGTTTAGCAAGGCGTGAAGCAAAGATACCTCCAAAGATGGGGCCTTTTGTATGGTTCAAACTTAACCGTTTAGCAACAATAGTGCCTAAACTGAAAGTTGTATCACGAAATAAAGCATGGCGCAAAATAGCAAGGTCTGGAGCACTAAGGTTCCCACTGTTCCCGCGACCAATTAAGCATCTACTAGCAAATATTGCAAAGTAACGTAGAACAGGAAAATGTATACTATTAGTCCTTGCATCTGAAACTTTTCTTGTTTCCCCTACAACAATTCGATCAATAAATCCATCCACATTACTAGGATGTGGTTCCTTGATGCTGCCCACAAAGGGCAACTTGCAAACCAAACAAAAATCATAGAGTGACATCTCCTTAAACTCATCATATAAATAAAACTCCATGGAAGGTGGTGATTTTCTATCATGGAAGTAAAAGTTTTGCACAAAAATATTAGTGAGTAGGAGATACTGTTCATGCTGGTCGTGGAGGAAGTTGGCGAGGCCTGCATTCTCAGCCAAGTAATAAAAGTCGTCGTGAATTCCGGCGGCTCTCAAGGATGCGTCACAAGGCCATTCGCACGGCCGAACCTCCGCAGTGCGAGGAAGGTTGTATTTGGGCTTTTTATTTTCTTCATTCTGCTTATCCTTAGAGCTTCGGCTCGAGGAGCCCCTCAACAATCTCTTCATCATTTTCTTTCTCTGAAAAAATTTCTGAAATTTTTAGTGACTCAAAATAAAAGTGAACCAAACTCAACAAGATTGATAGCAACTACTCCCACAAGTGCCTAGAGGCTATATCATGCATTAAATCTACTTTGGACCATATAAATTTGACATGCAAGCTCAAGAACAGGGTCACCTTAGTAGCACAAAATTACAATAAATAAAGCACTAGAACAAAAACTAATTAAACCATTGGAGGAGTCACATACCGAAGAACAATCCCCCAAGCAGTTTTGTGAATGGAGCTTTGAGCAAGGAGATCGAAAATGGTTGCAAAACGAGCTTAAACACGGGTTTGAGCTACGGGATGATTTTTTCTGGAGGAAGACGAAGTGTGTGGGTGCTGGAATAAGTGGAGGGGGGCCACATGGGGTCCACGAGGCAGGGGGCGCATCCCGGGGGGTGGGCGCGCCCTGTGCCCTCGTGATCAAATGGTGGGTCCCCCTGGTGTGTTCTAAGTGCCAGAAATTCTTAAATACTCTACAAAAAATCATACTCCATTTTTAGGGCATTTGGAGAATTTTTATTTTCAGGGTATTTTTTATTGCATAAATAATTTAGAAAATAGACAGAAAATACTATTTTTGTTTTATTTACTCTAAATAACAGAAAGTAAAAGGTTGGTACAGAAGGTTGTGCTTTCTAACTTCATCCATCTCATGCTCATCAAAAGGAATCCATTAACAAGGTTGATCAAGTCTTGTTAACAAACTTCTTCGGAATAACATGAAACCGAAGAATTTTTGAATAACACTAGATTACCTCAACGGGGATATGCATGTCCCCAACAATAAGAATATCATATTTCTTTTTGATAGTAGGAAGAGGGAATTCAAAACCTCCAATAGTAATCGTTGAAAATTTTCCAATAGAATTGATACTATGAACTTGAGGTTGTTTCTTCGGAAAGTGTACCGTATGCTCATTACCATTAACATGAAAAGTGACATTGCCTTTGTTGCAATCAATAACAGCCCTGCAGTATTTAGAAAAGTTCTACCAAGAATGATCGACATACTTTCGTCCTCGGGAATACCAAGAATAACAAAGTCCGTTAAAATAGTAACGTTTTCAACCACAATAGGCACATCCTCACAAATACCGGCAGGTATAGCAGTTGATTTATCGGCCATTTGCAAAGAGATTTTAGTAGGTGTCAACTTATTCAAATCAAGTCTATGATATAAAGAGAGAGGCATAACACTAACACCGGCTCCAAGATCACATAAAGCAGTTTTAACATAGTTTCTTTTAATGGAGCATGGTATAGTTGGTACTTGTCGTGGAATTGTCACATCAGATGTCCTAGTGTGAGGAATTAGTCGTGATGCCAACGCATCTATATGGTAGCTTGAGAGGGGTTGATCGGGATGAGAGACGCGAGGCGGATCAACACACAAGACAAGGATTTAGACAGCTTCGGGCCCCGGGGAACATCATCCGGTAATAGCCCTACATGATGTTTGTGGCTAGGTATCATTATTCTCATGAGGGAGTCACAGCATAAACCGGCTCTCCTAATTGTGTGTAGCCTTAGAGATTACTTCTCCCCCTTTTTTGGGGTGCCCTGCCCCTCCTTATATAAGTTGGAGGGGCGGGTTACATGTGGAGTCCTAGTAGGACTAGGACTATTCTATAACAAACGGAATCCTAGTCTTGCCCCCTTAAGGGAAAACTCCTTATGCCTTTCCTCATAAACCGGCCCACCATAACATGAGCTGGCCGTCTGGGCTTTGGGCCTTGTTGTCCGTCTGACCCGCCCGCCGGACCACCAGTGAGTTGCAATGTTCAGGCGGGTTGCCCGTAAACCGCTAGGTCCAGGCAGGTCACCAGTGAGTCGTCAAGCTCTAGTCGGGTCATACATCCGGCGGGTTACACTGCAGGGTATATCCCTGACATTATCTCCCCTCAGTTTAGCTTGGATTTATCCATGGTAAACTTATGCTGCAAAATAAACACAACAACAAATTTTATAGGTTGTGCTCCGGTTTGAAAGTTCTCCTGAGCCGGCACCTGATCATCCTTAAGTCCTTGTCATTTCCACCTGGATGCATGTCCATGATCTCATAGCAAATCTCCTTTAGCAGATATGTTCAAACTTTGCCAATGCAAAAAATTCAGGCACTTTTTCCTGAAAAGTCCGGGTCAATAGGCCAGCTTCATAATCAATTTGCTGACATTGGCTCTTGTAGAGAAATATTATAAGAAATAATCCATTTGAGTCAGCCTTCAATGCTCTGACTTGACAAAAATATTGGTCTTGAAATATTCAACTGACATTCAGTCGGCTTAAAGATGTAGATCTTGCCGATTTATGATTGCCAAAATTGTCGAGTTATAAACAAATGATGCCGGGTCATGTAATTGACTTTCCTGAGCTATCCAAGCCAAAACTGAGAATATGATACTTGGTTTGTTTCAAATAACTGAGAACTTGAAGATGTTCCTCCATTATATTCATATCACCTGTAGCCCCCAAGTCTTAAGAAAGGAGCGTAGTAACAACTTAAGACTTGCTTCAATATATATGTTGCAACCTTGAAGAAACCCAAGTTGCTCATCTCAGTCACTAGTCAAAACTGAATATTCCACATATGTAGCCCCCAAGTGCCGGGTTGTCATGCTTGCAGCAACCTGGGACTTGTAATTGCCTTATTCTCATAAAAACTTCAACCAGTGTAGCCCCTAAGGGCCGGGTCATTATGCAATGTAGATATGATCATGTACACTTGAACAACAATGTGTAGCCCCCAAGGACCGGCTCAGCAAGACAATACTGAGCTGGGACTTTATATATAGTTCATTGACAATAACATCATATGATGTCACCCCGACCATGGGGCTCGAACCCACATCCATAAGGTTAAGAGCCTTGTGCTCTACCAACTGAGAAATATATCCTTCAATATACTAGATTAAGGCTTGTGTACTTTGAATATTTGACAGGAGCAATTGGTAGCCCCCAAGGGCCGGCTCATTACGATGTGATGAGTCGGTTCTTCAACAAGGCAAGTAAAAATGACCTTGCATTAGCCCCCAAGTGTCATGGTGCATGCTTGCAGCGACCTGGGACTTCCATATTTGGTATAATCATGATTTGAATAATGTAGCCCCCAAGTGCCGGGTCGTAAGCCTGCAACAACTCGGAACTATTCCTTCCATTGTAGAATAAATCATACCCATTGATAAAGAAACAATAGCCATTGCGCTGAAGTGACTTTGAAAACCTCAATTATAATACTGGTTATTGATAACCATAAAAAATCTAGCCATGTTGTCTATTCAAGAATATAATTTGGTATGAAAACCTCAATCATTCTATACCATAATGAAAATCCAGACCAATCTGGCTATTAAAGATTTGAATACCTTATCTGTAGAATTGACTTATATTCTCGGCTTACATCGCCATATGCAGTGAAGATAACAATCCAATGATTTATAAGCGCATGATTTCAATAGCGCAATCCAAAATATGCTGGCGACTTAACATCCAAAGCCAGGGTGCAATCCAAATATTTTATAGCACATAATTCCAATTGCGCAATCAAAGTATATCGGCAACTTAACGTCCATAGCCAGGGTGGTTTACCAAACCCAAAATATTCGTACCATTATTGAAAGACATACCTGTACATTAGTACCATGGTGATGCCTTGATAATTATAATCTGGAGCCAGTATCAACCTGGAGTCACGAAATATCATCATTTTGATTGCTCAAGGCAAAGTAACCCGGCGACTTAAAATCTCTCATCAGGGCTGGTTATCAAACCCAAAGATGCTCAATGACGAGTCTTATAATCAAGGCTACATGGCCTGTGAAATCAGTTCATACTGCTGACTTATCATAATTCATGTGGTAAAGGCAATAGCCCATAGACAGAAGCACAACGCCCTGTTCAATATATTCATACCGCCGGCTTATAACACCGCATGCAGCGAGGGGTGATATCCCAAAACTTGAGTGAAAAGCTCTAAGCGTATGATAATTATATCATGGCAACTTAAAGTCCAAGGCCAGGCCGGGTTAATAACACTCCGGATAAAGATATACATGAACTGTAAGGCAACATGACCCTAATTGGTTTTTTAACCATGTTTTGATATGTCATAAGAGACAAAACTCCAAAAAATGTTCAAATGAAAGACAAATCAAAAAACAAGGCTTTCATAGGCTGCAAAGCCTAAAACCCAAGTGCTTTTATGGGCCGCACAGCCGCTGAGTTAAACCTTAATTCAAAACCTTGTAAGTCGGGCCTCACATGACCAATCGCCATTTTAATGTTGACAAGTTCAGTGTCTTTATAAGAATAACTGTCAAGAGTACAATGAGTCATTCCAGGATTACCTGGGCGGAGTGGCCAACTTACCAAGGCAGGATAACCCGGATTTTTTGGTGAATACACCTAGGCGTCCAAGCCTAAAGGGTCATAGCTATGCTAATGAGCCCCCAAGTTAAAGTTCATCCCAGGCTTATAAACCGGAATCAGAGCTATGCTCCATGATGAAGCCCCCAAGTATGCTCTAATCATGGCGTACAAGCCAGATCAGTAGGGTAGTCATAGCTATGCTCAGTGAGCAGGAAGCCCCCAAGTGACCAATAGTGTGATAAGCCAATAAGGCAGGATACCCATGTTTGAACTGCGCATCATGGCAGCAAGTTCTCTTTGACAGCCTTTCATTTTTCCTGAGACCTCGAACTTGCGAGAGATGAATTCTTTTTGAACCAGAATTTGAAACCGGATATTGAAAGCTTCAAAGCTTTGTGAGAGACAGATCTCCCTTGAGCTGGATTTTAAACCGGAATTCTTCATTTTGAGCCAGAAATTTTCTGACGGCCTTTCAATTTTTATCAATATGGCAGCAGCTCGGGAATCGGGCTATCATTCCCTCCAATGACCCGGGTTTCTTGAATCTCACACTATTTGCTAAGTCATGTCATAGTAGCCCCCGAGTCTCAAGATGACTCAAGGAGTTTGCTTGAGATTTTTCATACTTGGCCATGATATAAACCGGTATATAGCTGAACAGTGGAACGCTGTAATATGTTGAAGCTGGGCAGGTTATAAATGACCCCTTATGATTTGTGTCAATAATCTGGCCAGCGGTTCATCCCAGCTGGCTGTTGATGTTAATCAAACTATAGGGACAGTGATTTGTGTGCACGTCCATTGATCCATCCGGTGCAGGCAGAGGCTGATAATATACTATGGCTTTGCTTCAGAGTTGTTGGAGTAAACCAGGCCACCGGAGCAGGGACTTTCTTGCATTCAATAAGCGGCTCATGCAGACAAGCGGAGCTCCAGTGTGTTGATGTAGACCAGACCGTGGGGACGGACGGTAAAGACGACCGTGGCATCTTAAGCAGCACGGACACGGGCGAGTCAGCTGTGGGCACGGACAAATGAGTAGGCCGTGGCATTTTAAACCAGCGCAGACAGGCGAGGCAATTGCAGGCACGGTAAACCGCGCGGATGGGCGAATCAACCACGTCACATTGACGTAAATTGGGCTGTAAGAATGACGGTTTGCACATATATTCATTGAGCCTCATGGCACGGTCAGATGCAGGCGCATGATAATGATAGTGCAAGCTATACATCCGTGACATGGCCATCGCTCTTGCAGTGAACAATTGTCCTGCATAAACAATATCGTAGACCAAGGCGAAGATAAACTGCTCTTTGACAAAAATAATATGTGTTAATAAGATAAATTAAAATGGATTTCACCTGATTTGTTCGGATGATGGATGATTCGTTCAACGCAACAGAAGCGGCTCAGGCAGGCTGACGACTCAATACAGCCGTGGCGGCTCAGGAAAACCGTTGACACAATATAGCGTCGGCGGCTCAGGCAGACTGGTGACTCTCGCTGGCTCAATACGGCAGGGGCGGCTCAACATGGCATAGTACGACTCACCATAGTGGCTTGACACGCCACGACGGCTCATCACAGAGACAACAGCGACTTGAATATGAGGCCTTAACAGAAGAGGGGTGAGGCAATGGTGGAGGCGGGCGGCCCGAAGCAGCGGCTTGATAACGACGGTTCAAAACAGCCTGGTGCAGGTAGCAGCTAAGGCAGATGCAGGGGTAACTTCACGGCGGCAGCGGCCTGGTGCAGCGGTAATGGTAACCAAGTGGAGGCCACACCCACCCGTCCACGGAGACTCCGGGCGCATAGGTAGACGACTCAGAAGGAGAGTCCAAGGCCAAGGCGACTCAGAACGGGGACGTGAAGGTGGCTCTTGACAGCAAAGCTAGGGCGGCTTGGAAACCGTGATAGTGGCGGCTCGGGCTATAGCGCAGCAAATGGCTTCAGGCGAGGGCTTTACGAAGGCTGCCGGCGGAGGAGGCAAGTGGCGTCTTATTACGAGGGGCGGAGGCGACCGACCAGCGAGGCCGGGTCAGTTTGCAAGCGGAGGTGGCAGCTCACTACCGGACGGTGGCTCTCCGGCAGCAGCTCAGCGCGGGTCGGCGGCTCTCCGCTAGCGGTTCAGCGTGAGACGATGGCTCTTCGGCAGCGGTTCAGTGCAGGACAGATGAGGACCAACAGGGAAAGACGCTGTGGTGGCTTAGGCGAACGACGACTTGAGGCGGTGGTCGTCGCGAGGGACAGTAGTGGGGAGGCTCACTCGAGGATCGCCTGCAGCAGCGGCGACTCGACGCGAAGTGGAGGCGGTCATGGTGCGGCAGCTAGGTGCGGCGCAAGAGGCAGCGGCTCGCTCGATGCAAGGTTCTCGTCCGAGTCGTTCTTTGTTTGATTTTCTACCACGTGCCTTCCAGATCGTGGCCTCCCTTTTTTTGTTCACATGAAGACCCTGCCACTTGATAGCTCTTTCCTTCCATATTTCTTTGAATAAATCTCTAGGTAGATTCCTTGTATGCATGTAGCAACCAGAATTGACAATAGGAAAACCGATTTGGCTTCAGGTGACGATCCCGGTGACTCCATAATCTCGACGAGTTTCTGTTGATCTCAGGCTAGGAACGATGGCGATGTCAAATCCCCGGGCCGTACGAAAATAACCTCTTCATGATCTTTTAACTGAACATACGTGGACGCTGTTCCGCCGGCTCATGGCGTTTCTGATACGTCTCCAACGTATCTATAATTTTTGATTGTTCGATGCTATTATATTACCTGTTTTGGATGTTTATGGGCTTTACTTTACACTTTTATATCATTTTTGGGACTAACCTACTAACCGAAGGCCCAGCCCGAATTGCTGTTTTTTTGCCTATTTCAGTATATCAAAGGAAAGGAATATAAAACGGAGTCCAAACGGAATGAAACCTTTGGGAGCGATCTTTTTGGAACAAACACAATCCAGGAGACAGTGGACGTCAAGAAGCAGCCGAGGCGGCCACGAGGGTGGCCGGCACGCCCAGTAAGGGTGGGCGCGCCCCCTGCCTTGTGGGCCCCTCGTGGCTCCCCTGACCGACTTCCTTCGCCTATATATATCTTCATACCCCGAAACCATCCAGGAGCACCACAAAAAACTATTTCCACCGCTGCAACCTTCTATATCCGCGAGATCCCATCTTGGAGCCTTCACCGGCGCTCCGCCGGAGGGGGAATCGAGCATGGAGGGCCTCTCCATCACCACCAAGGCCTCTCTAATGAGTTGTGAGTAGTTTACCATAGACCTTCGGGTCCATACTTATTAGCTAGATGGCTTCTTCTCTCTCTTTAATTCTCAATACAAAGTTCTCCTTCCTCTTCTTGGAGATCTATTTGATGTAACTCTTTTTGCGGCGTGTTTGTCGAGATCCGATGAATTGTGGGTTTATGATCAAGTTTATCTATGTGAAATATTTTAATCTCCTCCGAATTCTTTTATGTATGATTGGTTATCTTTGCAAGTCTCTTTGAATTATCAGTTTGGTTTGGCCTACTAGATTGATCTTTCTTGCCATGGGAGAAGTGCTTAGCTTTGGGTTCAATCTTGCGATGCTCGATCCCAATGACAGTAAGGGAAACGACATGTATTGTATTGTTGCCATCGAGGATAAAAAGATGGGGTTTATATCATATTGTATGAGTTTATCCCTCTACATCATGTCATCTTGCTTAATGCGTTACTCTGTTCTTATGAATTTAATACTCTAGATGCAGGCAGGAGTCGGTTGATGTGTGGAGTAATAGTAGTAGATGCAGGCAGGAGTCAGTCTACTTGTTGCGGACGTGATGCCTATATACATGATCATGCCTAGATAATCTCATAACTATGCACTTTTCTATCAATTGCTCGATAGTAATTTGTTCATCCACTGTAATAGTTATGCTATCTTGAGAGAAGCCACTAGTGAAACCTATGGCCCCCGGGTTTCTCTTTTATCATATAAGTTTTCCATCTACTTTTGTTTGCATCTTTTACTTTCCAATCTATATCATAAAAATACCAAAATATTTATCTTATCATATTATCTCTATCAGATCTCACTTTTGCAAGTTTCCGTGAAGGGATTGACAACCCCTTTATCGCGTTGGTTGCGAGGTTCTTGTTTGTTTGTGTAGGTGCGTGGGACTTTTGAGGAGCCTCCTACTGGATTGATACCTTGGTTCTCAAAACTGAGGGAAATACTTACGCTACTTTGCTGCATCACCCTTTCTCTTCAAGGGAAAAACCAACACATGCTCAAGACGTAGCAAGAAGGATTTCTGGCACTGTTTCTGGGGAGGCACTTTTATGGAAATCACTTTAGGAGAAGCTACAAAACTCTTTGATAATATTATGGTTAATTATTCTCAATGGCACACTGAAAGATCTACTAGTAAAAAAATTCATGCTATAGAAGAAATTAATGTTTTGAGTGGAAAGATGGATGAACTTATGAAATTGTTTGCTTCTAAGAGTGACACTATTGATCCTAATGATATGCCTTTGTCTACCTTGATTGAGAATAATAATGAATCCATGGATGTGAATTTTGTTGGTAGGAATAATTTTGGTAACAACGCGTATAGAGGAAACTTTAATCCTAGGCCGTTCCCTAGTAATTCCTCTAATAATTATGGTAATTCCTACAACAATTCCTATGGAAATTTTAATAAGATGCCCTCTGAGTTTGAGAATAGTGTTAAATAATTTATGAACTCTCAAAAGAATTTCAATGCTTTGCTTGAAGAAAAATTGCTTAAAGTTGATGAATTGGCTAGGAACGTTGATAGACTTTCTCTTGATGTTGATTCTTTGAAACTTAGATCTATTCCTCCTAAGCATGATATTAATGAGTCTCTCAAAGCTATGAGAATTTCCGCTAGGTTGCGTGCTAAGAAAGATTGCTTTGTTAGAGCGTATTCTTCTAGTTTTCATGAAAATAATGATGAAGATCTAAAAGTTATTGATGTGTCCCCTATTAAATCTTTGTTTTGAAATATGAATCTTGATAATGATGGGACTGGAAGTAAATCAACTTTAGTTAAAAAGCGTTCCAATGATTTGGAGTATTATGATCTTGATGCTAAAATTGGTAAAAGTGGGATTGGAGAAATTAAAACTTTGCATAGTAATGAACCCACCACTTTGGATCTCAAGGAATTTAATTATGATAATTGCTCTTTGATAGATTGTATTTCCTTGTTGCAATCCGTGTTAAATTCTCCTCATGCTTAATAGCCAAAATAAAGCTTTTACTAAACATATCGTTGATGCCTTGATGCAATCTTATGAGGAAAAACTTAATTGGGAAGTTTCTATACCTAGAAAACTTTATGATGAGTGGGAACCTACAATAAAAATTAAAATAAAAGATCATGAATGCTATGCTTTGTGTGATTTTGGTGCTAGTGTTTCCACGATTCCAAAAACTTTATGTGATGTGCTAGGTTTCCATGAATTTGATGATTGCTCTTTCAACTTGCACCTTGCGGATTCCACCATTAAGAAACCTATGGGAAGGATTAATGATTTTCTTATTGTTGCAAATAGGAATTATGTGCCCGTAGATTTTATCGTTCTTGATATTAATTGCAATATTTTGTGTCCTATTCTTGGTAGGCCTTTCCTTAGAACGATTGGTGCAATTATTGATATGAAGGAAGGGAATATTAGATTCCAATTTTTGTTAAGGAAAGGCATGGAACACTTTCCTAGAAAGAAAATTAAATTACCTTATGAATCTATCATGCGAGCCACTTATGAATTGAATGCCAAAGATGGCAACACTTAGATCTATTCTCGCTTGTATCCTAGCTAGGGGTGTTAAACGATAGCACTTTTTGGGAGGCAACCCAATTTTATTTTTGTTCCTGGCTTTTTGTTCCTGTTTAGCAATAAATAATTTATTTAGTCTCTGGTCATATGTGTTTTCATGTTTTAATTAGTGTTTGTGCCAAGTAGAACCTATAGGATAACCTTGGGTGAAAGTTAATTTGATTCTGCTGAAAAAACAGAAACTTTGCATGCACAAGAAAAAATTCAATAAATCACAGAAACGTGATTTTGCGTTGATTCTTTTAGCTGTAGATCAATAGACAAATTACCCAGGACTTCCTATTTTGGTAGGATTTTTAAGGTTCCATAAGTATTCGAAAGTTACAGATTTATACAGACTGTTCTGTTTTTGACAGATTCTGTTTTTCGTGTGCTGATTACTTATTTTGATGCATTTATGGCTAGTATCAGGGGGTATGAACCATAGAAAAGTTGGAATACAGTAGGTTTAACACCAATATAAATAAATAATGAGTTCATTATAGCACCTTATGTGGTGGTTTTTTTCTTTCTTGCAGTAACGGAGCTTGTGAGATTTCCTGTTGAGTTTTGTGTTGTGAAGTTTTCAAGTTTTGGGTAAAGATTTGATGGACTATGGAATAAGGAGTGGCAAAAGCCTAAGCTTGGGGATGCCCATGGAAGCCCAAGGAAATATCCAAGGACAACCAAAAGCCTAAGCTTGGGGATGCCCCGGAAGGCATCCCCTCTTTCGTCTTCATCTATCGGTAACTTTACGTGGAGCTATATTTTTATTTACAACATGATATGAGTTTTGCTTGGAGCGTATTGTATGATATGAGTCTTCGATTTTTAGTTTACCACAATCATCCTTGTTGTACACACCTTTTGGGAGAGACTCACATGATTTGGAATTTATTAGAATACTCTATGTGCTTCACTTATATCTTTTGAGCTATGCAGTTTGCTCTAGTGCTTCACTTATATCTTTTTAGAGCACGGTGGTGATTTTTTTTGTAGAAATTATTTCTCATGCTTCACTTATATTATTTTGAGAGTCTTTTAGAACAGCATGGTATTTGCTATGGTTATAAAATTGTTCCTAGAATGGTTTGCATCCAAGTTGGGTATAATAAAAACTATCATAGGAAGTAAATTGAATACTATGATCAACTTGATGCTTAATAATTGTTTTGAGATATGAAGGTGGTAATATTAGAGTCATGCTAGTTGATGTAATTTTGAATTTAAGAAATACTTGTGTTGAGGTTTGCAAGTCCCGTAGCATGCACGTATGGTAACCGTTGTGTGACAAATTTGAAGCATGAGGTGTTCTTTGATTGTCAACCTTATGAGTGGCAGTCGGGGACGAGCGATGGTCTTTTCCTACCAATCTATCCCCCTAGGAGCATGCGTGTAGTGCTTGGTTTTTGATGACTTGTAGATTTTTGCAATAAGTATGTGAGTTCTTTATGACTAATGTTGAGTCCATGGATTATACGCACTCTTACCTTACCATCATTGCTAGCCTCTATGGTACCGTGCATTGCCCTTTCTCACCTTGAGAGTTGGTGCAAACTTTGCCGGTGCATCCAAACCCCGTGATACGATACGCTCTATCACACATAAACCTCCTTATATCTTCCTCAAAACAGCCACCATACCTACCTATTATGGCATTTCCATAGCCATTCCGAGATATATTGCCATGCAACTTTCCACCGTTCCATTTATTATGACACACTTCATCATTTTTATATTGCTTTTTGCATGATCATGTAGTTGACATCGTATTTGTGGCAAAGCCACCATGCATAATTTTTATACATGTCACTCTTGAGTCATCACATATCCCGGTACACCGCCGGAGGCATTCATATAGAGTCATATTATGTTCTAGTATCGAGTTGTAATTCATGAGTTGTAAGTAAATAGAAGTGTGATGATCATCATTTTTATAGAATTGTCCCTAATAAAAAAAGGCCAAATAAAAAAAGGCCAAAAAAGGCTGAAAAAAATCAGGGGGACAATGCTACTATCTTTTTCCACACTTGTGCTCAAAATAGCACCATGGTCTTTATGATAGAAAGTCTTCTATGTTGTCATTTTCATTTACTAAGTGGGAATTTTTCATTATAGAACTTGGCTTGTATATTCCAACGATGGGCTTCCTCAAAATGCCCTAGGTCTTCATGAGCAAGCAAGTTGGATGCACACCCACTTTAGTTTCTTTTGTTGAGCTTTCATACATTTATAGCTCTAGTGCATCCATTGCATGGCAATCCCTACTCCTCGCATTGACATCAATTGATGGGCATCTCCCTATCCCATTGATTAGCCACGTCGATGTGAGCCTTTCTCCTTTTTTGTCTTCTCCACATAACCCCTGTCATTATATTCTATTCCACCCATAGTGCTATATCCATGGCTCACGCTCATGTATTGCGTGAAGGTTGAAAAAAGTTTGAGATTACTAAAGTATGAAACAATTGCTTGGCTCGTCATCGGGGTTGTGCATAATGAGAGAATTCTTGTGTAACGAAAATGAAACATAACCAAACTATATGATTTTGTAGGGATGAACTTTCCTTTGCCATGTTATTTTGAGAAGACATGATTGCTTAGTTAGTATGCTTGAAGTATTATTATCCTTTTGTCAATATGAACTTTTATTTTGAATCATTTGGGTCTGAACATTCATGCAAAATAAAGAGAAATACATTGAGAAATATGCTAGGTAGCATTCCACATCAAAATTCTGATTTTATCATTTCCCTACTCGAGGACGAGCATGAATTAAGCTTGGGGATGCATGATACGTCTCCAACGTATCTATAATTTTTGATTGTTCCATGCTATTTTTGATTATATTACCTATTTTGTATGTTTATGGGCTTTACTTTACACTTTTATATCATTTTTGGGACTAACCTACTAACCGGAGGCCCAGCCCGAATTGCTGTTTTTTGCCTATTTCAGTATATCGAAGGAAAGGAATATCAAATGGAGTCCAAACGGAATGAAACCTTTGGGAGCGATCTTTTCAGAACAAACACAATCCAGGAGACTTGGAGTGGACGTCAAGAAGTAGCCAAGGCGGCCATGAGGGTGGCCGGCGCGCCCAGTAAGGGTGGGCACCCCCCTACCTCGTGGGCCCCTCGTGGCTCCCCTGACTGACTTGCTTCACCTATATATATCTTCGTACCCCGAAACCATCCAGGAGCACCACGAAAAACTACTTCCACCACCGCAACCTTCTGTATCCGCGAGATCCCATCTTGGAGCCTTCGCCGGTGCTCTGCCGGAGGGGGAATCGACCATGGAGGGCCTCTCCATCACTACCAAGGCCTCTCAGATGAGTTGTGAGTAGTTTACCATAGACCTTCGGGTCCATAGTATTAGCTAGATGACTTCTTCTCTCTCTCTTTGATTCTCAATACAAAGTTCTCCTTCCTCTTCTTGGAGATCTATTCAATGTAACTCTTTTTGCGGTGTGTTTGTCGAGATCTGATGAATTGTGGGTTTATGGTCAAGTTTATCTATGAGAAATATTTGAATCTCCTCTGAATTCTTGCATGTATGATTGGTTATCTTTGCAAGTCTCTTCGAATTATCAGTTTGGTTTGGCCTACTAGATTTATCTTTCTTGCCATGGGAGAAGTGCTTAGCTTTGGGTTCAATCTTGCGGTGCTCGATCCGAGTGACAGTAAGGGAAACGGCACGTATTGTATTGTTTCCATCGAGGATAAAAAGATGGGGTTTATATCATATTGCATGAGTTTATCCCTCTACATCATGTCATCTTGCTTAATGCGTTACTCTGTTCTTATGAACTTAATAATCTAGATGCAAGCAGGAGTCGGTCGATGTATGGAGTAATAGTAGTAGATGCAGGCAGGAGTCAATCTACTTGTTGCGGACGTGATGCCTATATACATGATCATGCCTAGATAATCACATAACTATGCACTTTTCTATCAATTGTTCGACAGTAATTTGTTCATCCATCGTAATAATTATGCCATCTTAAGAGAAGCCACTAGTGAAACCTATGGCCCCCGGGTCTATCTTTTATCATATAAGTTTTCCATCTACTTTTATTTGCATCTTTTACTTTCCAATCTATATCATAAAAATACCAAAAATATTTATCTTATCATATTATCTCTATTAGATCTCACTTTTGCAAGTTTCCATGAAGGGATTGACAACCCCTTTATCGCGTTGGTTGTGAGGTTCTTGTTTGTTTGTGTAGGTGCGTGGGACTTTTGAGGAGCCTCCTACTGGGTTGATACCTTGGTTCTCAAAACTGAGGGAAATACTTACGCTACTTTGCTGCATCACCCTTTCCTCTTCAAGGGAAAAACCAACGCATGCTCAAGAGGTAGCAGTTTCCTCGACGAAAATCCAGTCGATTTCGCCGACGAGCAACTGCTTGAAAAATCGATTTAGGTTTTGATTGGATCGCGTTCGATCTTGTCAACTCAACAATTTTGCAGCGACGCACCTGAGGTAACCCTAATGTTTTGAACTCTTCTTTGTCAAATTGATCGCGAGCTTCTCGATCCCTGAGAGAGATCCCTCCAAGAACTCAACACCATCGTGCGCAAGCCCCATGGTGGGCACCAACTACCGTGGAATTGTCACGTCAGATGTTCTAGTGTGAGGAATTAGTCATGAGGCCAACGCATCTATGTGGTAGCTTGAGAGGGGTTGATCGGGATGAGAGACGCGAGGCAAATCAACACACAAGACAAGGATTTAGACAGCTTCGGGCCCCGGGGAACATCATCCGGTAATAGCCCTACATGATGTTTGTGGCTAGGTCTCATTATGCTCATGAGGGAGTCGCCGCATAAACCGGCTCTCCTAATTGTGTCTAGCCTTAGAGATTACTTCTCCCCCTTTTTTAGGGTGCCCTGCCCCTTCTTATATAAGTTGGAGGGCGAGTTACATGTGGAGTCCTAGTAGGACTAGGACTATTCTATAACAAGCGGAATCCTAGTCTTGCCCCTTAAGGGAAAACTCCTTATGCCTTTCCTCGTAAACCGGCCCACCATAACATGAGCTGGCCATCTGGGCCTTGTTGTCCATCTGACCCGCCCGCCGGGCCACCAGTGAGTCACAATGTTCAGACGGGTTACCCGTAAACCGCCAGGTCCGGGTGGGTCGCTAGTGAGTGGCCAAGCTCCAGCCAGGTCATACATCCGGCGAGTTACACCGCGGGGTATATCCCTAACAGTACTCCTGGATCTCCTAGTTTCTTTAGTATCCCACCCTTAAAAGTATAATTAGCAAGCATGGTGGAAATTTGAGCTTACGGTGTCGTTCTTTTATTTGTAACAATATCTTTCATACACTTGGAATAAGGATTTATTTTAAGCATATCAGTCAAACGCATAAGCAAAAAGATAGGTCTAATCATTTCAGCAAAGCACTCAAAATCCTCATCATTCTTTTTCTTGGATAGCTTAGGAGGAAAAGGCATGGGTTTCTGAACCCATGGTTCTCTTTCTTTACCGTGCTTCTTAGCAACAAAGTCTCTCTTATCATAACGTTGATTCTTTGATTGTGGGTTATCAAGATCAACAGCAGGTTCAATCTCTACATCATTATTATTACTAGGTTGAGCATCAACACGAACATCATCATTAACATTATCACTAGGTTCATGTTCATCACTAGATTGTGTTTCAGCATCAGAAATAGAAATATCATTGGGATTCTCAGGTGTGTCTATAACAGGTTCACTAGAAGCATGCAAAGTCTTATCGTTTTTCTTTTTCTTTTTCTTAGAAGGACTAGGTGCATCAATATTAGTTCCCTGAGAATCTTGCTTAACTCTCTTAGGGTGGCCCTCGGGATACAAAGGTTCCTGGGTCATTCTACCACCTCTAGTCATAACTCTAACAACATTATCATTCTTCTTATTATTTAATTCATTGAGAAAATCATCTTGTGCCTTAAGTACTTGTTCTACTTGAGTGGTAACCATGGATGCATGTTTACTAATAAGCTTAAGGTCACTTTTAACTCTAGACATATAATCACTCAAGTGTTCAGCCATATAAGCAATTGAAGTTTTCTTGTTTAACAATAAAATTATCAAACGCATCCAAGCATTGGCTAGCAGACTTATTATGAGGAACATCACCTTCATCAAATATATATAGATAATTTACCTTTACTACCTGTGTCGGGTTATCAAGACCATGTATCTCTTCATAGGTGGTAAATTCTTAACATCTTCAGCTTTAATACCTATTTCTTTCATAGATTTCTTTGCCTCTTGCATATCTTTGGGACTGAGAAATAGAATACCCATTTTCTTCAGAGTTGGCTTAGGAGTTGGTTCAGGAAGTGTCCAATCACTATCATTACTCAATATATTATTCAATAGCAATTCAGCTTGCTCAACAGTTCTTTCCCCGAAAACACAACCAGCACAACTATCCAGGTGATCTCTGGAAGCATCGGTTAGTCCATTATAAAAGATACCAAGTATTCATTTTTCTTGAGAGGATGATCAGGCAAAGCGTTAAGTAATCGGAGAAGCCACCCCCAAGCTTGTGGGAGATTCTCTTCTTCAATTTGCACAAAATTAAATATTTCCCTTAAGGCAGCTTGTTTCTTATGAGCGGGGAAATATTTTGCAGAGAAGTAATAAATCATATCCTGGGAACTATGCACACAACCAGGAGAAAGAGAATTAAACCATATCTTAGCATAACCCTTTTGTCGGTGTACTAGAATAGGGGTACCCTAGTACCCCGAACTTGTGCACGGGCAGTTGCAGCACCCCGCGACAAAGGCTTGCCGGCTGAACGCCAAGATCCCCCAAGGTTCCCTTGAAGCCATCCAAGAACAAAGTATTTAAGCTAAGGAGACAAGACCCCGGCAAGAGGAGTTTGCCGGGAAGGCCAACCAAGGCGCTCCAAGGAACTTGCCGCGACGCACCACGCGCTCCGGCAAGGCAGCAAGGCCCCGACAAGAGGAGCTTGCCGGGAAGGCTAAACAAGGTACCCCGGGGTCCGATGAGCGACGAGCTTCTGGACCCGGCAAGATAACAACAGCGGCAAGGCGCTTGCCGCGGCAGGCGGCCACTCTGCGCCCACGCTCCAGCACATCCACCAACGTGTCGCTCTGGGGGCCTCTCCGGGTGCGCGTGGCGGGAGGCTGTGCAGCCAGCGGTGCGCAGTGGCATGCGAAGCTAACAAGATCGCCATCGTGGCGGACGGTGGCGCCCCTAATGGTCCTTTTCTGCACTGTTCGGACGACTCAGACGGGCATTTAATGCCCTTGTCCCCTGCCGTCAGGGTTAGGTAGGGTGCACTGTACAAGCAACTGTACCAACTACCCCGCTTTTTACGTTTTTACCCTCCTCTGCGTTGCCACCTGTCGGTGACCCCTTTAGCGTATAAAAGGAGGCCCATGCGCAACGTAGAGGGGGTTGGGGGGGGGGTTGGGTTCGGAGCCTCAGACAGTCGGCTTTGATCCATTCGTAGCCTAGAAAACACATCACTCTCTCGCTCGAGAGCAAGAACACCAGATAATACAACTAGACAAGCAGCAGTAGGAGTGTTATCTCTACGGAGAGCTCCGAAGCTGGGTAATCCGCTCGTGTGCCTTGCTTCGATCTGCTCTTCGTGCGACCTCCGCCCCTCGCCGAACCGAAAGGGGCCCGGTCCACCGGCCCCATAGGTGTTCGCGGATCAGTTATCCCCGACATTTTTGGCGCGCTAGGTAGGGGGTGTTGAGATTGTGTGAACCAGATCCGGCGTTCACACGAGCTAGATCCTTATTCCCTTCATCAACATGCCACCGAAGAAGAAGACTTCGGCGGTGGTCGCTCCATCCACGTCACTTCCGCCACCGTTGGAGCAAACGAGTGGTGGGATGGACGCCGGCGGAAGAAAGGACGTCGACGAGGAAGTTCATGATGCCGCCAGGTCCAAGAACAAGGCTACACAAACCTCGGCGACTGTACATGCTCCACGCCACTCTCAGGAGGCGCAAGATCAACAGCGTCATGGCACTAGCAGTGCCATACGCATGATAGCCCAAGACTAGCGTGCAGCACAACATCCCAGACATCCACCCTGCTGCGGTGATTAGCGCATTCCATTAGAACGTGCGGAACCGCAGGATGCAGGAGGAAATGGCGATGTGCAAGATCAGGGACGTCAGTGAGTTATATGCACCGGCCGACAAGTGTGCGCGTGCTGAGGAAGGGAGGAGACTCCCCGGAGAAAATATAGGAGCGGGAGGATCTGACAGCGAAGATGCTGCCCCGACAAGGAAAACCGGCGGCGGAACAACATGAGGAGGAAAAGCAAAGAAGTGCTAGTTGTTGAGCCGTCCGGCAACGGTGGCGGCGCCAAGGAAGCCAAAGCTGGTGACTCCGGCAAGGAGGTCGCCGCGGAGGTGGCGGTCGCCGACAAGCAGGACGGTGCCAACAAGCAGTATTGCAAGATTCACCGTACCAAGGGCCATGATCTTCAGAACTGTAAGAGAGTCGAGCAACTTGTTGAGCAACAGAAAGCTGAATACGAGCGGCGCGACAAGGAGAAGGCCCAGGAAGGAGCTGGTGGATCCGGCAAGAAACGTCCCGGCCGAGGAGGACGCCGCGGCAAGGCCAAGCAGCGGCAAGGAGGCAGACCTCCTCGCGGCCGCGACAAGGATGAAGCTGACGGCGACGATGAAGATATGGATGATGAGGAGACTGATGAGCAGGAGTTCCAGAAAGCTACAGAGGTCCTGTGCGTTGATGGTGGTGCTTCTCTGCATGCCTCGAGTACGTAGTCCAGATGCACTTTCCCAAAGAGCAAGCAACCAACAATACTGCAGAGTATGAAGGATTGCTTGCCGGTCTCAGAATCGCAGCAGACCTTGGGATTAAGAAGCTCATTGTCAGGGGTGACTCACAGCTTGTCGTCCGACAAGTGAACAAGAACTACCAGAGTCCGTTGATGGAAGCGTATGTCGATGAAGTGAGGAAGCTAGAAGAGCACATTGACGGCTTACAAATGGAGCATATCCCAAGAGCTCAGAATGATATTGCTGACGGCCTGTGAAAGTGCGCCGCACTAAAGTTACCTATGGAACCAGGGATCTTTGTGCTTAAGTTGACTCAACCATCCGTAACACCATCAACTGGACAAAGCAAAAAGAGGAAGTTGGTTTCCGGCGACTACTTTCCGGCAGAGCTCCCCGAAGCCGCCGCCAAGAAAGTCCCCAAGATCAACACCAAGGATGCTAAGGGGCAGTCTGCTCCGGCAAGCCTTATGGTTTGTTCCGTTGAAGCAGACGCTCCCGACAAGTTTTGCTCCGGCAAGCTTGCCGGGCAACATCAAGCTCCGGCAGGACCACAAGTCCTTGCCGTGGAAGCGGATGTTCCCACAGCAGCAGATACGCCTTTAGTCCTTGTTGTCGAGCCACAAGCTCCAGCATGGGCACAACAGATTGTCCACTTCCTTCAGACAGGAGAACTTCCCGAAGAGCAAGAAGAAGCGGAAAGAGTAGCCCGACAGTCAAGTATGTACCAGTTTGTCGATAGCATACTGTACAGAAGAAGACTCAACGGTGTGAAATTGAAGTGTATTCGCCGGCAAGATGGACAAAAGCTGTTGGCGGAGATACATGGAGGCACATGTGGCCACCACATTGGCGCAAGAGCACTTGCCGGCAAAGCTTTCCGGCAAGGTTTCTTTTGGCCGACAGCCCTCCAGGATGCAACTGCACAAGTAACCAAGTGTGAAGCGTGCCAGTTCCACTCCAAATAGATACACCAGCCAGCTCAAGCTCTCCAGACAATCCCTTTATCCTGGCCATTTTCGGTCTGGGGGCTCGATATCCTCGGCCCCTTCCCCCGAGCTGTCGGGGGCTTTGAGTATTTGTACGTCGCAATCGACAAGTTCACAAAGTGGCCGGAAGTGCAGCCAGTGAGGAAGGTGACAGCACAGTCAGCAGTCAAGTTCTTCAGGTCGATTGTTTGCCGTTTCGGGATCCCTAACAGGATCATCACCGACAACGGCACGCAATTCACGAGCCGCACCTTCATGCAGTACGTCCAAGACCTTGGCGCCAAGGTCTGCTTCGCTTTTGTTGCTCATCTAAGAAGCAACGGTCAAGTAGAGAGGGCAAATGCTGAAGTGCTGCGCGGGCTCAAGACCAGAACTTTCGACAGGCTGCACAGGTGCGGAAGAAACTGGATCGAGGAGCTGCCGGTGGTTCTTTGGTCGATCAGAACGACGCCAAATCGAGCCACTAGTCAGACACCTTTCGCTCTAGTCTATGGAGCAGAGGAAGTTCTCCCCATGGAACTCGTATACGGATCACCTCGAGTGCTCGCTTATGATGAGCTTGAGCAAGAACAGCTGCGGCAAGACGACGCGCTGCTCCTTGAGGAAGATCGTCTTCAGGCTGTTGTACGAGCTGCTCGATACCAGCAAGCTTTGCGCCGCTATCATAGCCGCAAAGTTAAAGCCAGAAGCTTCGAGGAAGGCGACCTTGTTCTTCGGCGCGTTCAGTCCGCCAAGAATTCCAACAAGTTGATGCCGAAGTGGGAAGGCCCTTATCGGGTGAGACGAGTCACAAGGCCTGGCGCTGTCCGCCTTGAGACCGAAGATGGCATTCCAGTGAGCAACTCCTGGAACATAGAACATCTTCGTAAGTTTTTCCCATAAGGCGCGGTTGCCGGAACCCGTTCCGGCAACCACCTTTTGTACAAGTCTTGCCGCTCTTGCATGTAATCCTTTGTACAAAGCCGGGCGCAGATCCCGTGCATAAGTAAAACCCCATGTGCTCCGCACAGCTTGTCCATTTCATGCGTTAGTTCCTTTCTTGCATGTGATTATCTGACACTTTGTGTAGCACTTACAATCCGGTAAGCAGTAACGAGCCGAAGAGCTCCATATTGTTATTTTCTCTTCTTTCTTTTTCTTTTAAAGGAAAAGAAGGTTCTCTCGCACACAAGTTTGCCGGGGGGGAAGGAGAAGATTGTGGTATGGATCAGGCGTCATTGAAGCAGAAGATTGTGGTATGGACCAGGCGTCGTTCAAGCAAAGACTTGCCTTACCGGGAAGCAAATGACACAAAAGCTAAGTTGCCAAAGTTTGAGCAATCACTTTTTAAATTTTTTTGAGTTATCTTCCTCGAACGACCCTGCTTTGTATGGAAAACCTGTGCGCGGAGGAACCAACTCGTGGCTAGTTGCGCCCTTACTTTGTTTCGAGTCCGCTCAACAGCTTAAGCGTGCTGCATCTAGTCGCGACAAGGTTTCTTGTCGGAAGGAGCGCCGCCAGCAGGCTGCTGAAGTTCCGCACTCAGCGCTCGCGGCTCGGGCGCCTGCACCGACAAGTTCCCTAGAAGCGTAGGGTAAAAACATACAAAGGAAGGAATCTAGTAGAGGAAATAACATTGCAATTGATAACAGAAATAAAGTTATATTACAAGATAACTTGTCGCAGCTCTAACAGACTGTTTTCATAACATGATTAGCAGCGACAAGGGAAAACAAGAAATGGGCGGCCTAATCTACGCATCCGCCCTCGACTCTTTGGATCTCGCTTACCTTGTCCACAATGGGTGCGACAAGGGCCTTGAGTGCATCCAGATCGGCATCAGGCGGCAAGGACCTGAGGACGTTGGTGAAGCTGAGGCCTGGATTGCGGAAGGCTACCTTCATCAGCACCTTCTGGAGAACCCCGACGCAGATTTTGCGCGACTCGTCGGCCAGCTGCTTCGGGATCCTCTCCCGGAGCCGCTGGAGTGCCGTCGCCACGCCCTTGAAGAACAGGCTGAGCTTGGTGCTGGATTGAAGACTCTCGTCGGAAGTATACCCAAAGTCCTCCATCCCCAGCTGCGCCAGCTCCTCGTTGATGACTGCGGCAGTGTTCACCAGACCCTCGGTCCAGTGCTCCACGGTGTCTCTGAACGAGTTCTGGGTAACCGCAATGCTCTCCAGCAGCGCCGCGTCAGCCTTGACCTTCTCTGCCAAGGTCTTCTCCCGCTCCTTGACGGCCTCCAGCGTCTGCGTCAGCGTGGCCAGCTTCAGCTCCAGGTCTGCTTTGGAATCCTTGGCGGCGCTGAGCTCCTTGCCCCTCTCAGCGAGAAGGCCTTGCAGCTCACCGTGGGCGGCAGCATCCTTCTCGTGCTCACGCTTGAGCGCGGCAAGCTCCTCGCCTCTCTTCCCAATGTCAGCCTCCAGCTGCGCCACCTTCTCCTCTAGCTTTTTCTTGGCGGCCTCTGCAGTTGCCGTGGCGTCCTTTGCCTCCTTGAGCGCCCCGCCAAGTGCTCGCTCACGCTCGGCGAGCTCTTCCTCGTAGCTGTCGAGGTGGGCCTTCCGCTGCACTAGTTCACCTTCCCGCGCGGACTGCTTCTCGGCGGCCAGCCTTTGTTCCTCCTCAGCCTCAGCCTTCTCGAGAAGAAAGGCCGTGCGCTCCTCGTCGACTCGCTCTCGCTCCTGCGCCAGAGACCGGAGAGCTTCTTGATTTTGGCCCCGGAGCTCTTCCGCGCGCTTTTCCATGTCAACTCCCGCCTTCGCGACAAGCGCTTCCCGGGAAGCCAGCTTGGCTTGCCGGGTGCGGTAGAGTGACAACAGCTTCCGCAGCAGCTGCTCCTCCTCAGGCTTGCCGCTGCTGCTGCCGGGCGCGTCGACCAATGACAGTCCAGCAGAGGCGAGCACCTCCCTGTCAAAAGTCTCCCCCTCGACCGGCGCCCTGGAGCTCGACGCCCAGGGCAGCTTGATGAAGATATTGTCACCGGCCTGCAAGTAGGCGCCGGGCTGGGGCTCCTCGGAGCCCGGCTCCACATAAGCGGCAGAGGGTTCGACGGTCGGTGCAGCGCCCGGCGCTCCTGCGGCCTCAGGGTCGTCAGTGCGATCGCCCGACCCCTCGCCGTCTTCCGCAGCAGCAGCCCCGGTGGCCTCCTCGCTGGCGGTCACATCAGCACCGGCACCTTCCTCGCCGGCGCCCTCTATCTCCATTGGCTCAGCCGAAGATGGGTCTGAAGAACGAAGAGGGGAGGAAAATCAATCAAAAATCCAAGAAAGGAAAAACGGAAGAAGCAGAACCCAAGGGAAAGTTTCTGGGCAAGTAGATTACCTGCGCCAAGATCTTCAGTTGCGGCCGCGGTCGCCGCAGGATCAGTAGTGCCGTCCCTTGCCGGAGAGTCCCCCCTTGCCGGAGAGTGCTCCCTTGCCAGAGACTACTCCCTTAGCGATGCAGTCGAAGCAGGTGGCACTTCGGGACCGGCCTCCGGGCGCTCTTGATGAGGCTGCTCTGCTCCTGCACAAGTCAACAAGCAAGAAATCAACAAAGGAAAAAGCACTCAAGCGCGCCCGGCAGCAGAAGGCTAAACTATGAACTTACGCTGGGGGCTGCGCTGGGGGCTGCTCCGAGGGGTGATTGCCGGGTCCGTCAAGGTGGTCTCGGGCCCACCTCCTGCCGACACGATGGGGTCATCCTCGATGACGATCACCGCGGCCTTGGCCCTCTTCGCCGCTCTCTGGGCCAGTGTTCTGAAAAGAAAGGAGTCCAGATTGGAGCAAGTCAGATACAAGATATAAAACAGCAAGATTGAAGGATTGTAAGAGCACCAAAGAAACTCACTCTTCTTCCTCCTCGTCGGAGCTGAGCGCGGAAAGATCGAAGTCCGGCCCTCCTCCGATGCGGCGAGGTGGAGGAGTAGGATCCCTTGCTCGCTTGGCGGGGGCAGTGGCGGTGGCCCGGGAAGATCCCGCTCCAGTTGCCGCTGTTGCGTGAGGCGCTCCCGCGGCAACATTGCTTGCCGCGGTAGAGCGCGTCGTGCGGCTCGGTGGCTGTGGAGCCGACTGCCGCCCCGCTGCGTCCCCGACCCTGTGAAGGCGCCTCCTTGGCGGGGCCGGGGGCTCCGCTTGCGGCAAGTTCTCTGAAGGCTCAGCCTCCTCCTCGCCGGCCTCGCTCGACTCGGCTTCGGAACCGGCAGGCTCCTCCTCGCCCATGAACTCCGCACGATCGGCAAGGTTTGCCGCCTCTGCAGCCTCCGCCTCCTCCACAGTAAACCCAAACACACCCACAGCAGCTGCGGCCGCAGCCTCTTCCGCCCTAGTAGCGATGAGCTGCAGCTCCTCGTCGGTGGTGTCACGGGTGAGGCTCTTCTGCTCGTCAGCGCGGACCGGCACTTCCTCCAAGGTGTCGAAGAACGATCGCACGACGTCATCCGCAGGCTCTTGCCAAGTTGGGATGATGCCGTGTGAATCGCACAACGGCATCATGGCGCGGATCCGGTCAAGCGAAGAGTTATTGCACAAAGGAACTACGCCCCTCGGCAATGTGAATGGGTCGCGTTTGAATAATTCCGGTCAAGCGAAGAGTTATTGCACAAAGGAACTACGCTCTTGCCAAGCTGGGGGTCGCGTTTGAATAATTCCAAGAGCATTGCGTCCAACTCCAAGACAGTGAAGTTGTAGTTGAGGCCCGGCCGCAGCCTCATGATGTCCGCCGAATTCTGGAATTCCCAGGCGGTCCTCCCCCTCTCCTGCAGGGGGGCGATGCGGCGGTGGAGGAAATCTGCCCCGACAGCACCTACGGTGAGCCCGGCAAGCCTGAGGCAAAGAATCCTAGTGATGGCGATCTTCAGCCTCTCGTCTTCCGGGGCCACGTTGCTCCAGTCATTGCCGTGCACTATTGGAGTTTGGCGCACGGCGGTGAAGGGCTGCGGATCCTCCTCGACGATCCAACACCACTCCGCTCTCCACTCCTCCCACTTGCTGCGAAGCTCACCCTCCAAGTACGCCTCTTTCTTGCCGACTCTCGAGACCCAGGCAATCCCTCCGGCAAGCGGCTCTCCTCTCTCTACCCGAGGTATGAAGAAGTGGCGGAAAAGGGCAACACTAGGGTGGACTCCGAGAAAGTTTTCGCACAAGTGTGCGAAAACTGCCATGGTCAGGACAGCATTGGGGGTGAAGTCAAGGAGGCGGAAGCCATATGTGTTCATAATATCACAGAAGAACTCCGAGAAGGGCAGGCAGAGCCCGCAATAGAAGAATAGCGGGAAGAACAGGTACCCATTTGGAGCCGACTCTGAGGCAGCGGCCGGGAGTACCCTCGTGCGCGGATGCGCACGCGTCTCCGTCGCCCAAAAGAGGTAGAAGTACTCCCTCAGCTCTTGCACGCCGAGCTGGGGAGTGAAGATCGCCCGCTCCTTCCGCAGCGCCGCGAGCTGCTGCGCCTCGGCCGACTTCACACCCTTTCCTTTGTCGGCTTTCGGGGCCATGGCGGAGGTGGTGGGGAAGGTCGACGGCATGGTGATGCTGGTGGCAATGGGGGGCGGAGCGCTGCTCTCTCGGCTTCGAGAAGAAGGGGGGAGCGGCGGAGTTTGTGAAGAAGGAGTAGCAGCAACCAGCGAGGGGGAACGAACTGCCTCTGTTTCCTCTGCTTATAAAGAGGGACGAGGCGGACGTTTCGGCCTTCCAAATAAACAACCACCCACGATCTCTCCCACGATGCCGCATTCAACGCGTGCCGTTATGGGAGAGTGCGGTGGATACGGAACAAGATTTGGCGTGGCCCAGCCCGCGTGTGTGCCCGTGCCCTGTCTTGGGCCTGGCCCAACAGCGCTCGGCACCGTGTCTGGCCCTGGCCCGGGGGGGTCCTGTCGGTGTACTAGAATAGGGGTACCCTAGTACCCCGAACTTGTGCACGGGCAGTTGCAGCACCCCGCGGCAAAGGCTTGCCGGGTGAACGCCAAGATCCCCCAAGGTTCCCTTGAAGCCATCCAAGAACAAAGTATTTAAGCTAAGGAGACAAGACCCCGGCAAGAGGAGCTTGCCGGGAAGGCCAACCAAGGCGCTCCAAGGAACTTGCCGCGACGCGCCACGCGCTCCGGCAAGGCAGCAAGGCCCCGGCAAGAGGAGCTTGCCGGGAAGGCTAAACAAGGTACCCCGGGGCCCGGTGAGCGACGAGCTTCTGGACCCGGCAAGATAACAACAGTGGCAAGGCGCTTGCCGCGGCAGGCGGCCACTCTGCGCCCATGCTCCAGCACATCCACCAATGTGTCGCTCTGGGGCCTCTCCGGGCGCGCGTGGCGGGAGGCTGTGCAGCCAGCGGTGCGCAGTGGCATGCGAAGCTGACAAGATCGCCATCGTGGCGGACGGTGGCGCCCCTAACGGTCCTTTTCTGCACTGTTCGGGCGACTCAGAAGGGCATTTAATTCCCTTGTCCCCTGCCGTCAGGGTTAGGTAGGATGCACTGTACAAGCAACTGTACCAACTACCCCGCTTTTTACGTTTTTACCCTCCTCTATGTTGCCACCTGTCGGTGACCCCTTTAGCGTATAAAAGGAGGCCC
>NC_041389.1:421880381-421931969 GCF_002162155.2 Triticum dicoccoides
GACAGTCGGCTTTGATCCATTCGTAGCCCAGAAAACACATCACTCTCTCGCTCGAGAGCAAGAACACCAGATAATACAACTAGACAAGCAGCAGTAGGAGTGTTATCTCTCCGGAGAGCTCCGAAGATGGGTAATCCTCTCGTGTGCCTCGCCTCGATCTGCTCTTCGTGCGACCTCCGCCCCCCGACGAACCGAAAGGGGCCCGGTCCGCCGGCCCCATAGGTGTTCGCGGATCAGTTATCCCCGACACCTTTAATGAGAAAGGAAACAATTTAAGGATATAATAATAGCGAATTTTTTCCTCGTGAGTGAATAGGGTGGCTATATCATTCAATTTAGTAAGATGTGCCACAACAGTTTCATATTCAAAGCCATAGAAAGGATCAGATTCAACCAAAGTAATTAATTCAGGATCGACAAAGAAATCATAATCCTTATCAGTAACACAAATAGGTGAAGTAGCAAAAGCAGGGTCATATTTCATTCTAGCTTTCAAAGACTTTTCTTTTAGCTTAGCTAACAGTTTCTTAAGATCGTATCTATCATTACGAGCAAAAAGTTCTCTAGAAGTTTCTTCATCCATAACATAACCCTCAGGCACAACATGCAATTCAAATCTAGGGGGAGAATCTTCATCATCACTTTCATCAATATTATCAGTTTCAATAATTTCATTCTCTCTAACCCTAGCAACTTGTTCATCAAGAAATTCACCTAATGGAAAATTATTATCTAGCAGAGAAGTAGTATCATCATAAGCATCATGCATAGAAGAAGTGGCATCATCAATAACATGCGACATATCAGAATCAATAGCAGGTGCAGGTGTAGGTGTCGCAAATTTACTGATAACAGAAGGTGAATCAAGTGCAGAGCTAGATGGCAGTTCCTTACCTTCCCTCGTAGTTGAGGGAAAAATCTTGGTTCTTTCATCTTTCAAGTTCCTCATAGTGATCAACAGATATAAATCCCAAGTGACTCAAAGAATAGAGCTATGCTCCCCGACAACGGCGCCAGAAAAAGGTCTTGATAACCCACAAGTATAGGGGATCACAACAGTTTTCGAGGTAGAGTATTCAACCCAAATTTATTGATTCGACACAAGGAGAGCAAAAGAATATTCTCAAGTATTAGAAGCTGAGTTGTCAATTCAACCACACCTGAAATACTTAATATTTTCAGCAAAGTATTTAGTATCAAAGTAGTATGGAAGTAATGCCAACGGTGGCAAAAGTAACAGTAGCGGTTTTGTAGCAATCGTAACAGTGCCAACGGAGAAGTAACTAAGCAAAGTTCAATACGTGAAAAGCTTGTAGGCAATGGATCAATGATGGATAATTATGTCGGATGCAATTCATCATGCAACAATTATAACATAGGGTGACACAGAACTAACCCCAGTTCATCATTGTAATGTAGGCATGTATTTCGAATATAGTCATACGTGCTTATGGAAAAGAACTTGCATGACATATTTGTCCTACCCTCCTGTCGTAGCGGGGTCCCATTGGGAACTAAGGGATATTAAGGCCTCCTTTTAATAGAGTACCGGACCAAAGCATTAGCATTAGTGAATACATGAACTCCTCAAACTACGGTCATCACCGGGAAATGTCCCGACTATTTTCACTCCGGGGTTTGTCGGATCATAACATGTAGTAGGTGACTATTGACTTGCAAGATAGGATCAAGAACTCACATATATTCATGAAAACATAATAGGTTCAGATCTGAAATCATGGCACTCGGGCCCTAGTGACAAGCATTAAGCATGGCAAAGTGATAGCAACATCGATCTTAGAACATAATGGATACTAGGGATCAAATCCTAACAAAACTAACTCGATTACATGGTAAATCTCATCCAACCCATTACCGTCCAACAAGCCTATGATGGGATTACTCACGCACGACGGTGAGCATCATGAAATTGGTGATGGAGGATGGTTGATGATGACAATGGCGACAGATTCCCCTCTCCGGAGCTTCGAACGGACTCCAGATCAGCCCTCCCGAGGAAGATTAGGGCTTGGCGGTGGCTCCGTACGTAAAATGCGATGAATCCTTCTCTCTGATTTTTTCTCCCTGAACGTGAATATATGGAGTTTGAGTTGAAGTCGGTGGGGCCCCACTAGGCAGGGGGCGCGCCCCAGGGGGTGGGTGCGCCCTGCACCCTCGTGGACAGGGTGTGGGCCCCCTTACGTTGATTCTTTCGCCAATATTTTGTATTAATTCCAAAACATATCTCCGTGGAGTTTCAGGTCATTCCGAGAACTTCTATTTGTGCACAAAAATAACACCATGGCAATTCTGCTGAAAACAACGCCAGTCTGGGTTAGTTCCATTCAAATCATGCAAGTTAGAGTCCAAAACAAGGGCAAAAGTGTTTGGAAAAGTAGATACGTTGGAGACGTTCACGTGCCCGGCTGCACCCTCGAGACCGTCCTCGACTACATCAAGACCGGAAACATGCCGGGCCTCGAGTACCCGGCGCGCCCGTTCTTCTCTCGCCACCATGGTAGCTCCTGGACGCCTCGGCAAAAATGGGGTCGTCGGGCTCCAGTTCGCTCTCCTCCGGGTCGCCAGCGCTATGGCCCGTCAAGCCAGAGCTGCAGGAGACTCCGCTTGGGCGTCGTACCCGCAGCGGCGCCCTCGTCACCAACAAGGGCGGTCGCCCCTCCCCGCGCTCCCTCCGCCTAGTCCGGCCGAAGACCGAGCCGGGGTCCCCCCCAGCTCGCGGCGATAGCCGCCGCCGCGGAGATCGCCCTCAACTGAGCGAAGGAGGACTACGTCCGCGAGCAGGTGGCTCGCCAGCGCCGGGCCTACGAGGCGATAAAGGCCCGGTGCCGCGGCCGTGAGGAGGGCGGCGTTGCCGTCCTCGACAGCAACAAGGAGGACGCGCCCGAGCTGTCCAACCCCCCGCGCGTTGGCGACCCTGGTTAGGGGTGCAGCATGGATGGATGTGGCTCCGGCACGCATGGCGACGACGACGACTGGGACAACAACGACGACGGCGACTACACCCGGTTCTACAGGCTCCTCAGCATGTAAAAGGCGGGCGGTGGCCGCGACGTAGTAGGGCTATTGGTAGTTTGTTTGTTTTCGGTTTCTTTGTACAAATTTGAATGAAAAATCGCCTAGTTTGTGCCGAATTCGAATCGAATCGCCAAGTTTACGCCGAGTTTGGGGTGACACGGGGGCGACGACTGGGAACGCAATCGCCCCCACGCCTATAGTTCGCGCCGGCTGGGCCCTAGACGGCACTTTTTCGGCGTCCTGGGGGCCGAATGGCTGGAGATGCTCTTAGACTAGTGTCATATGCATGACACTAGTATAAGTTACTCCCCACTATGACCAGCCTTAGGCTGGTCTAAGGCTGGTCATAGTGGGAGTAACATAGGTAGTAACATAGATGCCACATAAGCAAAAATGGTTAGGTGGCAAGTAGTTAATGAGGAGAGAGACAAATAAAGTAACATAATATATTACCATCACATAGCGCTTCCCAATGCAAAATGTGTCTACAAAGTAATAAATGAACACCTCTGTGTTACCACACATATGAGACTACTCACTATGAGGTTGCTCATAGTGGGAGTAACATAGGTAGTAACATAGATGCCACATAAGCAAATGTGGTGAGGTGGCAAGTAGTTAATGAGGAGAGAGACAAATAGAGTAACATAATATGTTACCATCACTACTTCCCAATGTAAAATGAGTCTACAAAGTAATAAATAAAGACATCTATGTTACCACACATATGACACTACCCACTATGAATGTAGTAACATAGACTAGTAACATACACATGTTACTAATCTAAGTTACTCTCCACTATGACTAGCCTGTAGGTAGTAACATAGACTAGTAACATATGCATGTTACTAGTCTAAGTTACTCTCCACTATGGGACCTCCTTCAATGCATTGCTGCTTAGCTGAGGTGCTAAGTGCATTAATTGCCTTAGCAACTAATGTCCATAATGCATGGGTGTTTAGCTTTTGTAGCTAAGCTTGCTTTATTTAATTTTCTATCAACAAAGCTCCCTCATGCATTGGTTGGTAGGTATTTTATATAGGTTCACGTGCTTAGAACCGTTTCTTTCTAGGGTCACCATAATACTCTCTCTCCTCTTTAATTGCTTTGCCACATCATTTTTTTCCTATGTGGCACCCTTAGCACCCATACACGATGGAGCACTGGGAGCAGCCTGACTAGCCTTACCAGTTTATGGGGATCGACTCAAAAATCTCACCAACCAAGGTAGATGATGAGTGGTGGAATAATTTTGATAGTTTGCAAAAGTACTCAATTAATGCAGTCATTTTCCTCGAATAAATGTGTTTGCCAATACATTAATTGCAATGCATGCATGTGTGACCAATAAATAGCAAAGAACTTTTACATGCATTGGTGAGTTTTCTTTTAATCCTTGCATGCAGTGATTTAATGCACCTCGATATTTTAGTGTGTGATGGAAGCAATAGAAATGAGACTTATAAAACGGGAAAAACGGAAGTTTTGAGATAAGCCCTATAAACCTAAAAGAGACAATACTAGCTAAGTTTTGAAATAAAACTCTCGATATCTAAACGGAAGTTTTGAGGTAGTACTAGCTAAGTTACTCCTACTACAACCAACCTAAGAGCATCTCTAGCCCTTTCCCTTATATTTAACTTCTCCAAGGACCACTCAAAACATAACTCCTTAAATTTGAGGAGTTAAAAAGTGTGTGCACATAGCCTAAACCTTATTCCCTATAATTTTTCTCTTTGCTATATCTGCCATCCTTTTGTATACAAACTCCATCTCAACCACATTTGTACAATATATTAAATTCAATACCTGATATTTCTAATGCACGTATTTCAACAACATTTCAAAACAATATTTTAAATATTTAAATTCAAACGCTACATATGGTCCCAATGAAAAAGTAATCCAAATAAAACATCATAGAACAACATTCAATTGTCTTGAAGTGCCCACAAGTGCTCAATAAATATTTTTCGCAAAAAAGTGCTCAGTAAGATCATCTTAAAGTTGGTGACGAGCTTCATGGTTGATGTTCTGGCAATGCCACGAGCATGCCCAAGGCATACAATCAATGGATTGAAGCATCCTCGGACAAAGAATCATTAAAAACATTTCCCATAACCTCTCCATCTAGACAAATACAACATGCAATGAGCAAATTGAGTGCATAAATGAACAAAAACACATAAAATGGGAAAGTTTAACATTTGGGACAATTCGTCAAACTCTTTGCGGACAAAGAGAGGTTTGAGTGGCTGTGACAGACGTTGGTGCGTTGTCGACGCTGCCAAAGATGAAGATGATAATGAGGGAGGCATAGATGCCGACAAGAACTAATTCCAGCCTCGTCGTGATGTATATGCCTCCAAGGAAGCATGTGGCGGTTCGACTCCAACTATTGGAGGATTGATGGTGTGGAAACGAGATGGGCACCAATATCTCCCGCACAGGTCAGCTAGGCCTTTTGCTCCTTTGGCGGATGTGTTCCCATGGAACCATGGCGTCAAGGTGGTGTTCGGTGTGGCGGCAAATGGCGGTGATTCTGGTGGCAGGGCCGACCGATGGGCGAGGAGAGGGTGGGGGGAGTTGACAAGGTTGCCGGGGGGGGCAAGGGGGGTCACCACAGACAACATGGAGGGTTGGCTAGTCATCGATGTGGAGGTGGGCAGCGGCGGGTGATACGTCCATTTTGCATCATGCTTTTATATCAATATTTATTGCATTATGGGTTGTTACTACACATTATATCACAATACTTATGCCTTCTCTCTCTTATTTTACAAGGTTTACATGAAGAGGGAGAATGCCGGCAGCTGGAATTCTGGGATGAAAAAGGAGCAAATATTATAGACCTATCCTGCACAACTCCAAAAGTCGTGAAACTCCACGAAAGTCCGTTTTGGAATATATTAAAAATATTGGGCGAAGAAAGCACCAGAGGGGGCCACCCACTGTCCACGAGAGTGGAGGGCGCGCCCCCTGCCTCGTGGGCTATCTAGCAGCCCCCCGATGTCCATCTTCTGGTATATGGTGTCTTTTGCCCTGGAAAAAATCATAAGGAAGCTTTCGGGATGAAGCGCCTCCATCTTGAGGTGGAACCTGTGTGGAACCAATCTAGGGCTCCAGCGGAGCTGTTCTGCTGGGGAAACATCCCTCCGGGAGGGGGAAATCATCACCATCATCATCAACATCGATCCTATCATCGAGAGGGGGTCAATCTCCATCAACATCTTCACCAGCACCATCTCCTCTCAAACCCTAGTTCATCTCTTGTATCCGATCTTTGTCTCAAAACCTCAGATTGGTACCTGTGGGTTGCTAGTAGTGTTGATTACTCCTTGTCGTTGATTCTAGTTGGTTTATTCGGTGGAAGATCATATGTTCAGATCCTTTATGCATATTAATACCCCTCTAATTATGGACATGAATATGATTTGTGAGTAGTTACGCTTGTTCCTGAGGATATGGGAGAAGTCTTGTTATAAGTAGTCATGTGAATTTGGTATTCGTTCGATATTTTTATGAGATGTATGTTGTCTCTCCTCTAGTGGTGTTATGTGAACGTTGAGTACATGACACTTCACCATTGTTTGGGCCTAGGGGAAGGCATTGGGAAGTAATAAGTAGATGATGGGTTGCTAGAGTGACAGAAGCTTAAACCCTAGTTTATGCGTTGTTTCGTATGGGGCTGATTTGGATCCATATGTTTCATCCTATGGTTAGGTTTACCTTAACTCTTCTTTCATAGTTGTGGATGCTTGCGAGAGGGGTTAATCATAAGTGGGATGCTTGTCCAAGGAAGGGCAGTACCCAAGCACCGGTCCACCCACATATCAAATTATCAAAGTAACAAACGTGAATCATATGAGCATGATGAAAACTAGCTTGGATAATTCCCATGTGTCCTCGGGAGCGCTTTGCTTTATATAAGAGTTTGTCCAGGCTTGTTGTCGGGTTTATCTCACGTGCGGGTTCGCGAGAGGACAGATGCCACGAGGTGGCTTGAGGTGAGGGTAAGACTGCTTTGGAGATCTGGGGACGGGATTGGGCAAACGGCACGCGGTGGTTTACCCAGGTTCGGAGCTCTCCGGAGAGATAATACTCCTACTCCTGCATGTCTGAATATATATGCAGTGTACATGTCTGGAGGTACAAATTTGGTCCTAGAGCTGTATCTGAGGTTAGTGCCATGGGCATTTAGCCTCGTATTTGTGTAAATATGTGAGCACAAGAGTGTGTGGCGTGGTGCACTTGGCACTAGTGGTCGTGAGTGGAGCTTGTGTCCGTATGGGTGTGTGTCCATACGTGGGAGTGAGTGGATGGATGGATGTGTGCTTGTTTATATAGTGTGAGCTAGCTTGTGGTGTAAGCCATGTAGGCATGGGTGTGTGCTTGGGATGTAAGCTAGTGTAGCTTACATCCCAAGCTGTGTGTAGCTTGGGAGCTAGGCTAAGTTCTGTCCCTAGGGCAGTTTATAAATCAATGCCCGGGGGACAAAGTACACCATAGATGATGCTGCGTGTGACAAGCGAAGAATGTATGCCTTATCAGCAATAATGGTTGCAGTATGGCCGTCTTGTCAGTGCGGGTCAGATGGGCGCCGTGGTTGACTTCGCGTAGTAGGCCGGCTAGAGCAGCCAAACAGGGAGCCGGCCGGGCGGCCGGGTTCAGGAGTCCGCCCGGGTTGAGGGACTTGGCCGGGTTGAGCAACTCGGCCAAGCGCGAGCCGGGATGAGGGGCGTTGCTGCCCCCGATGTTTTTGAAGCGTCGTTCTCCGTCTTGGGCCTACCCGGGGGTCATCCCCCCGTCAGTAGCCTCCGAGCCTCGAGGTAACTTGGAAAAGTTGCACGGCAGGTTTTAGCGGGCGTCGATGAAGCAATAGATGTCGATGATGGCAGGCCACGGACCGCAGCCAATGCAGCTTGCTTCCGGTGGGGGCGCGCAAGCGCACCCACTGGGTGTAGCCTCCGAGCCTCCGGGCAACTTGGAAAATTTGCACGGAGGGTCTTACCATTGTTGAAGAAGCCGACAGTGACATCGAGGGCGCCGGGCGCAGAGCGTAGTCCGCCGGCTGGAGGGCGCGGGGCCCTGCCGGACGCGGACCCAGAGTCCGCCGGCTGAGTCACCGAACGGGCGTCGAGGCGGGCTGGCGACTGGGCCGGCTTGGCGCAGCCGGCGTCGAGGTAGATGAGCGAACGGGTCAGGGCCCCAGCCAGCCAGGCGTCGAAGCCGGCAGGCGGACTGGGCGGCCAGATGGTGACGTGGGTAGGTCGCGGCTGGAGCAGCCGGATGTATATCTTTTTTAGCCAGATCCGGCTCTTTCTTCAGTCCTTGTTTGTTTGCTTCTTCCTCAGCCCGAGCAGCAGTGCAGCCGCAGACGAGGCATGGCTGGTGATCTGGAGACGGCCTAGGGCGGGTGGAGCTGGACCCAGCCAGGTGCGGGCGGCGAACCGGAGCCGGCTTGGGGCAAGCGAAGCCGGACCCGGCCAGGCGCGGGGCGGCACCGGGGACCCGGGCGAGCCGATGGCCGGGACGTGGAGGGGCCGGCGGGGCGCGACAATGGCGGAGGCAGCCACAGGGCGGCAGCGCGGGAGCCGTGCGCAAGAGCGGCAGAGGCGAGCGCGGGGACGATGAGCAGGCGACCGAGTCACGCGGGAGGCGGCGACCGGGTCGCGCGGACGGCGGAGCGGGGGAGATGGCGGGAGGAGGACCCGAGGACTCGGAGGAGTGATGGGCCTGGGTGGAGCCGGCGCGGCCGAGCGGCCGGGTCGCGCGGGGAGGCTGCGGCCGGGTCGCACGGATGGCGGAGCGAGGCGAGCGTGCTCGGGAGCTGGTGAGTCAGCGCGTGAGCGAGGGGATAGCAACATGGAGGAGGCCGGGCGGCGCTCGAGAAGTCGACCAGCTTGTCAGCGCCGTGGAGGAGCGAGGCGGCGGGATGCGCGGCCGCGGGACGGAGATGGCGCGGAGACCGGCTCGCGGGCACCAGCTGGCAGGCGCGCGCAGGAGCCTGTCGGGACGGGAGCCGGACCTGGTAGAGGCGAGGCGGACATGGATGGAGGGGCGGGAAGGACCCGGAGGAGGCTCAATGAGGGAGTCCTGGATTAGGGGGTATCCGGACAGCCGGACTATATACTTTGGCGGGACTGTTGGACTATGAAGATGCAAGACTCAAGACTTCATCCCATGTCTGGATGGGACTCTCCTTTGTGTGGAAGGCAAGGTTGATTATTCAGATGTGTAGATCTCCTTCTCTGTAACCGACTCTGTGTAACCCTAGCCCCCTTCGGTGTCTATATAAACCGGAGGGTTTAGTCTGTAGGACAACAACAATCACAACCATAGGCTAGCTTCTAGGGTTTAGCCTCTACGATCTCGTGGTAGATCAACTCTTGTAATACTCATATCATCATGATCAATCAAGCAGGAAGTAGGGTATTACCTCCATCGAGAGGGCCCGAACCTGGGTAAACATCATGTCCCTAGCCTCCTGTTACCATTAGCCTTAGACGCACAGTTCGGGACCCCCTACCCGAGATCCGCTGGTTTTGACACCGACATTGGTGCTTTCATTGAGAGTTCCTCTGTGTCGTCGCTGCAAGGTTTGATGGCTCCTTCAATCATCAACAACAATATGGCCCAGGGTGAGACTTTTCTCCCCGGACAGATCTTCCTGTTCGGCGGCTTCGCACTGCGGGCCAATTCGCTTGGCCATCTGGAGCAGATCGACAGCTACGCCCCTAGCCATTAGGTCAGGTTCGGAAACTTGAACTACACGGCCGACATCTGTGGAGACTTGATCTTCGACGGATTCGGGCCTACGTCAGGAGCGCCGAACGGCCACGACGAGCACGACTTAGATCTGCCGTCGGACAGTATTCGGGATATCGCACCTGCAGCAGCTCCGGACTTCAATCCGGAGCAGATCGCGCCGTCTGAGGGCGGGGGGATGGACCCCGCCACG
Source organism: Triticum dicoccoides (assembly GCF_002162155.2). Classification (NCBI taxonomy): domain Eukaryota; kingdom Viridiplantae; phylum Streptophyta; class Magnoliopsida; order Poales; family Poaceae; genus Triticum; species Triticum dicoccoides. Next base: position 421,890,382 of record NC_041389.1, read on the forward strand.
GAGGCCGCACACTCAGCGGCGTTGGAGCCGAACACAGACTCCGCCTTTAAGGAAGTCTGTGTCACCAGACCGCAGACTTGTCTCCGGTCTTAGGTTCCGGACCGCGTGCATCCGTGCCCATCGAATCTGATTGGGCACCGATCATGGAGTTCACCGCCGTGGACATCTTTCACCACTCGCCCCTCGGTGACGTGCTAAATTCGTTAAGGTCTCTCTCTTTGTCAGGAGACTCTTGCCCGAACTATGTCCGGTTCGAGTGGGAAGCAGATGACGAAGAAACTCGCTGCCCACCCACCACCCACTTAATTGCCACTGTCAACGATTTAACCGACCTGCTTGACTTCGACTCCGAAGACATCGACGGTATGGACGACGATACAGGAGAAGAACAGGAATCACCGCCCGCACGGCGCTGGATAGCCACCTCTTCACATGATATATATATGGTGGACACCCCCAAAGAAAACAATGGCGATCAGGCAACGGGGGATAACCCCTTAGGGAAGCAATCAAAGCATGGGTGTCATCGGCGCCGCTCTAAGCCCCGCCACAACAACACCGGCACAGGAGGCGAAAACAATTCAGATGGTGCCGAAGACGAATACAATCCCGATCAGCCTACCTTCGAGCAGGCCGAACAGGAAGACGGGCAAGCTAGACCAGATGAACAGGCGACAAACTAAGACTTGGAGGACGACAAATACATGCCTCTCTCCGACGACGAGGTAAGCCTCGGCGATGACGAATTTGTCGTGCCTGAGGATCCCGTCGAGCAGGAGCGATTCAAGCGCCGGCTTATAGCCACTGCAAGAAGCCTGAAGAAGAAGAAGCAGCAGCTCCAAGCTAATCAAGATCTGCTTACAGATAGATGGACCGAGGTCCTGGCAGCCGAGGAATACGGACTCGAGCGCCCAACCAAAAGTTACCCAAAGCACAAGTTGCTACCTCAACTCAAGGAGGAGGCCCTAGAGCCCACGCTACCAGCATAGGACGAGGCTGACCAGCCACCTCGTGGCCGAGACAAAGCGGCATATCAGCCCGAACACCAGCCCACACCCCGATGCCCACACACTACAGCCCGGGGCAATGCGCAGGACCTGCGAGACATACTGGAAAACAAAGCAGCACAGCCAAGATTGATCTACGGATCGCGGGGGCGCGCCACAATGCGTGACGATGACCGTCATGCCGGATATCCTAACAACAAGTCCGGCCGGGCCAAACACAGCAGACCAGACTTATTCGAACTGCGTCGTGACATAGCCCGGCATAGAGGCACCGCACACCCTCTCTGCTTCACTAATGAAGTAATGGATCACGAATTCCCAGAGGGGTTCAAACCCGTAAGCATCGAATCATACGATGGCACAACAGACCCGGCGGTATGGATTGAAGATTTCCTTCTCCACATTCACATGGCCCGCGGTGATGATCTTCATGCCATCAAGTATCTTCCCCTTAAGCTCAAAGGACCGGCCCGACATTGGCTAAATAGCCTGCCGGCGAACTCCATTGGCAGTTGGGAAAACCTGGAGGACGCATTGCTCGACAACTTCCAGGGCACTTACGTGCGACCACCGGATGCTGATGACTTAAGTCACATAACCCAACAGCCCGGAGAATCAGCCAGGAAATTCTGGACTCGGTTCCTAACTAAAAAGAACCAAATCGTCAACTATCCGGATGTCGAAGCCCTAGCGGCTTTTAAGCATAATATCCGCGACGAGTGGCTCGCCCGGCACCTCGGCCAAGAAAAGCCGAAATCCATGGCAGCCCTCACGACACTCATGACCCGCTTTTGCGCGGGCGATGACAGCTGGCTAGCTCGCAGTAGCACCATGCCAAGAAACTCTAGCACTTCAGATATTCGCGACAGCAATGGCAAGCCATGGCGCAAGAGACATAAGCGTTGAAACAATGGCGACAACAGCGAAGACATGGCACTCAATGCCGGATTTAGCGGCTCCATGTCCGGTCAGCGGAAAAGGCCATTCGAAAGAAACAATCCGGATCATCTAGTCTGGACCGCATACTCGACCGCTCGTGTCAAATTCACAGCACCCCTGATAAACCAGCCAACCACACTAACAAAGACTGGTGGGTGTTCAAACAGGCCGGCAAGTTGAACACCGAACACAAGGACAAGGGGCTGCATAGCAAGGACGAAATTTGACCCCCCGATGGCCAAACACAGGAGGACAGAAGAAATTCCCTCCCCAAGTGAAAACGGTAAATATGATCTATGCCACCCACATTCCCAAACGGGAACGAAAGCGTGCACTACGGGACGTCTATGCGATGGAGCCAGTCGCCCCAAAGTTCAACCCATGGTCATCCTGCCCGATCACTTTTGATCGCAGGGATCATCCTACCAGTATCCGTCATGGCGGTTCAGCCGCATTGGTCCTCGACCCAATCATTTATGGATTCCACCTCACGCGAGTCCTCATGGACGATGGCAGCAGCCTGAACCTGCTTTATTAGGACATAGTGCGTAAAATGGGCATTGATCCCTCAAGGATCAAACCCACCAAAACCACCTTTAAAGGTGTAATCCCAGGTGTAGAGGCCTATTGCACGGCCTCAATAACATTGGAAGTAGTCTTCGGATCTCCGGATAACTTCCAGAGCGAAGAGTTAATCTTTGATATCGTCCCTTTCCGTAGCGGCTATCATGCACTACTTGGACAAACCGCATTTGCTCAATTCGACGCATTACCATACTACGCATACCTCAAGCTCAAGATGCCAGGACCTCGTGGGGTTATAGTAGTCAATGGAAACACATACCGCTCTCTCCGTTCGGAGGAGCACACTGCGGCCCTCGCGGTAGAAGTACAAAGCAGCCTTCTTCGGCACACCGTCAACTCGTCGATAAAGACCCCAGACACCGCTAAGCGAGTCCGGAGTACTCTGCAACAGGATCGTCCGGCGTGACTGGGGCTCGACTAGCAATCCGGCCTCCGTCCTAATCCCATCGAGGTGGCATTCATGCCGCGCGTACACAATTACGCATTCAAAATACCATGGGCATAGGCGGAGGCACGATGACCATGCGGTTCACAGTGCGGCTCAACCGTCACGAAAACCGCATGCATTTACTATCTTCGTTCTTTTTCAGGACCTTACTTTCCGGCAGCCCCTTCAGAGAGCCTGATCACCGGACTCATCACTTGAGGAAAAAACCAAGGAGGCAGGAGGCCTTGCGTACAAGGGAATACCCAGGTGGTCTCTGTTAACGATCGTTATACCTGTTTTACATACCCACACGCAACCTGCCCTTGGATAGGACATGTCAAATAGTCCTATGTTTGCTTACCGCATTACTTGTAAACATACGCTGTGATGTATTATTTAAATAACAACGGGAAACAATATACAACATCAGCTTATTATTTTCTTCATATTTTCCCTTGACTGTTTATTTAATATTGCACCCGTACACTTTAGTACGTTCAATTTGCCAGGGGCTTTACCATGCCCCATAACACAGCAAGAAAAGTCCGAACACTTTTGACAGTGCGGCACCCCGAACTTATAGCATTATATGCATCAGCTCCGAATCATGTCTTGGGTTAATAGTTGGGTTTGCCCGGCTCCCTTATTTTGGTACCTTATGTTCCGTTATATCAGCTAAGGTAGCGCAGGGAGAACTACTGCGATTGTGTCCCAGTTCTTCTGGACGAGCACCTCAGTAGAGAAAGCCGAAAACTGACTGTCATGATGCGGTGAGAGCTGGTCGCTGTTCGAGAGGTCTTAAATCCTTAAAGATTTTTCCGCTTCAGGCGCGGAATCGGCATTGTCCGATTTAGGCGTGTATAGTGCCCCAAGTTTGGCCTTCCGAATACTAGGGGCTTCGACAAAATTTAAAATGGTAGACTTCTATGGCTAAGTGAGAGTGATAAAGCCGAATAGTCTGATTGCCTTGTTCGCTACGCCAAACACCTCCTTAAAGGACCAAAAATTTGGATAAAGAGTGTTTGGGTTTTTCCAAGAACACCCCAGTACTAGTTACACGGGGGCGGAAACCGACGACTGGCCAACTTTCAGAATTTTATAAACGGCCGCACAGAAGGTAATATTTTAAATCAAAAAGCGTTTTATAGCGCACACGAACTCATTTTCATATTACAATAGAGCATGAGTACATTCAGTCGAAAATTACATCCTTGGTACATTCATCGGCCACAAGGCGGGCGCCTTTCATAACACCGTCATAATACTTCTCGGGATAGCGATTCGCCTTGCCCTCCGGTGGTCCATCCTTCACCAACTTCTCGGCATCCATTTTGGCCCAATGCATTTTCGCGTGGGCAAAGGCCCGGTGGGCACCCTCAATACAGACGGAGTGCTTAATAACTTCCAGCCGTGGACAGACATTTACCATCCGCTTTATAAGGCCGAAGCAGCTATCAGGCAGGGGCTCGCCAGGCCACAGCCGGACTATGAAGTCCTTCATGGCCAGTTCGGCCGCCTTGTGGAGTTCGACCAATTGCTTCAGTTGGTCACTCAAGGGCATTGGGTGTTCGGCCCCAGCATACTGGGACCAGAACAACTTCTCCATCGAGCCCCCCTCTTTGGCACGGTAGAACTCTGTGGCATCCGATATGCTGCGTGGCAGATCTGCGAATGCCCCTGGAGAGCTCCAAATTCGGGTAAGTAAAAGAAATGTCTCCTCCACATGCTTGCTTTGCATAACGAATGCCTTACCCGCTGCTATCTTCTTGGCCACCTGGATTTCCTGGAGGGCCTTTTGGGCTTCCGCCTTGGCGTCTTTCGCGCTCTAGAGGGCCTTCGCAAGCTCAGACTCCTGCGTCTTGAAGTCACACTCCAAGGACTCAAATTTCTTGCCGAAATCCTGGAGCTCTTGTTGTACCTCGCCTACCCGAGCATCCTGCTTTTCACGCTCAGTATGCTCCATGGACGCTTTGTCTTCGGCCTCAGATAGCACTTTCTTCAGGACTGCCACTTCGGTCGTGGCCCCTATTTAAAAATCATGATGCTTTTGTTAGCATCACCAATTTTTCTTACTTTATATGACACATGGACGGGGTATCACTTACCTTTGTTCTCTTCGAGCTGCCTCTTCGTGAGACTGAGCTCTTCTTCGACCTGCTTCAGGTCCCGCTAGAGCCCGGTGACCTCCGCAGTGCGGGTGGCAGTGGCCAATAGCAACGCCTGCTTATTCACATAGACATTTACTGTTCGACTCCTGCGGATAAAAGTTGACCCTCCATTTGGCTTTTTCTTTCCGAACACCAAACAGAGTATCAGGGGCTAGTGTCTATCGGGTGATATTTTCCTACACTTTTGACTACTTACCTCAAAGCCTGTTAGGAGGCTAGTGCAGGCTTTGGTCAATTCGCTTTTGGCGGACCGAACCTTCTCAATCACCATACTCATAAGAGTACGGTGCTCTTCATCAATGGAAGCGCCGCGAAGCACTTCCAGCAAATTATCCGATACCTCCGGCTAGACGGAGGTCATCGGCACGGCCGGCTCGCCCTCCTTAGCGAGGGGCTACCTACTTGAATCCGGAACCTTTGGAGGTTCCGGTGTAGTATCCGGCTGGGAGCCAGACTTGCTGCGGCCCCCATCGGCATAGTCAATGGGTATCTTACCCCCCATGTGCCCGACGTCTGGGATTTCGCCTTGGGGTGTATCCAGAATCGCCGCCCCCTGTTCCGGTATCCTTTGGGACAACACCTCGGTGTCATCCGTGGGCCGTGGGGAGGTGGCCGTCGGGAGTGAATTCATTGCCAATTCACTCAGAGACCCATCCGAAGAGGATACCACGAGATGGGATCCGACCGGACTGCATACGCATGTTCGGCGGTATAACAAACAATGGAGCAAAGACACATTAAACGTACTACACTGTATGTTGCGATTTTGCCAGGGGCTTGCCCCTAGGCGGCCACTCCTCCTCGCTGTAGGCGGCCGTGGTGGAGTAGTCGGAAGGGGTGCCTTTCTCTTCTTCGGCGTCCTTGCCTCCCCCTGTGGGGCGGTTTTTCTCTTCTTCTCCTCCCCGTCTCCGCGGGAGGATTCTGCCTCGGCATCCTCGGACAACGAGTCTATTATGGCCCTGCGTCGGAGACCTTTCCTGGTCCCCGTGGCTGCCTTCTTGAACCCTTCGGCCTTCCCAGTTGGGGCGGTCTTCCTTTTCTTCTCCTCCCAAGTCGGGGGAGGAATTCCCTCCCCCTCCCCCTCGACTTCGGACGAGGCGTCCGATGTATCCTGGCGCCAAAGACCTTTCCTGGTACCCGTAGCCTTTTTTTAGGCTTTCTTCTCCGGCTCCTTGTAAGGTGCCGGAACCAGCATCTCCGTCAGGAGCGCAGTTGCTGGATCTTCGGGCAGCGGAGCCGGACAGTTGATCCGCTCCGCCGTCGCCACATAATCCTGTTTTGTCAGCATGGTGGCTTAAAATCCTCCCACAAACATATTGGGAAAGGCACGTTTCGTGATATTTAGAGAGCTTAGCGGATTGGCGGGGCGCGTGGCACTGAGTCCGCGGTCCTCGGAAGTGGGAGGAGGTACTTCGGCGGCCTTGAATAGCACCTTCCAGATGTCTTTATGCGTCGTGTTGAAGAGCTCTTGCAGCGTCTGGTGTTCGGCCGGATTGAACTCCCACATATTGAACGCTCGTCTTTGACACGGGAGGATCCGACGGAAGAGCATGACCTGGACCACGTTGACAAGCTTGATCTTCTTGTCTATCATATTTTTGATGCAGTACTGGAGTCCGGTTAGCTCCGCAGGTTCGCCCCAGGCCAGGCCCTTCTTTTCCCAGGAGGTGAGCCGCATGGGGATGCCGGATCAGAATTCGGGGGCTGCCGCCCAGTTGGCGTTGCGCGGCTCGGTGATGTAGAACCACCCCGATTGCCACCCTTTCACGGTCTCCACGAAGAGCTGTCAAGCCAGGTAACATTGGGTATCTTGCCCACCATGGCACCTCCACACTCCGCTTGCTGGCCACTCACAATCTTTGGCTTCACGCAGAAAATTTGTAGCCACAGGCTGAAGTGGGGCTTGATGCGGAGGAAGGCCTCGCACACGATGGTAAACACCAAGATGTTGAGGACAAAATTTGGGGCTAGATCATGAAAATCTAGCCCATAGTAAAAAATGAGCCCGCGGACAAATGGGTGGAGTGGAAATCCTAGTCCGCAGACAAAATGAGAGAGGAACACTACTCTCTCCCAAGATTTCGGAGTGGGGGTGATCTGCCACTTCGCCAGATGCCTATGCGCGATGTTCGCGGCCAGGTATCCAGCCTCCCGAAGCTTGGTAATGTCCTCCTCCATAACGGAGGAGGCCATCCACTTGACTCCCACTCCGGACATGTTGCGAATGGTCTTGCGGAGAAGGTGATAACTTGGGCGCTGGGGCTCGAGGGTGCGAGAATGGGTGAGTAAAGAAGGAAGAAGGCGTGGGTGAAAATGGAGGATCCTTATTTCTTTATAAAGGTTGTGCGCCTCCCCACTTGCCTGTTCAAAATCACTTATTTTCCAAGTGCCATAATTAATAGCGCGGTTGGGTTACCCATGCCCGTATTGATGAGAATCCCGTGATAAGGGGACATGATCTCTGCTTTGACAAGACATTCCAAAGAAACCGCCTCGCAATATGTGCGGTCGCTGGTTGCGAAAAACGGTTTGAATAAATGATCGGGCCGTGGCGTGATGTGACACTATGAAGAGTTGTGAGCAGATTAGATTTATAAAGTATGGTGCTCTCTACGGTGGTATGTGAAAATTATTTTGCAGAGCCGGACACGATCCTTGTGTTCAGAACCTTCTATGGAGTATTCGGAGATGGAACCCGCCTTGCAATGCCGAAGACAATCTGTGCGCCGGACTCATCGTCATTGAAGCCTGGTTCAGGGGCTACTGAGGGAGTCCTGGATTAGGGGGTATCCGGACAACCGGACTATATAGTTTGGCCGGACTGTTGGACTATGAAGATGCAAGATTCAAGACTTCATCCCGTGTCTGGATGGGACTCTCCATTGCATGGAAGGCAAGCTTGGCTAATCGGATGTGTAGATCTCCTTCTATATAAACCGGAGGGTTTAGTCCGTAGGACAACAACAATCACAACCATAGGCTAGCTTCTAGGGTTTACCCTCTACGATCTCGTGGTAGATCAACTCTTGTAATACTCATATCATCAAGATCAATCAAGTAGGAAGTAGGGTATTACCTCCATCGAGAGGGCCCGAACCTGGGTAAACATCGTGTACCGAGCCTCCTATTACCATTAGCCTTAGACGCACAGTTCAGGACCCCCTACCCGAGATCCGCCAGTTTTGACACCGACACTCGGCGTGGGGCATGGCCGGCATGGGAGGAGGCGCGGAGCAGACGGCGCGGGACGATGCAGCCGACTGTGGAGGACCCGACACACGAGGACGTGAATGCGGTGCTGGGGCGCGGGACCGGACGGAGTGGCGGGCTGGCTATATGTTTCATGCTATGGTTAGGTTTACCATAACTCTTCTTTCATAGTTGTGGATGCTTGCGAGAGGGGTTAATCATAAGTGGGATGCTTATCCAAGGAAGGGCAGTACCCAAGCACCTGTCAGGACCGGATTTTCGGGATATTAATTTCCCAGAAAATGGCCCTTGTGCTCACCAGCCCCAGGATTACTGTTAGCTGATGAGACACCAACTTGATATAGAAACTCCAAGCAAAATACATAATATGTAGTATAAGACCATTCTGGCCTATGAGTACAACACAGGGTTTCTAGTGGCTGATGGCGGAAGCGGTTTGTGGTTCATCTGCGTCTATGAGACTCCATTTCCCACAGGAACAGCTGACCTAGATAACTCCTATCTTCGCGAGGCTGCTATCACCATTGCGTAGGTTCCGGGGCTGTCATCGCAACGCTCCTCTCCATGCAACAAATCTGGCCAAGACAATAGCCAGGGACAAGCCAGTGAGTACTTTGAATGTACTCGCAAACATTATGAACACAGGTATAACAATATGAATGATAATTAGGCTCTGAAATATTTCATGATCACAACGTCAGTAACAAAATAAAATCCATGATGCACGCAAGCAGCTTATTCATGTACAACATGAATATGCAATAAGAGAGTAGTGATAGATTGCACCGATCGGGTGTCTGAAGCGATGCCACGAAAGGATAATAATATAAAGCATGCCACAGTCGGGCGTCTGAGCGACACCACATAAAGGGCTTATAAATAATTTAAATGACAAGCATGCCATAGTCGGGCGTCTGAGCGACACCACATAAAGGGCTTATAAATAATTTAAATGACAAGCATGCCATAGTCGGTCGTCTGAGCGACACCACATAAAGGGCTTATAAGAGAATAATCACAATGAATATCCAGGAGGTAGAACCATCCTAGAGATACTCAATAATTCAAATAATGTAAATGGTTAGTCCATAATAATAATAATCAAAATCATCATATGTCATAGGTCATAATCAATGTTCTGGTTCAGCAATTTTTCCTCCGAAGACCGACACTAAGACCGACACTTGACCCATCCCAGACTGTAGTCCTTAAACATGGACACGGCTATTCGAATAGATATTATCTCTACAGAGGGTGTACTCTTTACCCACGTGTAACGGATTCCGTTAGTCCATCGGGAGTAATTCCGTTTATGGTCTTTTAATTGAAAACACACCCGACCGCACACACGAGCCTGACTTACCAGTGTCTGGAATCACTCACGACACTTGTTAAGGAAAACTCTAAGTGGGGAGGCTACAACCTCGATTAGCATGGGATCACAAAATTTATAACGCGTGCAAACTAGGGGAGCTACCCCCTCGGCTACAACCGGAAACACCCATGCCCCCGGACCAGGTGGTATGCCTACCGGATGCAGCCGGTATCTTCCACCATGGCCTCTCTGTACGGTGTGTGCTAGAAAGGGATTGACAACTTACTGAACCGTACCCTACCTATGGCAGGGACAAGTGGTAGTATGAAACAAGTATGGGGGTTACTGGAACAAGACTCGATCTACGGCCGACTCAGGAGGTTTAAGTATTCCCTGCATGATTAGCATAACAAATATGTCTCGACCAACAGACAGAATCACCAGTCGTCATGCCTCACTATGCCGTACCGGACACAACCGTCTCGACGAAGACTGGAGACAAGCTCGTGTCTACCCAAGACAGAGGATTTCCCGGATTCCTTTCGATAAGCATGAAAGGCATACGAGGGTGATTACTATCACAAGCATATTAAAATCCAATAGCAAGGAACACTCATTATGCACTCATGAGTATGATCATATCATCACATAAAACAATGAATACTTCGTGTTAAGGTGGTGTTGTAACCGTATCAAACAACACACAACAATATTATGCCAGGGTTCAGAATGCTTGCCTTCAAGAGTATGCAAGTGGGGTGCATTTTTGAAAGTTGCCTTCTTCTTCAAAAATCCTATTTTGAGAAAAATTAAATTAACACATAGTTTCGAAACAGTACAAAAAAGTTGTTTGGAAAAGTTTCAAATAAATATGAAAATAAACTAGACAAAATTTGGGAAACAACAGAAAAAGAATCAAATCATTTGGACTTATATTTAAAAAGATATAGCCAGTTAAAATTTAGTCAAATTTTGTTTTTAATAAATAAATAAAAGAAACAGAAAAAAGAAAAATGGTTCGGGGGGGGGGGAGCGTACTCTGCGCTTTACACTTCCACTTAAGCCAGTGTGGATCGGCTCGGGGTCACTGACAGTGGGCCCCTTGGTCCCACTGGTCAGGTTTGACCAGTCGCCCGCCTCCTTCCTCCTTTGTCCGAGCAGAGGTGGGGCTCCGGCGATCGCCATCGACGAACGGCGGCTTCCCACGGGACTCCGAGGGCAGGGATGGATCCGCCAGTCCAGGGCGGTCCTCCCGTTGGTCGAAAGGCTGGTGGGGACGAAGGGAGTCGCCGGCGGCGAGCTCCGCGGCGGAGGTGGCTTCGGGAGGATTTGGGGCTTCGAGCTACGGGGGCTCCCCGTCGAAGCTGAGAGGTCGGGCGGCTCCGCAAGGCCAGGGGGAGTTGAATGGCGGCGTTAGATGGACCGGGGAGGTTCTACTCGCGGCGCATGGCACCGGAGCATGGCGACGGCCGACCTGGCCAGAGACGAGGAAGAAGGCCTTCCCTCGTCGATTGCTGGCAGTGGGGGTTCTAGAGGGGTGGCCTGAGGCTGCCTGAGGACTTGGTTGAGCTCGGGGGCTCCTATTTATAGGCGGCCGGGGTCGGTTCGACGGCGGCAGTGGATAGGAACGGTGAACCGCCATTCTGTAGCCAGGGCGCGTGGCAATGGCTGGCGGGGTCTGGCAGGGCGAGCGGATGAGCTTGAGCTGCTCCAAGGGCGAGCTGGTGCGCTGGAGTGGCTCGGGCGGCGCTGTCCATGGCAGAGGCTGTTGCGGCCGTCCGCTTGCTGCCATGGCCGACATGACGGCGGCGCTGTAGGGCGCCAAGAGAGGGCTTGGATGGTTCTGGCAAGCGGATGAGGACGGGCGTGGCTCTGTGGACGAGCAAAGGCCAGGGGCGCGAGGTGAGCAAACGCGGCGGCTCGGTTGCACGCGCGTGCAAAACATGCACTCTGGGCGTGCCCAGAGCACGCATGCCATGTGCCCGATGGAATGTCCGGGTGGCCTAGAGAGCTTGGGTGAGGCTGGCAATTAACAGGTGTAGGTTAGAGGCAGCTAGGAGCTTAGTTGACATGGTTGCGGGATCAGGGGATCAAGCTCACAATGCAAACTAAAAATCATGCCAAATCTGGCTATGCACATAAAGTGCTTGACAGATTGCCATGGGCATCTAGGCATCTCTTGGGGTGGCCAAAAACTCCAGACCAGAGTCTCTTTAGATGATAGAGAGGGTGGCAAGGTTAGCTGGGCAAAACTAGAAACTTGTTAGTGCAAGTTTTTGAGAAAACCAAATCTGGGCAGAAACTAAAGGCTAGTATTGCATGGACCAAAAATGCACCAACGGGTCCAATCTCCTGGACTTAAGGGTTTTGTAGGGTGGTTTATAAGCAGGATAAAGATCATGGGTATTAGAGTAAAATAAAATAGAGTTGCAGTAGAAAACACCCAATTGGGCGAGAGAGAAAAAGAGGATGATTTGCTTAATATTTTCAAAGAACACTCATGGGTTTTTGCATAAAGTTGAATTATATGCATCTACTGACATCTCCAAATTTTTATGTAATTTTTATAGAAATAATTAATTAGGTTGCAATGTAAACCACAAACTGATCCAGATTTGAAAACGTAAGGTAGGGCTCAAAATCCCCAAATGATTAAGCAAGGTTTTTGCATAAAAGTGATTTTGTAACCTCACATGTCATCCCCAAATTTTGGTGGAATTGTTAAATGAATATATGAAAGGGTTGTAGTGCAAAAGAGGCTCTAAAGCCTAAAAAATCATTTTAAAAGAATTAAAGTCCAGGAAAAATAATCATATAAATAATTCCACTGATAAAAGAAATGTTTCTTGAGAGGGTATATAAGTCCAGCAATATTTTTGAATAAAGTTTTCACTTGGGGTGAAAACTTCACAATTCAGGAGAAAAGAGTGGTTCTGAACCAAAAGAAAATCCAGAAAATAGAAATTAAATTTACCAAGGCAAAATTTTAATTAATAAAGCATGGTTAAATTTTTTGGGTGTTACAACACTACCCCCCTTAAGAAAAATCTTGTCCTCGAGATTTGCTAAGGGCCGTTCTGTTAGGTGCAAAATGTGCACGTGGATTTGAAATTAGTGCATGTGGTCGAGTGGTTGTGGTTGTGTGTCTGCTGTCGTGGTGCGGCTTGAATAAAAATCTATGTGGTGAAGAGATATATGCTGCAACAACTCAGGGAAAATCTCACTTCATAAATTTATCGAGAGCAAAAACAGTTAATAAAAATTAACAGCAGTAAAAACCACTCACATTAATTGAAACTAGAAAAAAAATAATTCATCGTACAAATTTTTGGATACCACGCATAAGTTGCAACACATAAATAAATGTTGGGACAATAAACAAAACAGTGACGTCTACAACGACAACGGTAAATGGACAGGGTCCTGAGAAAACGTCTCTGGGATTGGGGCACACTCTTCTTCTATTGGGGAAAGCGGATTGACTAGTCGATGAACGCGTCTCTCCTGGTCTGGCCTCAGTGGTCTGCTGATGGCGATCTGAGGATTTAAATCAGCGAGGCTCTGGAGATAACCCATTACTCGTTGGGTCAAACGCTCTTGAGCAATGACATACTGGGCAAGGTTGTCCAGTACTGGGTCTCTCTCAATTCGTCCACCGGGAAAAGATGCTACTTCTTCGGGTGCTGCACGACTCAGGAAGTAATAATACCCCCGTTCGCTGGCATAGGGTACCGCGAATCGAAGGCGAGCAAGCGCTTCGTACGCAGCAGTTTCTATGGCCATTTGCGGAGTCGGCATAGATTTCCCCACGAAAGATACTTCTGTTGGGTCTTGGTTTGGGTTTGTGGGAGGGATGTGCACCACTGCCCAATATTTCGAGGTGGATGGTGTGATTCTCGATTTGAGCAACTCGTACTGGGGTGGATGGGTAGCACTCATGGTACTACAGGTAAAGTCCCACAATATTTTAACAAAACTACCTGGGGTTGCATCTGGAGTTCTCAGATAAATACTAGGGCTCGGCATGGCAAAGAAATGGCTGTGAGAGTTGTGTACAAGGTGAGGGATACTTGGCAAGGTCACGAGGTGGCCATTTATATAGCATTGGGGCTGGGTTATCGATGGTGTGGGGCTACTAGTTTGTCGAATCTGCTCTATGGGGTCGGGGTCAATGCTACAGATACACACATCTCACAAAAGTGACGTGTTACTGTGGGTGTCGTCGGGGTGGTTTTTGGTAGCTGTGCCCGGAATTAAAAATGCAACCGCACGCTAACATATTTAAGCATGGCTACTATTGAAAACAGAGGCATGCTGCCATTATTTATGGCGATGCAAGATTACACAATTATAGGGCGTGGACATACTAAGACTCGGTATTACCCGAGTGACTTAGTCGACCTCGTTAATATCTAAGCGGGCGTGTCTTGTGGACATCGAGGCTTCTCCACGGGTTTCATCGTCGAGGTTTGTTGGATGGGGTTGAGGAGCTGCAGGGTCGGGGTAGCGATGATGACCATCACGGGGGTTGTTGGCCACGATCCCGTTGGAGCGTGTTCCCAAAAGGCGACGAAGCACTTCTGGGGACACCAAAGCATTTTGGTCGATGGCTGGGGCAGACCTCAAGGACTCGATTGGTTGTCTGAGCAGCACGACTGGGTTGTCGGCGTTGGGCTCATCTTCTCCTCTCGCCGGGGCTTGGCGAATCAGTTCTCCACGAGCTGCAATTAGATCAAGGGTGATTTGATCGAACAGTTCCTCTAGTGCACTTACATAGCGCACCAGATGCAACAATGCAGGATCCGTCTCGTGATCTCCATTGGCAACTTAGGGTGGCCTACCATACCCGTTACGGCTGGGGTAGTAGTAGAACGAGCGACAGTTAACTCTGGGCGACAAGTGCTGGAGTTGAACTGTAGACTCTCGAGCATCTAGTTGGATGGCTTGTGGCTCAAAGGAAGTTGTCCTTCCGGTGAACCTGTAGGGGCGTTCTGGCGATAGAACCCTACCATAGATGTGCACTGTGGCCCAGAATTGACGGCTCTCACCGCTCATGGGTCCTTGGTACACCACATATTCTAGGGGCTCTTCTAATGCAAAGGCACGGCGGGTGAGGTTTGCTAGCACGGTCACAAAACCTCCAAGGTTGGTTGTTGTGGTCTCATTGTGCACGATGGCGCCAGGCATTATAGTTCGGTTTGGGGAAGAGGCTGTGCTGTGCTGGGTTGAGGCTAGTGTGTCTTTTTTATAGAAAAATGGGACGGAGTCTTCCTTCGCACGCTTGCGAATGAGACAATTTAGGTGTCGGTCACTGGCGCGTGATCGACAGGCTAGGCTGATAGGTTGGGCACCGACTGCCAAAAGGTGTCGGGGTCATTGTGTGGCTATCTTACACGAGAAGCTTGGCCGGGGTTAGGTTAAGGTCTAGTGGATTGGTTAATCTAGGTTTATTGACCTGGCTATGATAGGATTAGCCAATGGTCAGCCTGGCTCTGATACCAAGGTTGTCAGGACCGGATTTTCAGGGTATTAATTTACCAGAAAATGGCCCTTGTGCTCACCAGCCCCAGGATTATTGTTAGATGATGAGACACCAACTTGATACAGAAACTCCAAGAAAAATACATAATATGTAGTACAAGACCATTCTGGCCTATGAGTACAACACAGGGTTTCTAGTGGCTGATGGCGGAAGCGGTTTGTGGTTCATCTGCGTCTATGGGACTCCATTTCCCACAGGAACAGCTGACCTGGATAACTCCTATCTTCGCGAGGCTGCTATCACTATTGCGTAGGTTCCGGGGCTGTCATCGCAACGCTCCTCTCCGTGCAACAAATCTGGCCAAGACAATAGCCAGGGACAAGCCAGTGAGTACTTTGAATGTACTCGCAAACATTATGAACACAGGTATAACAATATGAATGATAATTAGGCTCTCAAATATTTCATGATCACAACGTGAGTCACAAAATAAAATCCATGATGCACGCAAGCAGGTTATTCATGTACAACATGAATATGCAATAAGAGAGTAGTGATAGATTGCACCGGTCGGGCGTCTGAAGCGATGCCACGAAAGGATAATAATATAAAGCATGCCACAGTCGGGCATCTGAGCGACACCACATAAATGGCTTATAAATAATTTAAATGACAAGCATGCCACAGTCGGGCGTCTGAGCGACACCACATAAAGGGCTTATAAATAATTTAAATGACAAGCATGCCACAGTCGGGCGTCTGAGCGACACCACATAAAGGGCTTATAAGAGAATAATCACAGGGAATATCCAGGAGGTAGAACCATCCCAGGGATACTCAATAATTCAAATAATGTAAATGGTTAGTCCACAATAATAATAATCAAAATCATCATATGTCACAGGTCATAATCAATGTTCTGGTTCAGCAGTTTTTCCTCCGAAGACCGACACTAAGACCGACACTTGACCCATCCCAGACTGTAGTCCTTAACCATGGACACGACCATTCGAATAGATATTATCTCTACAGAGGGTGTACTCTTTACCCACGAGTAATGGATTCCATTAGTCCATCGGGACTAATTTTGTTTACGGTCTTTTAATTGAAAACACACCTGACCGCACACACCGGCCTGACTTACCGGTGTCTAGAATCACCCACGACACTCGTTAAGCAAAACTCTAAGTGGGGAGGCTACAACCTCGATTAGCATGGGATCACAAAATTTATAAGGCATGCAAACTAGGGGAGCTACCCCCTCGGCTACAACCGGAAACACCCATGCCCCCGGACCAGGTGGTATGCCTACCGGATGCAGCCGGTATCTTCCACCATGGCCTCTCTGTATGGTGTGTGCTAGAAAGGGGTTGACAACTTACTGAACCATACCCTACCTATGGCAGGGACAAGTGGTAGTATGAAACAAGTATGGGGGTTACTGGAACAAGACTCGATCTACGGCCGACTCAAGAGGTTTAAGTATTCCCTGCATGATTAGCATAACAAATATGTTTCGACCAACAGACAGAATCACCACTCGTCATGCCTCACTATGCCATACCGGACAAAACCGTCTCGACGAAGACTGGAGACAAGCAGGTGTCTACCCAAGACAGAGGATTTCCCGGATTCCTTCCGATAAGCATGAAAGGCATACGAGGGTGATTACTATCACAAGCATATTAAAATCCAACAGCAAGGAACACTCATTATGCACTCATGAGTATGATCATATCATCACATAAAATAACGAATACTTCGTGTTAAGGTGGTGTTGTAACCGTATCAAAGAACACACAACAATATTATGCCAGGGTTCAGAATGCTTGCCTTCAAGAGTATGCAAGTGGGGTGCATTTTTGAAAGTTGCCTTCTTCTTCAAAAATCCTATTTTGAGAAAATTTAAATTAACACATAGTTTCAAAACAGTACAAAAAAGTTGTTTGGAAAATTTTCAAATAAACATGAAAATAAACTAGACAAAATTTGAGAAACAACAAAAAAAAGAATCGAATCATTTGGACTTATATTTAAAAAGATATAGCCAGTCAAAGTTTAGTCAAATTCTGTTTTTTAATAAATAAATAAAAGAAACAGAAAAAAGAAAAACGGTTCAGGGGGGGAAGCGTATTCTGCACTTTACGCTTCCACTTAAGCCAGCATGGATCAGCTCGGGGTCAGTGATAGTGGGTCCGTTGGGCCCACTGGTCAGGTTTGACCAGTCGCCCGCCTCCTTCCTCCTTTGTCCGAGCGGAGGCGGGGCTCCGGCGATCACCGTCGACGAACGGCGGCTTCCCACGGGACTCCGAGGGCAGGGATGGATCCGCCAGTCCAGGGCGATCCTCCCGTGGTCGAAAGGATGGTGGGGACGAAGGGAGTCGCCGGCGGCGAGCTCCGCGGTGGAGGTGGCTTCGGGAGGATTTGGGGCTTCGAGCTACGGTGGCTCCCCGTCGAAGCTGAGAGGTCGGGCGGCTTCGCAAGGCCAGGGGGAGTCGAATGGCGGCGTTAGATGGACTGGGGAGGTTCTGCTCGTGACGCATGGCACTGGAGCGTGGCGGCGGCTGAACTGGCCGAAGACGAGGAAGAAGGCCTTCCCTCATCGATTGCTGGCGGTGGGGGTTCTAGAGGGGTGGCCTGAGGCTGCTTGAGGACTTGGTTGAGCTCGGGGGCTCCTATTTATAGGCGACCGGGGTTGGTTCAACGGCGGCAGTGGATAGGAATGGCGAACCGCCGTTCTGTAGGCAGGGGGTGCATGGCGATGGCTGGCAGGGTCTGGTAGGGCGAGCGGATGAGCTTGAGCTGCTCCAGGTGCGAGCTGGCGCGCTGGAGTTTCTCAGGCGGCGATGTCCATGGCAGAAGCTGCCGCGGCCATCCGCTCGCTGCCATGGCCGACCTGTCGGCGGTGCTGTAGGGCGCTAGGAGGGGGCTTGGATGGTTCTGGCGAGCGGATGAGGACGGGCGTGGCTCTACGGACGAGCAAAGGCCAGGGGCGCGGGGTGAGAAAACGCGGCGGCTCGGTTGCACGCGCATGCAAAACGTGCGCTCTGGGTGCGCCCAGAGCACGCATGCCATGTGCCCGACGGAATGCCAGGGTGGCCTATAGATCTTGCGTGAGGCTGGCAATTAACAGGTCTAGGTTAGAGGCAGCTAGGAGCTTAGTGGACATGGTTGCAGGATGAGGGGATAAAGCTCACAATGCAAACTAAAAATCATGCCAAATCTGGCTATGCACACAAAGTGCTCGACAGAATGCCATGGGCATCTAGGCATCTCTTGGGGTGGCCAAAAACTCCAGATCAGAGTCTCTTTTGATGATAGAGAGGGTGGCAAGGTTAGCTGGGCAAAACTAGAAACTTGTTAGTGCAAGTTTTTGAGAAAACCAAATCTGGGCAGAAACTAAAGGCTAGTATTGCATGGACCAAAAATGCACCAATGGGTCCAATCTCCTGGACTTAAGGGTTTTGTAGGGTGGTTTATAAGCAGGAGAAAGATCATGGGTATTAGAGTAAAATAAAAAGAGTTGTACTAGAAAACACCCAACCGGGCCAGAGAGCAAAAGAGGATGATTTGCTCAATATTTTCAAAGAACACTCATGTGTTTTTGTATAAAATTGAATTATATGCATCTACTGACATCTCCAAATTTTTATGTAATTTTTAAAGAAATAATTAATTAGGTTGCAGTGTAAACCACAAACTGATCCAGATTTGAAAACTTGAGGTAGGGCTCAAAATCCCCAAATGATTAAGAGAGGTTTTTGCATAAAAGTGATTTTGTAACCTCACATGTCATCCCCAAATTTTGGTGGAATTGTTAAATTAATATATGAAAGGGTTGTAGTGCAAAAGAGGCTCTAAAGCCTAAAAATATCATTTTAAAAGAATTAAAGTCCAGGAAAAATAATCATATAAATAATTCCACTGATAAAAGAAATGTTTCTTGAGAGGGTATATAAGTCCAACAATATTTTTGAATAAAGTTTTCACTTGGGGTGAAAACTTCATAATTCAGGAGAAAAGAGTGGTTCTGAACCAAAAGAAAATCCAGAAAATAAAAATTAAATTTACCAAGGCAAAATTTTAATTAATAAATCATGGTTAAATTTTTGGGGTGTTACAGCACCGGTCCACCCAAATATCAAATTATCAAAGTAATAAACATGAATCATATGAGCATGATGAAAACTAGCTTGGATAATTCCCATGTGTCCTCGGGAGTGCTTTGCTTTATATAAGAGTTTGTCCAGGCTTGTTGTCGGGGTTATCTCGCGGGCGGGTTCGCGAGACAATAGATGCCATGAGGTGGCTTGAGGTGAGGGAAAGACTGCTTTGGAGATCCGGAGACGGGATTGGGCAAACGGCACGCGGTGGTTTACCCAGGTTCGGAGCTCTTCGCAGAGATAATACTCCTACTCCTGCATGTCTGAATATATATATGCAGTGTACATGTCTGGCATAACAAAGTTGCTCCTGGAGCTGTATCTGAGGTTAGTGCCATGGGCATCTGGCCTCGTATCTGTGTAAATATGTGAGCACAAGAGTGTCTGGCATGGTGCACTTGGCACTAGTGGCCATGAGTGGAGCTTGTGGCAGTATGGGTGTGTGTCCATACGTGGGAGTGAGTGGATGGATGGATGGATGTATGCTTGTTTATATAGTGTGAGCTAGCTTGTGGTGTAAGCCATGTATGCATGGGTGTGTGCTTGGGATGTAAGATAGTGTAGCTTACATCCCAAGCTTTGTGTAGCTTGGGATCTAGGCTAAGTTTTATCCCTGGGGCATTTTATAAATCAATGCCCGGGGGACAAAGTACACTGTAGATGATGCTACGTGTGACGAGCGAACAGTGTATGCCTTATCAGCAACAATGGTCGTAGTATGGCCATCTTGTTGGTGTCGGGTCAGATGGGCGCCGTGGTTGACTTTGCGTAGCAGGCCGGCTAGAGCAGCCAGACAGGGAGTCGGCTAGGCGGCCTGGTTCAGGAGTCCGTCCGGATTGAGGGACTTGGCCGGGTTGAGCAACCCGGCCAAGCGCGAGCCGGGATGAGGCGCGTTGCTGGCCCCGATGTTTTTGAAGCGTCGTTCGCCGTCTTGGTCCTATCCGGGGGTTATCCCCCCGTCACTTGTTCTTTGCTATGAAAAGGATTGGGCCACCTTGCTGCACCTTGTTACTTTTGTTACTTGTTACCCATTACAAATTACCTTATCACAAAACTATCTGTTACCGATAATTTCAGTGCTTGCAGAGAATATCTTACCGAAAACCGCTTGTCATTTCCTTCTTCTCCTCGTTGGGTTCGACAATCTTACTTATCGAAAGGACTACGATCGGTCACCTATACTTGTGGGTCATCAAGACTCTTTTCTGGTGCCGTGGCCGGGGAGTGAAGCTCCTTTGGTAGGTGGAATTTGGTAAGGAAAAATTTATATAGTGTGCTGAAATTTACTATCACTTGTTACTATGGAAGATAATCCTTTGAGGGCCTTGTTAGGGGTATCTTCACCCCGACCAGTGGAGCAAAGAGTTGCTCCTCAACCTACTGAACCTACTTAAAATGTTTACTTTGAAATTCCTTCGGGTATGATAGAGAAACTGCTAGCTAATCCTTTTATAGGAGATGGAACATTACATCTCGATATGCACCTAATCTATGTGGATGAAGTTTGTGGATTATTTAAGCTTGCGGGTAGGCCCGAGGATGTTATCAAGAAAAAGGTCTTCCCTTTATCTTTGAAGGGAAAGGCATTGACATGGTTTAAGCTATGTGATGATATTGGATCATGGAACTACAACAGATTGAAATTGGAATTTCATCAGAAGTTTTATCCTATGCATCCGGTTCATCGTGATCGTAATTATATATATAATTTTTGGCCTCGCGAAGGAGAAATTATCGCTCAAGCTTGGGGGAGGCTTAAGTCAATGTTATATTCATGCCCCAATCATGAACTCTCAAGAGAAATTATTATTCAAAAATTTTATGCTCGGCTTTCTCTCAATAATCGCTCCATGCTCGATACTTCTTGTACTGGTTCTTTTATGATGAAGACTATTGAATTCAGATGAGATTTATTGGAAAAAATTAAACTCAACTCTGAATATTGGGAACTCGACGAAGGTAAGGTGTCAGGTATAACACCTAAATTTGATTGTGTTAAATCTTTTATGGATACCGATGCTTTTCATGAATTTAGCACTAAATATGGACTTGACTCTGAGATAGTAGCTTCTCTCTCTGAATCATTTGCTACTCATGTTGATCTCCCTAAGGAGAAGTGGTTTAAATATCATCCTCCCATTGAAGTAAAAGTAGTAGAACCTATTAAAGTTGAAGAAAAGACTATCACTTATAATGTTGATCCTATTGTTCCTACTGCTTATATTGAGAAACCACGCCTTTCCCTGTTAGAATAAAGGATCATGCTAAAGCTTCAACTGTGGTTCGTAAGAGTAATGCTAGAACACCTACACCCTCGGAGCAAATTAAAGTTGAACCTAGTATTGCTATGGTTAAGGATCTCTTGGTCGATATATTGATGGGCATGTTATTTACTTCTGTGATGAAGCTGCTAGAATTGCTAGACCCGATACTAAAAATAAACATAGACCTGTTGTTGGCATGCCTGTTGTTTCTGTTAAAATAGGAGATCGTTGTTATCATGGCTTATGTGATATGGGTGCTAGTGCGAGTGCAATACCTCATTCCTTATACAAAGAAATTATGCATGATATCGCACCCGCTAAAATAGAAGGTATTGATGTTACTATTAAGCTTGCCAATAGAGATACTATTTCACCAGTTGGGATTGTTAGAGATGTTGAAGTCTTGTGTGGGAAAATTAAATATCCTACTGATTTTCTTGTTCTTGGTTCCCCACAAGATGACTTTTGTTCCATTATATTTGGTAGACCCTTCTTGAATACTGTTAACGCTAAGATAGACTTTGAAAAGAACATTGTTACTGTTGGTTTAGGGGATATGTATCATGATTTTAATTTTGCTAAATTTCATAGACAACCCCATGATAAAGAATTTCCTAGTAAAGATGAAATAATCGGTCTTGCTTTTATTGCCGTGCCTCCTAATGATCCTTTACAACAATATTTGCTAGACCATGAAAATGATATGTTTATGAATGAAAGAAGAGAAATCGATGAAGTATTATTTAAATAGGGACCTATTTTGAAACACAACTTACCTGTTGAAACCCTAGGGGGTCCTCTTGATGATCTTAAGGGCATTAGTCCCACTCTATGCCAGCACAAAATAAAACTAGAGAAAGATGTTAAACCAGTTGTTGATCACCAGCGATGGTTAAATCCTAAGATGAAAGAAGTGGTAAGAAATGAAATACTAAAGCTTCTGGAGGCATGTATAATTTATCTTGTTGCTGATAGTCAGTGGGTAAGTCCTGTCCATTGTGTCCCTAAGAAGGGAGGTATTACTGTTGTTCCTGATGATAAGGATGAATTGATCCCACAAAGAATTGTTACACGTTATAGAATTGTAATTGATTTTTGTAAATTAAATAAAGCTACTAGAAAAGATCATTACCCTCTATCTTTTATTGATCAAATGCTAGAAAGATTATCCAAACATACACATTTTTGCTTTCTAGATGGTTATTCTGGTTTCTCTCAAATACCTGTGTTAAAAGAGGATCAGGATAAGACCACTTTTACTTTCCCTTTCGGTACCTTTGCTTATAGACATATGCCTTTTGGTTTATGTAATGCACCTGCTACCTTTCAAAGATGTATGACTGCTATATTCTCTGACTTTTGTGAAAAGATTGTTGAGGTTTTCATGGATGATTTTTCCATGTATGGAACTTCTTTTGATAATTTCTTAAGCAACCTTGATTGAGTTCTGCAGAGATGTGAAGAAACTAATCTTGTCTTGAATTGGGAGAAGTGCTACTTTATGGTTAATGAAGGTATTGTCTTGGGGCATAAAATTTCTGAAAGAGGTATTGAAGTTGATAAAGCTAAAGTTGATGCTATTGAAAAGATGTCGTGTCCTAAGGACATCAAAGGTATAAGAAGTTTCCTTGGTCATGCCGGTTTTATAGGAGGTTCATTAAAGACTTCTAAAAAATTTCTAGGCCTCTGACTAATCTCTTACTTGTCTTTGATGATGATTGTGTAGAAGCATTTGAAATACTTAAGAAAGCCTTGATTTCTGCACCTATTGTTCAGCCACCTGATTGGAATTTACCCTTTGAAATTATGTGTGATGCTAGTGATTATGCTGTAGGTGTTGTTCTAGGACAAAGAGTCGATAAGAAATTAAATGTTATCCAATATGCTAGTAAAACTCTAGATAGTGCCCAGAGAAATTATGCTACTACTGAGAAAGAATTTTTAGCAGTTATATTTGCTTGTGATAAGTTCAGACCTTATATTGCTGATTCCAAAGTAATTGTTCACACTGATCATGCTGCTATTAAATATCTTATGGAAAAGAAAGATGCTAAACCTAGACTTATTAGATGGGTTCTCTTGCTACAAGAATTTGATTTGCATATTATTGATAGAAAGGGAGATGAGAACCCCATTGCAGATAACTTGTCTAGGTTAGAAAATATTCTTGATGACCCACTACCTATTGATGATAGCTTTCCTAATGAACAATTAGCTATCATAAATGCTTCTCGTACTGCTCCATGGTGTGCTGATTATGCTAATTACATTGTTGCTAAATTTATACCTCCTAGTTTCACATACCATCAAAAGAAAAAGTTTTTCTATGATTTAGGACATTACTTTTGGGATGACCCACACCTTTATAAAGACGGAGTAGATGGTGTTATTAGATGTTGTGTACCTGAGCATGAACAGGAACAGATCCTATGCAAGTGTCACTCCGAGGCATATGGAGGGCACCACGCTGGAGATAGAATAGCACATAAGGTATTGCAATCCGGTTTTTATTGGCCTATTCTTTTCAAAGATGCCAGTAAGTTTGTCTCGTCTTGTGATGAATGTCAAAGAATTGGTAATATTAGTAGACATCAAGAAATTCCTATGAACTATTCACTTGTTATTGAACCATTTGATGTTTGGGGCTTTGATTATATGGGACCTTTTCCTTCCTCTAATGGGTATACACATATTTTAGTTGTTGTTGATTACATTACTAAGTGGGTAGAAGCTATTCCAACTAGTAATGCTGATCATAACACTTCTATTAAGATACTTAAAGAAGTTATTTTTCCGGGGTTTGGAGTCCCTAGATACTTAATGACTGATGGTGGTTCATGATACGTCTCCAACGTATCTATAATTTTTGATTGTTCCATGCTATTATATTACCCCTTTTGGATCTTTATGGGCTTTATTTTATACATTTATATCATTTTTGGGACTAACCTACTAACCGGAGGCCCAGCCCATATTGCTGTTTTTTTGCCTATTTCAGTATTTCAAAGAAAAGGAATATCAAACGGAGTCCAAACGGAATGAAACCTTCGGGAGCATGATTTTTGGAACGAACATGATCCGGAGAGCTTGGAGTGCAAGTCAAGAAGCTGTCGAGGAAGCCACGAGATAGGAGGCTGCCCCCCCCCTGTAGGGCGCGCCACCATGTCTCGTGGGGTCCTCGGGCGGCCACCGACGTACCTCTTCCTCCTATATATACCTACGTACCCTGAAAACATCCAGGAGCACCACGAAACACAATTTCCACCGCCGTAACCTTCTGTATCCGCGAGATCCCATCTTGGAGCCTTCGCCGGCACTCTGCCGGAGGGGGAATCGACCATGGAGGGCTTCTACATCAACATGCTTGCCCCTTCTATGAGTTGTGAGTAGTTTACCACAGACCTACGGGTCCATAGTTATTAGCTAGATGGCTTCTTCTCTCTTTTTGGATCTCAATACAATGTTCTCCCCCTCTCTTGTGGAGATCTATTCGATGTAATCTCTTTTTGCGGTGTGTTTGTCGAGATCCGATGAATTGTGGGTTTATGATCAAATTTATCTATGGTTATTAATTGAATCTTCTCTGAATTCTTTTATGTATGATTGAGTTATCTTTGCAAGTCTCTTCGAATTATCAGTTTGGTTTGGCCTACTAGATTGATCTTTCTTGCCATGGGAGAAGTGCTTAGCTTTGGGTTCAATCTTGCGGTGTTCTTACCCAGTGACAGAAAGGGTTGCAAGACATGTATTGTATTATTGCCATCGAGGATAACAAGATGGGGTTTATATCATATTGCATGATTTATCCCTCTACATCATGTCATCTTGCTTAATGCGTTACTCTATTCTTATGAACTTAATACTCTAGATGCAGGCAGGAGTTGGTCGATGTGTGGAGTAATAGTAGTAGATGCAGGCAGGAGTCGGTCTACTTGTTATGGACGTGATGCCTATATACATGATCATGCCTAGATAATCTCATAACTATGCGCTTTTCTATCAATTGCTCGACAGTAATTTGTTCACCCACCGTAATACTTATGCTATCTTGAGAGAAGCCTCTAGTGAAACCTATGCCCCCCGGGTCTATCTCTTATCATATTTGCTTTCAATCTACTTTTATTTGCATCTTTACTTTTTGCATCTATATTATAAAATACCAAAAATATATTTATCTTATCCTACTATCTCTATTAGATCTCACTTTCGCAAGTGGACGTGAAGGGATTGACAACCCCTTTATTGCGTTGGTTGCGAGTTCTCAGTTTGTTTGTGTAGGTGCGTGGGACTTTTGAGGAGCCTCCTAATGGATTGATACCTTGGTTCTCAAAACTGAGGGAAATACTTACGCTACACTTGCTGCATCACCCTCTCCTCTTCGGGGAAAACCAACGCTAGCTCAAGACGTAGCAAGAAGGATTTCTGGCGCCGTTGTCGGGGAGGTCTTCGCTCAAGTCAAGACATACCAAGTACCCATCACAAACCCATCTCCCTCGCATTTACATTATTTGCCATTTGCCTCTCGTTTTCCTCTCCCCCACTTCACCCTTGCCGTTTTATTCGCCCTCTCTTTCCCAATCTCCTCCTCTCTTTTCGCTTGCCTTTTTCCGTTGCCCGTGTGTTTTTTCGTTTACCTCGTCATTATGGCTAGTTCCTTATCCGCTCCTATGTCCCCCGAGTTTGAAGTTCTTCACTTCAAGCAAAGGCAAGGAGAAAACTTAAAAGATGCTTGGTATAGGATGATGGAATCTTACCACAAGTGCACCCTAGTGGTGAACTTCAGAATTCTTCTTCGCAATTTTTATGTTGGGCTAAATATGACACATAGACAACTCTTGGGTTGCATTGCCAAGGGAAATTTTATTGAAATTGATCCTTGTATTGCTCATGAAATTATTGAGGGAATAGTGGGAACACTACCTCAAAAGGGAGGATCACATCCTACCCAAGAAGAAACACAAGTGTTTGGAAAGATTTGCGAAGTTACAAAATTTTTACAAAAATCTCTTGAGCCTCTTAAAAGTGTTAGCAGAAATCTTCACCGCATGAATATGTTGATTACCCTTTGTAATAAGCGGTTGGATTCTTTGGATCTAAAATTTCCGAGTATGAAGGGAAATGTAAAGAACCTCCAGGATTCGAGCATGACTCCGCTAAGAAGCTGAAAACCAAAGATGTCACTACTTAGATCTATCCTCGCTTTTATGCCTAGCTAGGGGCGTTAAACGATAGTGCTAGTTGGGAGGCAACCCAATTTTCTTTACGTTCTTTGTTTTTGTTCCTGTTTAGTGTTAAATTTTGTTTGTACTTTATGTTTAGATGTGTTTTCATGTTTTATTTAGTGTTTGTGCCAAGTAGAACCTATAGGATAAACTATGATGATAGTTGATTTGATTCTTCTGAAAAACAGAAACTTTGCGCTCACGAGAAAAAATTCAATAGATCACAGAAACATGCTTTTGCATTGATTCTTTTTGATGCTGATCAATAAACAAATTGTACAGTACTTCCTATTTTGGTAGGATTTTTAAAGTTCCAGAAGTTTGCGTTAGTTACAAATTGCTACAGATTGTTCTGTTTTTGACAAATTCTGTTTTTCGTGTGTTGTTTGCTTATTTCAATGCTTCTATGGCTAGTAAATTAGTTTATAAACCATAAGGAAGGTGGAATACAGTAGGTTTAACACCAAAATAAATAAAGAATGAGTTCATTGCAGTACCTTATGTGGTGATTTTGTTTTCTTTCACTAACGGAGCTTATAAGATTTCCTGTTGAGTTTTGTGTTGTGAAGTTTTCAAGTTTTGGGTAAAGCTTTTATGGACTATGGAATAAAGGGTGGCAAGAGCCTAAGCTTGGGGATGCCCAAGGCACCCCAAAATATTCAATAATAGCCAAAAGCCTAAGCTTGGGGATGCCTCGGGAAGGCATCCCCTCTTTCGTCTTCGTTCATTGGTAACTTTACTTGGAGCTATATTTTTATTCGCCACATGATATGTGTTTTGCTTGGAGCATCGTGTATTATATTAGTCTTTGCTTTTTAGTTTGCCACAATCATCCTTGCTTTACACACCTTTTGGGAGAAGCCTATTTGATTAGAATTTGCTAGAATACTCTATGTGCTTCACTTATATCTTTTGAGCTTGATAGTTTTTGCTCTAGTGCTTCACTTATATCTTTTAGAGCACGGTGGTATCTTAATTTTGAAGAAATTGCTAGTATCTCATGCTTCACTTATATTATTTTGAGAGTCTTTTAGAACAACATGGTTTTTGCTATGATCATAAAGTTGGTCCTAGAATGATGAGCATCCAAGTTGGGTATAATAAAACTATCATAGAAAGTGAATTGGATGCTATGATCAACTTGATGCTTGATAATTGTTTTGAGATATGGAGGTAGTGATATTAAAGTCATGCTAGTTGGGTGATTATGAATTTAAAGAATGCTTGTGTTGAAGTTAGCAAGTCCTGTAGGATGCACGTATGGTTAAAGTTATGTAACAAATTTGAAACATGAAGTGTACCTGGCTTGTGCATCCTTATGAGTGGCGGTCGGGGATGAGCGATGGTCTTTTCCTACCAATCTATCCCGCTAGGAGCATGCGCGTAGTACTTGGTTTTTGATGACTTTTAAATTTTTGCAATAAGTATATGAGTTCTTTTGACTAATGTTGAGTCCATGGATTATACGCACTTTTACCTTTCCACCATTGCTAGCCTCTTCGGTACCGTGCATTGCCCTTTCTCACCTTGAGAGTTTGTGCAAACTTCACCGGTGCATCCAAACACCGTGATACCATATGTTCTATCACACATAAACCTCCTTATATCTTCCTCAAAATAGCCACCATACCTACCTATTATGGCATTTCCATAGCCATTCTGATATATATTGCCATGCAACTTTCCACCGTTCTGTTTATCATCATCATGACATACATTACTTTGTCATATTACCATTGCATGATCATGTAGTTGACATCGTATTTGTGGCAAAGCCACCATGCATTATTTTTCATACATGTCACTCTTGATTCATTGCACCATCCCGGTACACCACCGGAGGCATTCATATAGAGTCATATCTTGTTCTAGTTTCGAGTTGTAATTCATATGTTGTAATCAATAGAAGCGTGATGATCATCATTTTTAGAGCATTGCCCAAAAAAAGGCTGAAAAAAAGGAAAAAAAGGCCCAAAAAGGAAAAAAAAGAAAAGAAAAAAATAGAAAAAGAAGAAAAAGAGAAAAAAGAAAATAAATAAAAAGGGCAATGCTACTATTTCTTTTTCCACACTTGTGCTTCAAAGTAGCACCTTTATCTTCATGAAGTGAGTCTCATATATTGTGCTTCAAAGTAGCACCATGTTTTTTGATATAGTGAGTCTCATAAGTTATCTTTTTCATACTAGTGGGAATTTTTCATTATAGAACTTGGCTTGTATATTCCTATGATGGGATTCCTCAAATGCCCTAGGTCTTCATGAGCAAGCAAGTTGGATGCACATCCACTAGTTTTCTTTTGTTGAGCATTCATTTATAGCTCTAGTGCATCCGTTGCATGGCAATCCCTACTCCTCATGTTGACATCAATTGATGGGCATCTCCATAGCCCGTTGATTATCCTCGTTAATGTGAGACTTTCTCCTTTTTGTCTTCTCTACACAATCCCCATCATCATATTCTATTCCACCCATAGTGCTATATCCACGGCTCACGCTCATGTATTGCGTGAAGGTTGAAAAAGTTTGAGATTATTTAAGTATGAAACAATTGCTTGGCTTGTCATCGGGGGTATAGAAGTTGGGAACATCTTTGTGTGACGAAAATGAAGCATAGCCTAACTATATGATTTTGTAGGGATGAACTTTCTTTTGCCATGTTATTTTGAGAAGACATGATTACTTTGGTTAGTATGCTTGAAGTGTTACTATTTCTTTATCAATATGAACTTTTATTTTGAATCATTTGGATCTAAACATTCATGCCACAATAAAGAAAATTACATTGAGAATTATGCTAGGTAGCATTCCACATCAAAAATTGTTTTTTATCATTTACCTACTCGAGGACGAGCAGGATTAAGCTTGGGGATGCTTGATACGTCTCCAACGTATCTATAATTTTTGATTGTTCCATGCTATTATATTACCCCTTTTGGATGTTTATGGGCTTTATTTTATACATTTATATCATTTTTGGGACTAACCTACTAACCGGAGGCCCAACCCATATTGCTGTTTTTTTGCCTATTTCAGTATTTCGAAGAAAAGGAATATCAAACGGAGTCCAAACGGAATGAAACCTTCGGGGGCATGATTTTTGGAACGAACGTGATCCGGAGAGCTTGGAGTGCAAGTCAAGAAGCTGCCGAGGAAGCCACGAGATAGGAGTCCCCCTGTAGGGCGCGCCCCTTGTCTCGTGGGCTCCTCGGGCGATCACCGACGTACCTCTTCCTCCTATATATACCTACGTACCCCGAAAACATCCAGGAGAACCACGAAACACAATTTCCACCGCCGTAACCTTCTGTATCCACGAGATCCCATCTTGGAGCCTTCGCCGGCACTCTGCCGGAGGGGGAATCGACCATGGAGGGCTTCTACATCAACATCATTGCCCCTCCTATGAGTTGTGAGTAGTTTACCACAGACCTACGGGTCCATAGTTATTAGCTAGATGGCTTCTTCTCTCTTTTTGGATCTCAATACAATGTTCTCCCCCTCTCTTGTGGAGATCTATTTGATGTAATCTCTTTTTGCGGTGTGTTTGTCGAGATCCGATGATTTGTGGGTTTATGATCAGATTTATCTATGGTTATTAATTGAATCTTCTCTGAATTCTTTTATGTATGATTGAGTTATCTTTGCAAGTCTCTTCGAATTATCAATTTGGTTTGGCCTACTAGATTGATCTTTCTTGCCATGGGAGAAGTGCTTAGCTTTGGGTTCAATCTTGCGGTGTTCTTACCCAGTGACAGAAAGGGTTGCAAGACACGTATTGTATTGTTGCCATCGAGGATAACAAGATGGGGTTTATATCATATTGCATGAGTTTATCCCTCTACATCATGTCATCTTGCTTAATGCGTTACTCTATTCTTATGAACTTAATACTCTAGATGCAGGCAGGAGTCGGCCGATGTGTGGAGTAATAGTAGTAGATGCAGGAAGGAGTCGGTCTACTTGTTATGGACGTGATGCCTATATACATGATCATGCCTAGATAATCTCATAACTATGCGCTTTTGTATCAATTGCTCGACAGTAATTTGTTCACCCACCGTAATACTTATGCTATCTTGAGAGAAGCCTCTAGTGAAACCTATGGCCCCCGGGTCTATCTCTTATCATATTTGCTTTCAATCTACTTTTATTTGCATCTTTACTTTTTGCATCTATATTATAAAATAACAAAAATATATTTATCTTATCATACTATCTCTATCAGATCTCACTTTCGCAAGTGGACGTGAAGGGATTGACAACCCCTTTATTGCATTGGTTGCGAGTTCTCAGTTTGTTTGCGTAGGTGCGTGGGACTTTTGAGGAGCCTCCTACTGGATTGATACCTTGGTTCTCAAAACTGAGGGAAATACTTACGCTACACTTGCTGCATCACCCTCTCCTCTTCGGGGAAAACCAACGATAGCTCAAGATGTAGCAGTTCACATTTTATTCATGGTGCTTTTCATAAAATGCTTGCTAAGTATGATGTTAATCATAGAATTTCATCTCCATACCATCCACAGTCTAGTGGTCAAGTAGAATTGAGTAATAGAGAGATTAAATTA
This sequence comes from Triticum dicoccoides, assembly GCF_002162155.2. Taxonomy (NCBI): domain Eukaryota; kingdom Viridiplantae; phylum Streptophyta; class Magnoliopsida; order Poales; family Poaceae; genus Triticum; species Triticum dicoccoides. Next base: position 421,921,731 of record NC_041389.1, read on the forward strand.
ATTTTCCAAAAGACTGTTAATAGATCTAGAAAGAATTGGTCCAAGAAACTTGATGATGCATTATGGGCCTATATAACTGCATATAAGAATCCTATGGGTATGTCCCCTTATAAAATGGTTTATGGAAAAGCATGTCACTTACCTCTCGAACTAGAACATAAGGCATATTGGGCTATTAAAGAGCTCAATTATGATTTCAAACTTGCCGATGAGAAGAGGCTATTTGACATTATCTCACTTGATGAATGGAGAACTGATGTGTACTACACAACCTTCTTCTTGTAGACGTTGTTGGGCCTCCAAGTGCAGAGGTTCGTAGGACAGTAGCAAATTTCCCTGAAGTGGATGACCTAAGGTTTATCAATCCGTGGGAGGCGTAGGATGAAGATGGTCTCTCTCAAGCAACCCTGCAACCAAATAACAAAGAGTCTCTTGTGTCCGCAACACACCCAATACAATGGTAAATTGTATAGGTGCACTAGTTCGGCGAAGAGATTGTGATACAAGTGCAATATGGATGGTAGATAAAGGTGTTTTTAATCTGAAATTATAAAAATAGCAAGGTAGCAAGCGATAAAAGTGAGTGTAAACGGTATCGCAATGGTAGGAAACAAGGCCTAAGGTTCATACTTTCACTAGTGCAAGTTCTCTCAACAATAATAACATAATTGGATCATATAAATATCCCTCAACATGCAACAAAGAGTCACTCCAAAGCCACTAATAGCGGAGAACAAGCGAAGAGATTATGGTAGGGTACGAAACCACCTCAAAGTTATCCTTTTTGATCTATCTATTCAAGAGTCCATAGTAAAATAACATGAAGCTATTCTTTCTGTTCGATCTATCATAGAGTTCATACTAGAATAACACCTTAAGGCACAAATCAACCAAAACCCTAATGTCACCTAGATACTCCATTGTCACCTCAAGTATCCGTGGGCATGATTATACGATATTCATCACACAATCTCAGATTCATCTATTCAACCAACACAAAGTACTTCAAAGAGTGCCCCAAAGTTTCTACCGGAGAGTCAAGACGAAAACATGTGCCAACCCCTATGCATAGATTCCCAAGGTCACGGAACCCGCAAGTTGATCACCAAAACATACATCAAGTTGATCACGTGAATATCCCATTGTCACCACAGATAAGCACGACAAGACATACATCAAGTGTTCTCAAATCATTAAAGACTCAATCCGATAAGATAACTTCAAAGGGAAAACTCAATCCATTACAAGAGAGTAGAGGGGGAGAAACATCATAAGATCCAACTATAATAGCAAAGCTCGCGATACATCAAGATCGTGACAAATCAACAACACCAGAGAGAGATCAAACACATAGCTACTAGTACATACCCTCAGCCCCGAGGGTGAACTACTCCCTCCTCCGGCAGGGTGCCATAACAGGGTCCCGATTGGTTTTTGGTGGCTACAGAGGCTTGCGGCGGTGGAACTGCCGATCTATTGTTGTCCTCGATGTTTTTAGGGTATATGGAGATATATGGGCGAAAGAAGTCGGTCAGGGGAGCCACGAGGGGCCCACGAGAGTGGAGGGCGCGCCCAGGGGGGTGGGCACGCCCCCCTGCCTCGTGGCCTCCTCGAAGCTTCTCTGACTTTAGCTCCACGTCTCCTGGATCACGTTCGTTCCAAAAATCACGCTCCCGAAGGTTTCATTCTGTTTGGACTCTGTTTGATATTCCTTTTCTTTGAAACACTGAAATAGGCAAGAAAACAACAATATGGGTTGGGCCTCCGGTTAATAGGTTAGTCCCAAAAATAGTATAAAAGTGTATAATAAAGCCCGTAAACATCCAAAACAGATAATATAATAGCATGAATGCTTCATAAATTATAGATACATTGGAGACGTATCAGCATCCCCAAGCTTAATTCCTGCTCGTCCTCGAGTAGGTACATGATAAAAGAAAGAATTTATGAAGTGTGAATGCTAGCAGGTGCACAAGTTTGATCAATGATAATTTCAATCACCTTTTGTATCATGATTATATGTCATAACAGTAGTTCATCTCATAAAATTTCTCAAGATCAAGTAACAAGCTATTCACATGTTAAAGCATAGACCATATACTTTCTTGAAAACTAGCAAACTTCATTCTCAGTCATCAAACAATTAAAATTCATCTTATTTTCAGGAAGGGTCTATGTTAGAGCTTTGATTTAGCAAACTCCACATACTCAACTATCATATAGTCTTCCATGATTGCTACCACTCAAAGTATATTCTTAAAACAAATAGCATCCATCGAACACAGAGAAAGATAGGGGCTTAGTGTTTCGCCTCCCAACTCACTTATCATATGGATAATTGTCAACAATAATAATTCATGATCAAATATATTTGCATGGCCATATATGCTTAGATCTTTCCCCAACACACGATGCTTGCCAACTAAAGAGTAGGTAGCAATGAGAAGGAATACTACTGACTCTTGCATAAAAGTAAAAGATAGACCCTTCGCAGAGGGAAGCAGGGATTTGCAGAGGTGCCAGAGCTCAATTTTGAAATAGAGATAAATAATTTTGAGAGGTATGATCTCATTGTCAACATAACAACCAAGAGTTCCCAATATCTTCCATACTACATACATTATAGGCGGTTCCCAAACAGAATGATAAAGTTTTTACTCCCCCTCCACCAACAATCATCAATCCATGGCTTGCCCGAAACAACGGGTGCCTCCAACTAACATCAATCCTGGGGGAGTTTTTGTTTGCAATTATTTTTGATTTGATTTTGATCTTTTGATCATGGAACTGGGCATCCCATTTACCAGCCATTTTTCTCGTGAATGATGAGCGGAGTCCACTCATCGTGAGAATAACCCACCTAGCATGGAAGATACTGACAGCCCCTAGTCGCTACATGAGCAATTCGGGCATACAAAGTAGATTATTATTTGAAGGTTTAGAGTTTGGCACATGCAAATTTACTTGGAACGGCATGTAAATACCGCATATAGGTAGGTATGGTGGACACTCATGGAAGAAACTTGGTTCAAGGAATTTGGATGCACAAGGAGTATTCCTGCTTAATACAGATATTTTGGCTAGCGAAGGATTCTAAATAGCAAGCACCGCATATTGGAGGATCTATAACAATATAATCTATAAAAATACACCCAAGCATAACTCATTACGTTGTCTTCCTTGTCCAACTTCAACTAAATTGCTCAGGTTTGAAAATAATTAATGGGGCTCACAATCATAGAAGATGTCTAAGATAGTATATTTATATGTGAAATTTCTCTTCCTTCAATATTCTTTCATGAATTGTTCAAGTGACTAATACAATGCTTGCTAACCTTCAATAATTTTACTACCTCTACTTCTTAGATGTGAAGTCATTACTCCCAATGGCGTAAGCATATAAAACATATATAATTTAAGATTTATGACATTCAACTCATTCAACCATTTACTCATGGGATATAAGTGAAGCACATGAATAAATGACAAACTACTCCAAAAAGATATAAGTGAAGATCAATGAGTAGTTAAATAATTATGTAGCCATGTGAAGACTCTCTCTCATTTAAGAATTTCAGATCTTGGTATTTTATTCAAACAACAAGCAAAACAAAACAAAATGACCTTTCAAGGATAGCACAACTCATGTGAAGAAGCAAAAACTTAGGTTCAACCGATACTAACCGATAATTGTTGAAGAAGAAAGGTGGGATGCCTACCGGGGCATCCCCAAGCTTGGATGCTTGAGACTTCTTAGAATGTTATCTTGGGGTGCCTTGGGCATCCCCAAGCTTGAGATTTTGTGTCTCCTTAATTCCTTTTATATCACGGTTCCCAAAATCTCAAAGACTTCATCCACACAAAACTCAACAAGAACTTGTGAGATAAGTTAGTATAAAACAATGCAATAACCTTATCATTTTCTACTGTAACAAATTACTAAAATTATTATTCAACATTTCATACTAAATGTCTCTGCACATTTAATACTCCTATCCTCAAATAGAGTCATTAAACAAGCAAACATATGCAAACATAACAACAATCTGCCAAAACAGCATAGTCTGTAAAGAATGCAAGATTCATCATACTTCCCTAACTACAAAAATTATAATAAAAATAATAAGCTGTATAAGATTTATCATAGCTCAATATGCGCTCAATATGCAAAAATATTCAACATTACATCACTCTCTGACTTTTCTAGGGAATTTTTGCAACAGCGGTAAACTTTCTGTTTTGAAACAGCAACATGTATACTTGCAAAATAAGCATGGTAAAGGCTATCCTTGACATTTTTATTGAAACTAAAGATGCAAAACATTATTCTAAATAACATCAAGCAAATAATAACAAAATAAATTGGCGCTCCAAGCAAAACACATATCATGTGGTAAATAAAAATATAGCTCCAAGTAAAGTTACCGATGAATGAAGACGAAAGAGGGGATGCCTTCTGGGGCATCCCCAAGCTTAGAATCTTGGTTGTCCTTGAATATTACCTTCGGGTGCCTTGGGCATCCCCAAGCTTAGGCTCTTACCACTCCTTATTCCATAGTCCATCGAATCTTTACCCAAAACTTGAAAACTTCAACCACACAAAGCTTAATAGAAAACTCGTAAGCTCCGTTAGTAAAAGAAAACAAACCACCACTTTAAGGTACTGTAATGAACTCATTCTTTATTTATATTGGTGTTAAACCTAATGTATTCCAACTTCTCTATGGTTCATACCCTCCGATACTACTCATAGATTCATCAAAATAAGCAAACAACACAATGAAAACAGAATCTTTCAAAAACAGAACAGTCTGTAGTAATCTGTATCAAACGTATACTTCTGGAACCCCAAAAATTCTGAAATAAATTGCAGGACCTGAGGAATTTGTCTATTAATCATCTTAAAAAAGAATCAACCTAAAATCACTCTCCAGTAAAAAAATGTTAACTAATCTCGTGAGCGACAAACTTTCTGTTGTTTACAGCAAGGTCATATAGACTTCACCCAGGTCTTCCCAAAGGTTCTACTTGGCACAAAGACTAACTAAGACCTAAAACCACATCTAAAAAGAGGCTATATGAATTATTTATTACTAAACAGGAGAAAAAAGCAAAGAAGCAAAATTAAAGTTGGGTTTCCTCCCAACAAGCGCTATCGTTTAACGCCCCTAGCTAGGCATGATGATTTCAATGATGCTCATAAAAGATAAGAATAGAAACGTAAAGAGAGAATCATGAAGAATATGACTAGCACATTTAAGTCTAACCCACTTCCTATGCATAGGGATTTTGTGATCAAACAATTTATGGGAACAATAATCAACTAGCATAGGAAGGCAAAACAAGCATAACTTCAAGATTTTAAGCACATAAAGAGGAAACTTGATATTATTGCAATTCCTAGAAGCATATATTCCTCCCTCATAATAATTTTCAGTAGAATCATGTATGACTTCAACAATATAACCAGCACATAAAGCATTATTTTCATGATCTACAAGCATAGAATTTTTATTACTCTCCTCATAAGCAAATTTCTTCTCGTGAATAATAGAGGGAGCAAACTCAACAAAATAACTACCATGTGAGGCATAATCCAATTGAAAACTAAAATCACGATGACAAGTTTCATGGTTATCATTATTCTTAATAGCATACAAGTCATCACAATAATCATCATAGATAGAAACTTTATTCTCATAATCAATTGGAACCTCTTCCGAAATAGTGGATTAATCACTAAATAAAGTCATGACCTCTCCAAATCCACTTTCATAATTATCACAATAATATTCAACATCCTCCAAAATAGTGGGATCATTACTTCCTAAAGTTGACACTCTTCCAAACCCACTTTCATCAATATAATCATCATAAATAGGAGGCATGCTTTCATCATAATAAATATTCTCATCAAAACTTGGGGGACTAAACATATCATCTTCATCAAACATAGCATCCCCAAGCTTGTGGCTTTGCATATAATTAGAATCATGGGTATTCAAAGAATTCATACTAATAATATTGCAAGCATGCTCATCATTCAAAGATTTAGTGCCAAACATTTATAGATTTCCTTCTTCTAGCACTTGAGCACAATTTTCCTTTCCATCATTTTCACGAAAGATATTAAAAAGATGAAGCGTATGAGACAAACTCAATTCCATTTTTTTATAGTTTTCTTTTATAGACTAAACTAGTGATAAAACAAGAAACAAAAAGATTCAATTGCAAGATCTAAAGATATACCTTCAAGCACTCACCTCCCCGGCAATGGTGCCAGAAAAGAGCTTGATGTCTACTACACAACCTTCTTCTTGTAGACGTTGTTGGGCCTCCAAGTGTAGTGGTTTGTAGGACAGTAGCAAATTTCCCTCAAGTGGATGACCTAAGGTTTATGAATCCGTGGGAGGTGTAGGATGAAGATGGTCTCTCTCAAGCAACCCTTCAACCAAATAACAAAGAGTCTCTTGTGTCCCCAACACACCCAATACAATGGTAAATTGTATAGGTGCACTAGTTCGGCGAAGAGATGGTGATACAAGTGCAATATGGATGGTAGACAAAGGTATTTCTAATCTGAAATTATAAAAATAGCAAGGTAACAAGCGATAAAAGTGAGTGTAAACGGTATTGCAATGGTAGGAAACAAGGCCTAAGGTTCATACTTTCACTAGTGCAAGTTCTCTCAACAATAATAACATAATTGGATCATATAAATATCCCTCAACATGCAACAAAGAGTCACTCCAAAGCCACTAATAGCGGAGAACAAACGAAGAGATTAAGGTAGGGTACGAAACCACCTCAAAGTTATCCTTTTTGATCTATCTATTCAAGAGTCCGTAGTAAAATAACATGAAGCTATTCTTTCCGTTCGATCTATCATAGAGTTCATACTAGAATAACACCTTAAGACACAAATCAACCAAAACCCTAATGTCACCTAGATACTCCATTGTCACCTCAAGTATCTGTGGGCATGATTATACGATATGCATCACACAATCTCAGATTCATCTATTCAACCAACACAAAGTACTTCAAAGAGTGCCCCAAAGTTTCTACCAAAGAGTCAAGATGAAAACGTGTGCCTACTCCTATGCATAGATTCCCAAGGTCACTGAACCGGCAAGTTGATCACCAAAACATACATCAAGTTGATCACGGGAATATCCCATTGTCACCACAGATAAGCATGGCAAGACATACATCAAGTGTTCTCAAATCATTAAAGACTCAATCCGATAAGATAACTTCAAAGGGAAAACTCAATCCATTACAAGAGAGTAGAGGGGGAGAAACATCATAAGATCCAACTATAATAGAAAAGCTCGCGATACATCAAGATCGTGCCAAATCAACAACACCAGAGAGAGAGATCAAACACATAGCTACTGGTACATACCCTCAGCCCCGAGGGAGAACTACTGCCTCCTCGTCATGGAGATCGCCGAGATGATGAAGATGGCCACCGATGAGGGATCCCCCCTCCGGCAGGGTGCCGGAACAGGGTCCCGATTGGTTTTTGGTGGCTACAGAGGCTTGCGGCGGCGGAACTCCTGATCTATTGTTGTCCTCTATGTTTTTAGGGTATATGGAGATATATAGGCGAAAGAAGTCGGTCAGGGGAGCCATGAGGGGCCCACGAGGGTGGAGGGCGCGCCTAGGGGGTGGGCGTGCCCCCCTACCTCGTGGCTTCCTCGAAGCTTCCCTGACTTCAGCTCCATGTCTCCTGGATCACGTTCGTTCCAAAAATCACGCTCCCGAAGGTTTCATTCCATTTGGACTCCGTTTGATATTCCTTTTATTCGAAACACCGAAATAGGCAAGAAAACAGCAATATGGGCTGGGCCTCCGGTTAATAGGTTAGTCCTAAAAAAAATATAAAAGTGTATAATAAAGCTCGTAAACATCCAAAATAGATAATATAATAGCATGAATGCTTCATAAATTATAGATACATTGGAGACGTATCAAGAACCTAGGCATATGAGAACGCCAAACTGTTTAAAGAAAAAGTTAAAATATTGCATGGCAAAAGGATACAAAAGCGTAAGTTTAATGTAGGTGATTATGTTTTTCTATACAACTCCCATTTAAGATTTTTTGCAGGAAAACTTCTCTCTAAATGGGAAGGTCCTTACATTATCGAGGAGGTCTATCGTTCCGGTGCCATAAAAATCAACAACTTCAAGGCACAAATTCGAAGGTGGTGAACGGTCAAAGAATCAAACATTTTATCTCACGTAATCCCATAAATATTGAAACCAATGTTATTGACACCGTAACCCCGGAGGAGTACATAAGGGACACTTTCCAGAATGTTTCAAACTTCGAAAAGGAATAGGTATGTGGTACGATAAGTAAACCGACTCCAAAATAGTTCTAATAGTATTTTTTCTCCGTTTTGGAATATTAAAAAAATTAGGAAAATAAGAAGTAGTCCAAAAGGGACACGAGGCATCCACAAGGGCGGAGGGTGCGCTCCCTGCCTCGTGGACACCTCATGTGCCCTCCGAACTCGGTTTTCTTGCACGATACTTCTTTTGGTCGTTAAAAATTCATTATATAATCTCCCGAAGGTTTTGACCACCGTACCACGACAAAATCCTCTGCTTTTGTTTTGAGCTGTTTTTTTAAAAGATCTAGATCACCATGACGTCTTCAAGCGCCCCAAGGACAAGTTTTCGAGAAGGTCATCAACCCCTACCTCGCGGAGGTGCTGCAACACCCTCAAACCATTGAGATGCGTGAGGGGGTGCTGCACATCCGCGATGTTGATGGACCAAGGAGGACCGGAAGCGTGGAGACAAGACTCGAAGCAATGGAGCAACAAGTTTTCAAGTGCCAAGGGATGGTGGAACGCGGACTCAACGCCAACCACATGATGATCGTGGAGTTCACCAACAACCACAAGCTAGATGCCAAGACCATTGGGGAGACCATCTTCAAGCTTCATGAGAAAATTGAGCACCTCCAAGCCCAGCTCTATGACCTGCAAAACCAAAACTGTGAGTATGAATATAGATTCAAGAGGATGAGTTTGGCTGCAGATTTGAGGATCTCGGAGACTCGATCATCCTTCTATGATGGTGAGCCTATGCCTTGGAAGATGGACGACAAGCCTACATCATCAACAACTCCATCACCACCACCCCCGAAGTAAGACATAAATCCATGGGTATGGGCACTCCCCTTGGCAACCGCCAAGCTTGGGGGAGGTGCCCCGGTATCGTATCACCATCACACTTCTATATTTACCATTTTTCTTAGTTCGATCCTTTTGGTTATATCTTGATCTAGTAGGATAAAGTTTAGTATGATCTAGCTTTGAGTTTTGTGTTGATCCCTGTCTATGTAATCGAGTCCGTGAGCTATATATAATAAAGATTAGTTTTGAGTCAAGGGCTTGGCTATCTTGCTATGATCTTGAGGGAATAAAGAAAGAATAATTAGAAATAAAAAGATCATATTGATCTTATGGAGAGTAATGACTTCACATATAAAGAGTATGATGAATAAAAGTTGTTGAGAGTTGACAAACATAGTTTTGGTCATTGTTGCAATTAATAGGAAGTAATAAAGAAAGAGAGGTTTTCACATATAAATATACTATCTTGGACATATTTTATGATTGTGAGCACTCATTAAAATATGACATGCTAAAAATTTGATGTTGGACAAGGAAGACAACGTACTGGGTTATGTTTTCTTATATCTGAAATAAATTATATTGTCATGGATCATCCAACATGTTGAGCTTGCCTTTCCCCCTCATGCTAGCCAAATTCTTTGCACCAAGTAGAGATACTACTTGTGCTTCCAAACATCCCTAAACCCAGTTTTGCCATGAGAGTCCACCATACCTACCTATGGATTGAGTAAGATCCTTCAAGTAAATTGTCATTGTTGTACGCAATAAAAGTTGCTCTCTAGATATGTATGATCTATTAGTGTGGAGAAAATAAGCTTTATACGAGTTTGTGATATGGAAAAATAAAAGCGACGGACTGCATAATAAAGGTCCCTATCACAAGTGGCAATATAAGTGACGTTCTTTTGCATTAAGATTTTGTGCATCCAACCATAAAAGCACATGACAACCTCTGCTTCCATCTGTGAAGGGCCTATCTTCTATTTTTGTCTTCTACCTTATACAAGAGTCACGGTGATCTTCACCTTTCCTTTTTACACTTTATCCTTTGGCAAGCACCATGTTGGAAAGATCCTGATATA
>NC_041389.1:421932510-421949870 GCF_002162155.2 Triticum dicoccoides
TATATATATCCAATTGGATGTAGGTTTTCATAAAGCATTATTGTTGACATTACCCTTGAGGTAAAAGGTTGGGAGGCAAAACTATAAGCCCCTATATTTCTCTGTGTCCAATTAAAACTTCATACCCATAAGTATTGCGTGAGTGCTAGCAATTGTGAAAGACTAAATGATAGTTGAGTATGTGGACTTACTGAAAAGCTCTTATATTGACTCTTTCCAATGTTATGATAAATTGCAATTGCTTCAAATATTGTTGAAGAATCGTTAACTGGTAGCTGCTCGGTTGGCTGGTGAGTAGGGGATTAATCGGCTAATTGGCAAGTTAATCAGCCATTTAATCAATTAATCGGACAATGTATCGGTCTATATGCTACTCGGTGACCCTACGAGTAGGGATTAATCGGCAAGTTAACTGGTTAATCGGATGAATTCTTGAACAGGGCTTTAATGACTGAGATCATAGTTTGCTAGTTTTCAATTCAGCTTCTGATTCATACTTTATAGTGTGAATAGATTGTTACTTTAGCATAAGAAATCATATGACAATATGTATATGTTGCTGTTCTAAGAATGATCATGATGCCCTCATGTCCGTATTTTATTTTATCGACACCTCTACCTCCAAACATGTGGACATATTTTTCGATATCGGCTTCCGCTTAAGGACAAGCGAGGTCTAAGCTTGGGGGAGTTGATACGTCCATTTTGCATCATGCTTTTATATCGATATTTACTGCATTATGGGATATTACTACACATTATGTTACAATACGTATGCCTTTTCTCTCTTATTTTACAAGGTTTACATGAAGAGGGAGAATGGCGGCAGCTGGAATTCTGAGCTGAAAAAGGAGCAAATATTAGAGACCCATTCTGCACAACTCCAAAAGTCCTAAAAACTCCACGAAAGTCAGTTTTGGAATATATTAAAAATATTGGGCGAAGAAAGCACCAGAGGGGGGCCACCCACTATCCATGAGGGTGGAGGGCGCGCCCTAGCCCCTTGCCTCGTGGGCCACCTGGCAGCCCCCAGATGCCCATCTTTTGGTATATGGTGTCTTTTTCCTTGGAAAAAATCATAAGGAAGCTTTCGGGACGAAGCGACGCCGTCTCGAGGCAGAACCTTGGTGGAACCAATCTAGGGCTCCGGCGGAGCTGTTCTATCGGGGAAACATCCCTCCGGGAGGGGGAAATCGTCACCATCATCATCACCATCGATCCTCTCATCGAGAGGGGGTCAATCTCCATCAACATCTTCACCAGCACCATGTCCTCACAAACCCTAGTTCATTTCTTCTATCCGATCTTTGTCTCAAAACCTCAGATTGGTGCATGTGGGTTGCTAGTAGTGTTGATTACTCCTTGTAGTTGATGCTAGTTGGTTTATTCGGTGGAAGGTCATATGTTCAGATCCTTTATGCATATTAATACCCCTCTGATTATGAATATGAATATGATTTGTGAGTAGTTACATTTGTTCCTGAGGACATGGGAGAAGTCTTGTTATAAGTAGTCATGTGAATTTGGTATTCGTTCGATATTTTGATGAGATGTCTGTTGTTTCTCCTCTAGTGGTGTTATGTGAACGTTGACTACATGACACTTCACCATTGTTTGGGCCTAGGGGAAGGCATTGGGAAGTAATAAGTAGATGATGGGTTGCTAGAGTGACAGAAACTTAAACCCTAGTTTATGCGTTGCTTCGTAAGGGGCTGATTTGGATCCATATGTTTCATGCTATAGTTAGGTTTACCTCAATTCTTCTTTCATAGTTGCGGATGCTTGCGATAGGGGTTAATCATAAGTGGGATGCTTGTCCAAGGAAGGGCAGTACCCATGCACCGGTCCACCCACATACAAATTATCAAAGTAACGAACGTGAATCATATGAGCATGATGAAAACTAGCTTGACGATAATTCCCATGTGTCCTCGGGAGCGCTTTGCTTTATATAAGAGTTTGTCCAGGCTTGTCCTTTGCTACAAAAAGGATTGAGCCACCTTGCTGCACCTTGTTACTTTTGTTACTCGTTACCCTACGAATTACCTTATCTCAAAACTATCTGTTACCGATAATTTCAGTGCTTGTAGAGAATACCTTACTGAAAACCGCTTGTCATTTCCTTTTGCTCCTCATTGAGTTTGACACTCTTACTTATCGAAAGTACTACGATAGATCCCCTATACTTGTGGGTCATCAGCGGACGATAAGAGATAGAGCATGCGCGTCATGGGAGGAGAGAAAATGTTTAGGGAGATTTAAGATTCTTGGTCAAATTGAGCAAGGATTGGTAGTTTCAAGAGCCTCTCCTAAAAAAGAGTTATAGGATTTGATGGAAGGGGTAGAAGGGTTCAACTTCTCAAACAGATTTTTAGGGAGTTAAAGGGTTTGGGGAAAGGGCTAGAGATGCTCTAAAAGAGTGCATACTTTACACATGTTGTATTAGGATGGAAGGGAGTTTCTCTTCCAGAGTTTTTTGTGTTTTGCCTCCTCACTTCTACATATCTGAATAGCATTGACCAGATATAGTCATTTCTTATGTGCGAGTGGCTCGTCAATATCTCCTAGTGAGTGACGACTTTGTCCATTAGTGCGATATCAGAAGGGCTCCAACCGGAGTCTTATTACTAACTGACCCTAGACTACTATCTTAAGTGATGTAAATTATGCTTGAGGCTGCACTGTTCGCAGTCTAATAGGACTACTGCTAGCAATGCAACCCCAAGTTCATAGTCATATAAATCACTGCATCACATACAAATATTCTCAATACTCCATTTCATATGAACATATACAAAATCTTTTAGAGCATCTACAATCGGGCGAGGGAGAAGGCAGGGGACCTTGCGCCCAGCCCCCGAGGCGAAGGGATGGGGCAACTCTCGCCCGCCCAGAGAGACGTGGAAGAGCATGCTTCGTCCCCCGCCAAGGGAGAGAGTGAGATCCAGCAGGGAGGAGGCCACCCCAACCCAAGTCCAAGCAGAGAAATCACCGGCAGGGGCCTCCTCCGAAGGGTCCGCTCGTGCTGTGGTACCAACCACCGAGGGAGTGGGCACGGACCACACGCCGACAACCAATGTTGCCGGGGAGGCGGACACTCCTCTGCAGCAAACACCACCGGGTAATCCACTTGCCCTTGTTCCTGCTTTCTTGAATTGCTTTTGTTTCTTGATTCTCAACTCAATTGCATCTCATCTGCTGGTCTTGCTTGCAGCCCCATTGGTTGAAGAACCCGAGCTCCTGGAAGAGGTGGCCAGCATTGGGAAGAGCGCTGCCGAGGAGGCAACCAAGATTGCTGCCACGGAAGGCCATGAATAGGTTGTCGGGGATATCCAAGGGTCCCGGAACGAGACAAAGGAAGTCCTCGGCAGCGCTTTTGGCATAAGCATGGCCGTGGAAGAGAAAACTCCTCTCCAATCCATGGGCCCTCTCCCCATGAACCATCCTCCGGTAGCACCCTCGCACCCTTCCCCAAGCAAGTTGGCACTAGTCCTCACCCAACCTAGGCTTGCAGCTCCTGGCTCGTCTGCTGCAGCTGGCATGGATTTTGATGAAGAAATAAGGCGCATACTGGCACCGTTATCCCAGAGGGTCGTTGAAACTAGTGATTCTGCCGACAACACCAAGGATATAGCTTTCTTGGAATCCATGGCAGCAGGGCTCAAGGAGGCGGAGCAAAGGTTCCACCTTAGGTGGGACGCAGTCAAGGAGCAATGAGCTCAGAGAATGGTACAAGAAGCAATCTCACGCCATCATGTGGCAAGAGGAGGTGCAGGACAAAGCCAAGGAGGATATCACTTCCCGGGAGGCCCGTTTGATGGAGCGCGAGGCGCTTCTGAACGCCAAAGAGAAGGCCATCTCTGCCCGGGAAGGGAACCTCAAAGCCATCCTCCGCGGCAAAGATGAGGAACTTGAAGCTCTTGTCCAACAGCGCACCAAGGATCTGGGAGACAAACACAAGGCTGCGCTTGACGCGCTTACCCTTGAATCCTCTACCTAGCTGAAGAAGGTTGATGATGAGCTTGCTGCCACGTATGCCGTCAAGACTGATCTTGATCATAAGGTGGCCAAGGTGACGGAGGATCTTGCCGGGAGCAGCAAGGAACTTGTGGCTCTCAAAGAGGAAGCGTAGAAAGCAGAGACCACCCTGAAGGAGGTGCAATCGCAGCTTTCCTCCAAGACCTAGGACCTTGATACTGCCAACAACACCATTACTGACATGAAGACCAGGCTTGGCACCTTGGAGAGTGAGATTGAGTCTGTCGACGCCCGCGAAAAGTTGCTGATGAAGGATTTGGATAATGCAAGAACTCTTCGACGGGACGCAGAGGATAAACTACAAAACCAAATCGAGTAGCGCGACCTCTGGATCAAGAATCTAGTTGACATTGCCGAGCATCTCACCGCCCAGATAGCGACAGCGAACATGAAGAGCTGGGCCTTCTCCGTCAAAGAACATGAAGTTCCAAGTGTCAAGGTAACTCTTTTCTTTGAAGGCTTGATTGAAGGGCTGGAGATGTATGAAGACAAGCAGGATGCATGCTTTGCTAATGAGTCCCAGAAGCTTGCTCGTGACACCCTCTTCCTGGTCTTAAGTAACCTCGCTTTCCGCCACCCGGATCTCAACCTTGCCGATCTCTTCAAGAAGCTACCTCCGGGTACTGACGTCTCTGCTGCCGAGGCAAAGGATGGCCCTCTTGCTAACAAGGTTCTCTCCGTCCCAAGAGTCCCCGGAGGTCATCAACCTTGAGTTATTCGTGCTGCCGAGCGGACCTGTAATAAGACATGACATGTATCTTGCTTTTAGGTTCCACACTTTTCTTGTTTCGACGCGTTGTTGAATTGATGTTTATATGCTAATGTATGTCATCCCTCTTGCGTTTACCCGTTGGTACATATAATTAGTTTCCCTTTCATACTCTGGTTGCCCGCCAACAGCATGCTGCCACGATTGCCTTGAGGAACGGGTCCTTAGCATTCAGCTGACAAAGGCACGCTGCCGACGAGTTTTTCCTTAACCGTTTTTGACGCAGCCACCCACTTTGTTGAGCAGGCTCGAAACAAAGCGAGGGCGCACACCAATCCAGTAAGGTTCCGTTGTACAAAGGGACTTGTTATACGAAACCTTGGAGTAAATAGCATAAAACTACTACTTTACAGGCTAGAGTTCCAAAAAACTACCGGTTTTTAATTTTTCACCGATAACTACCAAATCAGGGGTTGACTGTTTCAAAAAACCCCAAATCCTCTTTGTTAAAAAATTAAACATGTTTATGACAAGTCGGGCCTGCCACTAAACGCACCGTCTGTTTGACCGTTTGTTTGACCGTTAGCTGACATTTAGGACCCACATGTCAGTGTCTAAAAAAGCAATCAAGTCCCTGAAAGTTTTCTGAAAAAGCAATCGGGTCCCTGAATTTTTTCAAAAAAAGCAATCAGGTCCCCTGATCCAGAGGAGGGGCACCAGCCATGGCAGGAGCTTGATCTCGAGAGCTCTGCCAAGAACCGCGATGCCACCTCCGGGCCGACGCCGTGCATCACTTGCGGCCGAAAACACGCCGCCCCTCGCCTGTGGCCGCCGCCACGCCACCCCTCGCTTGCGTCGACCACCACGTCGCCCCGCCCCTCGCCTGTGGCCGCCGCCATGCCGCCCCTTGCCTACGCCGACCACCACGGCGCCCTGCCCCTCGCCTGTGGCCGCCGCCACGCCCCCCTCGCTTGTGTGCGTCGGCGGCCACGCCTGCCTCGCTTGCGACGGCGGCCACCCCCTGCCTCGCCGAACGGGAGGTCCACCCCGTGCGCAGTGGACGACGAGGGCGATCGAAGGGAGGCCCGCGGCAACGACGGGGTTGCTGGCCAGCGAGCTCCTCACGGCGGGGCTGCTGGCCGGCGAGCTCATCTGGCAGGGCTGCTGGCCAGCGCAGCTCCTACCGTTCTGGAGCACGGGGACGGGAGGGAGCCGGTTGCTTTCGTAAAAATTTACAAGGACCTGATCGTAGTTTTTAAAAAAAGACAGTGACATGTGGGTCCCAAATGTCAGCCAACGGTCAAATAAACGGTCAAACAGACGGTGCGTTTAGTGGCGGCCCCGACTTGTCATAAACATGTTTAATTTTTTAATAAAGAGGATTTGGGGTTTTTTGAAACAGTCCACCCCTGATTTGGTAGTTATCAGTGAAAAATTAAAAACCGGTAGTTTTTTGAAACCCTAACCTGTAAAGTAGTAGTTTTACTGCTATTTCTCGAAACCTTGGTTGTCCGAGGGATAGGCAAGCATGAGCTATTGAAGAAAAAACCAACAAGCTGACCAACTTAGCTTTTATTTATGTTTTCTCCCTGCCGGAATGCATTTCTGGTTACGCATGGCATCTCTTCGCCCATCCGTGGTTCCCGGGAATACTGCTCTCACATATCCATTTTTATCCTGTAAATATGGAAAGTGGGAAGGAGCACAGGGGAGAGACTAGACAGCCCATTACTTACGTACCCAGCCCCGGCACGGGTTGGGGGAATCAGTAAAAAAAATTGCGACTAGCGATATAGGATGGAAAAAGAGATGCATTGGTTCCTCCCTCTTTTTCCTTCCCTTCCAATGATCTTCCGGCAGCCGACGCGGA
Organism: Triticum dicoccoides; assembly: GCF_002162155.2. Lineage (NCBI taxonomy): Eukaryota > Viridiplantae > Streptophyta > Magnoliopsida > Poales > Poaceae > Triticum > Triticum dicoccoides. Next base: position 421,939,128 of record NC_041389.1, read on the forward strand.
GGACGCGCTGGCGCAAAGAGCCTTGACGAGGGTTCGCTTATCGTGATGCCAGCCAGCGGATTTGCACCAACGTTCGCTCAGGATTTACCCTTGGCGGGATAAATGCAGGACCGAGGTCCACGCGGGCTTACCGACGCTAGCGGTGTCACCACAGTGCGGCCCAACCATTGGTGAGTGAGAAGCGAAAGGGAGGCCAAGCACGCACCGTTTTCTCGCCCGTCCGCACTCCTGAAGATATCCTTTGGGATCAGACGCGCTCGTCAGGAGGCCGCGAGGAGGGCGATGTGGCCGCACGCCTCGCTCCTTCTTCTAACTGCGGGTAACATGGTGGTCATGCCACCTGTACTAACCATGGCCATCGCAACGCGACCGTCCTTTCTCCCCTGCCGTCGTCACCGCTGCGGAGGAAGCGAACGATGAAATTTGGGGAGGACGAGGCCGGGAAGCGACACAGTTCTTTTTCTTCGAGGCCGCTAATGCAGAAGGCGGTGATGAAGATGGTGATGACGATGACGATCGACGCGTTGTTCACAACTTCAGGTTTGCGCAAGCGCCTTTCCCCCTGCCTGGCGCGTCAAAGATGTCATGGTGGAACACAATCACCTATGGGGTCATCGGTCCCTTGTGGTTCAGCAAGGGGGAAGATCACGTTGCACAAAGAGCAGAAGTCATGAAGCAACACGACAACGGTGACGCTGATGGTTTTTACCCAGGTTCGGGCCACTGAGAAGCGTAAAACCCTACCCCTGCTTTGGAGGATTGGATGGAGAAACATGACGAGCACGCAACGCTCAAGCCCGACAAGATCGCCTCGGGGAAAGCAGCTATGCGCGTACAAGTGTGCGGGGGTCCGAATCCTTTGCTAGGTTGTCTTGGACCTCCTTTTATAGTTCAAGGGGTAACCACAATGGCAAAATAGTATTTATCTACTGATTAAATAGGTAACAGTGCTATCATACCTAACTCTGGCAGTTAGGACAAAGTGCATTAAATGCACTGTTAGGTGTCACGCTGAGGAGGCTGCCCGACAAGCATGTCGTGCCGCTTAACCATCTCCTGCTTATTATCTTGACACGCCTCTGGACAGGTGTCACTTGGGTAAAACTTGTCTTCCAACGGGCCGCCACGTGCTTAGCAGAGGTCACTTAATCATTTGGGGGTTTGACACCGCATTGATAAGTGACTTGCGTCGCTGTGCGGTGGAGCGGTGGTGCTTTAGCGGGTAGATTTGCCCCTGGCGGACCCGACAAGCTTGCCGGGGAAATCTTGTACTTGTCCTTGGGACGGTCTCAAGCCGACCAGGCTCTTCTGCCCAGCAAGGGAGGCCCTCCCAAAAGGATGCCTTGCTGTTTTGTTTGTCTTGGTCTTCTTGATCCGCTCATTGATCTCACTAAGAGCTGCTTCTCTAGCTTGACCTTGGCTAGCCGTGTTGATGTTGAACAGACGACGCCGGTACGCCTGTGTATAAGTTACGCCCTCTATATGTCTATGCGGACGGCTCGTTCAGTGATCGGTCACAAGATCTTGACCCAGCCGCACCCCTCATACCAGCACTATACGTCCGGACTGACCGACACCCCTCATATCCAGCTCATATCTGAGACGGATATGGGAAGGCCCGGACGTGCCTGGGTATGTTCGCTACGTTAGATTAACGTGCGGGACCCACATGGCAAACCGTCCAAACCCAGCGGTCCGTAGAGAATGCCGCTCAGGCGTGCCGCTTGAGGGGCCAAATACAACTCAATCTTTTTAACTGTGCGGCAAAAATCGAGAATCGTCATCGGCATGACATTTCTCTCACATTTTTGTATAGTACACAGAAAATGTCACGACATCAACGAGATGAATCATGTCTTCATGTTTACCAAAAATATGCAAAGTATATCTTGTTGCAAAGCATATACTGAGTATACTTTGCTTTTTTTTGCGCTCATGGTCCTTGTTGCAAAGCCATGAGCACAAACGGAAAACAACACCAGTTACTTCGTCAACTTGCCTAGCAGAAACATCCACCCAAACATTACAGGTAACAAGATAGTCGCTCCCAACAGAACCAAGAGGCATTTCCCCTCCCAACAAATGATAAATAACCAAGCTTAGCCAAAGCGATTTGGAGCATTGCACAACATACTGTTCGCCGCCACATCAACTTGGAAAACAGCTGTCGAATTCACACATCAACATGATGACGACACCATGAGCCCCATCCCCGGCCGTGATCACCTGGTTCGCAGCTTCCCCAACCCTTCCCCACTCTCCACACGACCCGGCACAAAAGCACCATGGACCAGTCCTCTTCCTGAGCGAGCCCACCGCCACGACCGCCACAGCCCGCCTTGCCGACGCCATCCCCGGCCGGCTGCTCCGCGACGCCACGCGCAATGCAGTTCCTCGCGGCTTCAGCCCCCTCGTCCGCCGCGCCGCGGCTCCAGCCCTCCGCCCGCCTCCTCCGCCTCTCGAAGCCCCATCCCTTCGCGCACCTCCGCCGCCGCTGAGCTCCCCACCTCCCATCCAAGCCGCTGCCCCTGGCATCCGTGTCTCCGGTCCCACTCCCACGGGCACAGCGCTCCCTGGCCTTCACGCCCCGCGCCCACAGCAACCACCACGGGCACCATGGGCACGGGCACGGGCACTGCCATTGCCACCACGGGGCGAATGTGCATGGGGGAGGCGGGGGCGCGACGGTCATGCGGTTGGCGAGGGCGATCGGGTGGGCCGACGTCGCCGACGCGCTGCGGGATCACCTGCAGGTCTGCTGCATCTCCCTCGGTCTCCTCCTGATCGCCGCCGCCTGCCCACACGTGGCGCCGCTCAACTCCGTCGGCCGTCTACAGGCCGCGCTCATCGCTGTCGCCTTCCCTCTTGTCGGGGTAATGCACTCTGCCAGCTACTCCCTCCATTGCAAAATAGATGACCCAACTTTCTAACTTGATGCTAAGTTTAGTATAAACTTTCGGAAGGGAGGGAGTAATTTGTTACTGTAAGCTACTGATAGTGGATATTCGAATCAGGGGAAGGAATTCGCCATTGCTGGTCGTACAAGCACACACGCTACTAGCGAGGTTCGGCCGAAGCCACCAGATCCATCCCGAGTCCACACGCTACTGTAACAATGGTTATATCTCACGTACACCCTTAGCGGGCCCAGTTCGGGCCTGCAGGCCATTGGGGAAGATATTGATCGCGAGTGGGCCGAGTCGGAGGCCCACGAGTCAAGTCCTTGCCTTCGCGCGCTTCCTTCTGACCTGCCTCGATGCCTTGATCACTGACATTCCCCCCTTCTTCAGAACCGGCTTGTCCCCAAGCCGGCGCACGCGGAAACAACTGACGAAGCGAGTCCTTGTCCTCCCAGGTTGCCAAAGAAACACCTCCTCCACTCCATTGGACCAAAACTTGCGCCAACGATCGGTGGTCCCCGCGACGAATCGTCTCCTGCAGAATTTTAACAGGGAACTGAAGATGAGCGTCAGCTGAAGGAAGCGACCTGAATATCTCCTGGTGTGGCTGCACGCATTGCTTCAACTGCGACACATGAAAAACTGGATGAATACGGCTAGATGCTGGCAACTATAAGCGGTAGGCCACTTCCCCGATCTTCTCCAGAATCAAAAACGGTCCAAAATACTTGAAAGCAAGTTTGTGATTTGCTCTATGTGCCACCCACGACTGCACATACGGCTGGAGTTTGAGGAACACTCGATCACCCACAGCAAATGTTCTCTCCGTGCGCTTCTTATCAGCTTGTTGTTTCATTCTCTGTTGAACACGCAACAGATGCTGGCACACTGACTGTTGCACCACTTCCCTAGCATCCAACCATTGTTGCAGATCAACAGGATCGACTGCATCCGAAGCTGATATACCAAAGTGTCTAGGACTATGGCCATAAAGGACCTCAAAAGGAGATTTATTAAGTGCTGAATGCCAATTTGTATTGTACCAAAACTCACAAAGAGAAATCCACCTTGCCCATTTCTTGGGGTGAGCACTGATGAAACATCTCAGGAAGCATTCCACTTGCTGATTGACACGCTCTGTTTGACCATCTGTCTCTGGGTGATAGGCTGTGCTCATGTTAAGAACAGCTCCTGTCCTTCTCACCAATGCCTGCCAAAACCTGCTAGTGAACACAGGGTCCCTATCTGACACAATATAACGAGGCATGCCATGAAGTTTATAGATATTGTCCAAAAACAATTCAAAAATCTTCTGGGCAGTGTATGGATGTTTGACAGGAATAAAATGCCCATATTTGGTAAACTTGTCTATAACCACCATGATGCAATCATATTGATCAGAAGAGGGTAGGCCTGAGATGAAATCCATCGTGACAGTTTCCCAAGCTTTTGCAGGAACAGGTAAAGGAGATAGCAGTCCTGGATATGCCACTCTCTCTGGTTTTGCTTGCTGACAGACTAGGCAGGGCTGTACAAACTGATGTATTTGTTTCTTCATACCAACCCACTTAAAGAGTGCTCTAATTCTTTTGTAAGTGACAGGGAACCCTGAATGACCACCCAAAGGAGTGTCATGGAAAGCCTGACAAATTTTGACATGCAACTCATTGTCATTGCCCACCCAAATGCAGCCTTTGTATCTCAACACTCCCTCGCATATCTTGAAATTGCTGTTGGAATGTGGCTTCACTGATAGTTGTTGCAGCAGTTCTTGAGCTTTAGGATCCTGTCTGTAGGTGCCAATAACCTCTTCAAGCCAACTAGGTTTGACACCAGAAATTGCTAGCACCACAGAATCTGCCTGGGGTCTTCTAGAGAGAGCATCCGCTGCAGAATTGTCAGACCCTTTTTTGTAAACAATCCTATAATTAAGCCCCATCATTTTTGTAAGTGCTTTTTGCTGCCAAGGGGTGTGCAACCTCTGATCAGTCAAATTAACCAGACTCCTCTGATCTGTTCTGATGATGAATTCCTGGAACTGCAGATATGGCCTCCACTATTCAATGGCTAACAGAATGGCTAATATTCCTTCTCATACACAGATAAACCTCTATTCCTAGGCCCTAATGCTCTGCTGACAAAAGCAATGGGATGGTCTTGTTGCATGAGAACAGCCCCAATACCAACATCACAAGCGTCAGTCTCGACCACAAATTGTTTGGAAAAATCCGATAAGGCTAACACAGGAGCATTAATAAGAGCTTCCTTCAGAGTTTGGAAAGCTAGCTCTGTAGCTGGTGTCCACACAAAAATAGTCTCCTTTTTCAGCAAATCAGTCAGGGGCCTACTAATCAGTCCATAGTTTTTTATAAACTTCCTGTAATATCCAGTTAACCCCAAGAACCCTCTGACTTGTTTGACATCAGCAGGCACTGGCCAATTCTTAACAGTTGCAATTTTACTGGCATCAGTATAAACTCCCTTGTCACTAATGACATGACCCAAATAAGCAATCTCTTGTTTAGCAAAATCACGCTTGCTCAATTTGATTCTCCACTATTTTTCTAACAGAATGCTCAACACCTTCTCTAGATGTATAAAATGCTCCTTGAGGGTCTTGCTGAATATAAGAATGTCATCAAAGAAACATACTGCACACTGGTCCTCTCCTCTCAGAACTGGGGCTAAATCTGTGTTCATTGCTCCTTGCAAGGTATTAGGTGCTCCAGTCAGACCCATAGCTACTACAGTGAATTCATAGTGGCCAGAATGTGTTTGAAAAGCAGTTTTAAATTCCTCTCCTGGTGCCAATCTGATTTGATGATATCCAGCTCTAAGGTCTAACTTGGAGAACCAACAAGCACCAGCAAGTTCATCCAATAACTCATCTATGACAGGAATAGGATACTTACTTTTCAGTTTGAGTGCATTAACATGTCTGAAATCAATGACCAGCCTCCAATCTCCCTCTTCCTTCTTCTTGACCATCAAAGCAGGAGAAGAGAATGGACTATTACTCACTTGGATCAGACCTTCTTTCAACATTGTCTGCACTTGCTTTTCCATTTCAGCCTTTAAGTGGGGATGAATTCTGTAAGGTCTGATAGATACTGGTTGTGCCCCTGGTATTAAAGGTATGCTATGGTCAAATTTCCTTCTCGGGGGAAGTCCCATAGGTGGAGAAAAAACCACTGCATATTTGTCCAGTAGAGCTTGAATTTCTGGTATTTGCTTCCTTTGTTCAGAACTGGTGTGTTGAAAAATAGCTAAGACAGTAAAAGCACACTCCTCAGGTAATTCTCCCTGTAAGGTAACTGTAGCCCCCTTGTATTGGAATGAGAGCCACTTCTGGTCCCAGTCAATGTACATGGGATTGTGTTTTGCTAGCCAATCTAAACCCAGAATACCATCATAACCACCTAGGGATAACAGCCTGAAATCATGAAAGAAATTCTGTCCTTGACAACCCCACTGACACTATTTCACTTATTGAGAACATCTCAGTTTCCCTCCACCGGCTACCTTGACAGTGACTGCCTTAATTTCAGTAACTTCTGATAGAATATGGAGTAGAGAATTATCCAAAAAGGAATGGGTGCTGCCTGAATCAACCAAAAACTTAAGTTCTGCATCCTTGATGTTCACTGGCAATGACAAAGACAACTCAGATACAGTGTTACCAGTAGCCGCTGCAGACAACAACATTAAGTTATCAGAGTCACTATCTAAATCCTCAATGGAAGGAGAGGAACTCTGCAACTGTTCAATGAGCTCCTGTACCACATGTATCTGAACTGTGGATTTGCACTGATGATCCTTGGACCATTTCTCCCCACAAATGAAGCATAACCCCTTTGCCTTCCTGTAATTCCTCAAGGATGTCCATTTGTCTTCAGTTGATTGTGTCCTGTGACTCTCAGTAGGTTTCCTCTCTTCCACGGATTTGGCCTTATACTGATACTGACCAGTTGATGTTGTGCTTCTTTTGACAGTGTTGTACTGCATCTCTCCCAGTTCCTCATGAAGCAGAGCCAACTCATAAGCGGTGTCAAGGTCCCGGGGTTTTTGCATAGCTATCGCCATTCGCACCCCTGGTTTCAACCCGTCTATGAATCGGGTGGTGTAATGCAATGGATCGGGATTGCTTTCATATGCCATGAGCTGGTCATACAACTCTGCAAACTGATCCACATATTCCTCGACAGTTCCAGTCTGGTTGATTCTGAACATCTTACGCAACATGTTCTGATGCAAATTACGGCCAAACCTTCCTTGCAATAGGTTACAAAATTCAGTCCAATGCAGATCTGCAGTCTTCCTCTGCATCGACTCCAACCAGCGAGCGGCTGCGCCTTCAAACTGAGCAGTAGCATATGAAATCCACTTGCTATTATGCATACCCCACAACTTGAAATAATCCTCACACCTCGATTGCCACAGCCGTGGATTAGAGCCATCAAATCGTGGCAATTCGACCCGGGGGCCTGAACTGAACTGACCCCCTTGATCCAGAACCACCAAGTCACGAGGAGACTGAACATCGCATGGAGATGACAGTTCACGCATACCTCGGGCCGGGGGAGGAACGTAGATGTTGTGATTCCTCGCCTCTCGACTGGTTGAGGGGCCTCCCGCTCGCCCGTCGTAGTCGCCCTTGTCCCCCCGCTCCAGATCAGAGCGGATCTGCTCAATATCGAGATGGAGCTCGGAGCGGACGCCGTCGACGCGGGCAGAGATGAGGCCATCCAAGGTCTTGGTCGACTCCTGAAGCAGCTTCGTCATGGACTTGAGGAGCTCGTCGTCGTGGGATTTGAGGCGCTACTCGAGATCGTCAGCGACGGCGGTCTTGACGTAGTCATGGATATTGCGGCCCTCCGCCGACAGGTTCTCCATGGCCTCTCGCCGGTGGAATTCCCGGAACCTGGTGCGGTGCGGGTGGCGAGGGAACTCCAGGACGGAACGGCTCTGATGCCAGATGTAAGCTACTGATAGTGGATATTCGAATCAGGGGGAGGAATTCGCCATTGCTAGCCGTACAAGCACACACGCTACTAGCGAGGTTTGGCCGAAGCCACCAGATCCATCCCGAGTCCACACGCTACTGTAACAACGGTTATATCTCACGTACACCCTTAGCGGGCCCAGTTTGGGCCTGCAAGCCACTGGGGAAGATATCGATCGCGAGTGGGCCGAGTCGGAGGCCCACGAGTCAAGTCCTTGCCTTCGCGCGCTTCCTTCTGACCTGCCTCGATGCCTTGATCGCTGACAGTTACTCCCATCTTTCTCTCAAGAATACAGTTTTGATTTATTGCTAACTACTCTACTCCCTCCCGTCTAAAATAATTAGAGTTTTATGATTGTCCTAAGTAAAAAAACTTGATCAAATATACACAAATACCCTCTCTATAAAGAAATACTCCCTCCGTTCCTAAATATTTGTCTTTCTAGAGATTTCAACAAGTGACTACATACGAAACAAAATGAGTAAATCTACACTCTAAAATATGCCTATATACATCTGTATGTGATAGTGCGTTTGAATCTCTAAAAAACAAATATTTAGGAACGGTGGAAGTATAAGATTGCTTAGATCACTAACTAGGGTCCACGTCATCGCCCTAAACACTATAACAAAGGGCAATGCTACACGTCCGCCGGATGATAAACTGATAATATCAGCCGCCTCGGCAATTGTCGGATGCCGCCCAAAACACCGCCCGATCTACCATCCCAGCCAACTGGGCGCCTTCGCAACAGCTAGCTTGTTGCGCTCATGGCTTTGCAACAAGGACCTTGTTGCAAAGGTCCATTGAGACAGCATCACTGCCCCGCCATGGCCTGAGTGCCTCGGCCATGGAGCATCGCCGGCCGCCGGAATCGACGCTCCTCCTCCGAACCAGCACGCCGAGCAGCTGCCTCTACTCCAGCACGACAATGATGAAGTCTCACGCCGGGCACTTCTCTAGCAATTTCTGCAACCGAAGCTATGTTTCTGAAACATGTGTCTTGTTGCAATGCTTGCCCTTGTACGCTCTAACCCGGTGCACTCATTCTGCGCTTTTTGCAACCGGGGCTATGTTTATGAAACAATACCCTTGTTGCAGAAGTGAAAATATTGATCATCGAACCATTTTTCTTCTTTTTGAAACAAGTCCTCTATTGCGAAAACTTTCTAAAATTAAACCCTGTTGCCCAAAGAAAAACTTCACCATCAAACATTTATTTCTTTCTGAAACAAGATCTCTATTGCAGAAAGCTTTCGAAACAAGACACTTGTTGTAAAAAAACTAGCTGCACAGGACTGGTCGCCAGTGCGAGCGCTCGATCACAATCAATCTAATGACAATACAGGCGGCGGATGTTGTGCGGGCATCAGCCGGCTGAAGGTTAGCATTTTCCCTAAACAAAACAGACATATTCTTCTACTGATATGGTTGGCCCGGGATTTTATGAACTCGCCCAGGTCTAGGCCTGCCACTCAGGTCCCAAAGCCTAACAAACAAAACTCCATCGAAAGCGGGTATCGGGACAAGTGAAGAAAATATAGATCCTAGACTTCGGGACGCAACAAAAAGACACACATCATCGCAAGGCCCATACCGTTTTGCCACCTTCGTCCTCAAGGGAGGCGATCCCACGGAAGCTACCATAGGTAATCTTTATCAACGAAAGAGATGCTTACCACAAGATTGGGGGCAACGGCAAAGGGCATGATATGGTAGCTTCCGTGGGATATGTGAGCATACAGAAACACTTGGTATTTATCTAAAATTCTCTGCACCAAACACACCCCTCTTTAATTTTGAAGATTCAGTTACTCCCAATAGGTTTGCGTCTTCTAAATCATGCAATTCAAAATGCCCTTAGTTCAGCAGCTCGGAGTGACGCGTCCCCCATCGGCCCATCCTGTCAAAATGCTGCCACATCGGCCGTCCTCCACGCCCACGAGCATCATTTTTTTATATAAGGCAAAAGATTTACCATTTTCATTGATTAAGGAAGAAGATTTTAGACAACTAGCCGCAAAGCGGGGAACAAAGAACTACTCTCGTGGCATTACAATATTCAAATGGGTGGCACCTGCCAAAGCCCAAAGATGGGCCTCCTCTTTGATCTTCGCGACGATCGTCATTGTAGTAGCGGCGGTGTTGCGAAAGACCCTCGCATTGCGCTCTTTCCAAATCTCCCAAGACATAACATGAACAAGGAGGCGATTGCCTTTCTCTGGTTTCCACGCTCAATCACATTTTTAATCCACCATTCTCGACGAAACCTCAAATCTCCAGCTCCTCACCACATCACCATGTAGGCCAATCCACGCAGCAACCTGTACCCAAATACGTTGGGAGAACCTGCACTGGAAGAGAATATGCGCCGTGGTTTCCTGAACTTGCTTGCAAAGCGGGCAAAGGTTGTAGTTTGGCCAGCCATGACGGAGCAATCGATCGGCCGTCCATACTCTGTTTTGAATTATCAACCAAGCAAAAAACTTGCACTTCGGAGGGGCCCAAACCTTCCAAACAGCAGTAGGCATGATGCTAGTTGTGTGTCCTGCAAACTACGTCATATAGATAGTAGACGCCGAATTCTTCTTGAGTGGCGAACTTTCGATGGATAGTATCTTGCACACTATTGTTGAAAATAACAGAGGATAGTTTCTCCCAAAGTGTGCTCCAGGGTGATTCCATTATGGATATCAATCTGACTAACCTGCCCATGAGCATCATCACCTGGTCCTCCTCTCAGTCGCCGTCCCCGTCGCTGGCCCGCCTCCTTCTCCCTGTCCCTCCAAGCGGCCTCCGCCAGCGTCAAGGACTAGTTGCGCCACCAGAAGATGCGGCCC
>NC_041389.1:421950403-421964662 GCF_002162155.2 Triticum dicoccoides
CCCGGTACTGAACGCCCTGCCCCTTAAGCGCGCGCCTCCACCGTCGCGTCGGCGTGGTCTCCGGGTAGGGTACTTCCACACAGCGCGCTTCGGCTTCTCTGAGTCGGAGCTCCGGCAGGTCGCCGTCGACCTAGCCTGCCCTGTGCTGCCGCTTACGGTCACACCCATTTCACAAAGGAATCCATGCCAGCCACGTTTCACCATTGAATAGGAAATTGTGCTATGCTTGCGTTGCTCCCTCGCACACTGAAGAAACCGAAGAATTCGTTGATTTGGGATTGCTTGCCAATGTACTACTTCGGTGACACATTTTTCCTGCTTATTTTGCAGGTTTCTGCAGCGCTTGATGCTCTTGTGGACATTGCCGATGGAAGAATAGATATCCACGTCCTCATGGCTCTTGCAGCATTTGCTTCTGTGTTTATGGGGAACTCATTGGAGGGTGGCCTGCTTCTTGCAATGTTCAGCTTAGCTCATACCGGTACATATGTTGACAAATACTGAAACTCTGCCCATAGTAGCTCCTGTTTGTGTGCACACTGAAAACTTATTTTATTTGCTTATTACAGCCGAAGAATACTTTACGAGGAAGTCAATGGTTGATGTGAGAGAACTGAAGGAAAACCATCTAGAATTTGCACTGTTATTAGAAACGAGTGGAGATAAGTCAACACGGTTTTCTAATTTAAGTCATACCAAGGTTCCTGTGCAGGACCTTATAGTGGGTTCTCATATTTTGGTCAGAGCTGGTGAGGTGTGTTCTTTGTTTATATACAAAGTCCACTCCTTGTATCTCCAAGTTTTGTTTCATTGCATCATGTCTTCATGGTTGATAGCTATCTTGATGTTTCTATCTCTTTCTGTTGGATATTCTGTTAGTGTTTCTAGCAGTAAAGTGACACTCCCTCCCTTCCAAAGTAGATGGCCTTGATTTTTTGTTCTAGAGTACATGTATTTTATAGTTTTGGGGCAAATATTTAGTGATACTCTCTATTATGTCCTTCATTTAATGCATGCTGCAGTTAGGCTAGTATAGTCTCTTAAACACATTTCTTAATTTTCTTGCCAAGAGCTCATGCGCCATTAAATTGGAACAGAGGGAGTATATCCTAGTGTCTTCTTTTCTCATGTTGGTGTTATTCTTCTAGCCCATATTGTTTGGACCTCTATCTCATCATGGTGCAGTTTTCTTGTATTCCTTAGGCTGTGCCTGTTGATGGAGAAGTTTACCAAGGTTCATCGACAGTCACAATCGAACACCTCACTGGTGAAACGAAGCCTCTTGAAAGGACGATGGGGGATGCTATACCAGGTGGTGCTAGGAACCTGGAAGGAATGATGATAGTACAGGTTGACTTCTTTCTCTCTTCACTGAAGAGACTTTTTTTCTTTTACATTTTGTTCTCTAGTCCCAGGATAGCTCATTTTCCTTAGCTAGTTTATTTAATGATTTCAGTAGGTTAATACTCCACAAACACTACTACAATACAGCTGGTGGAACTCTTTAGTATATTTTATTTGATATTTTTTATTTGAGAAATAGCAATGGCTGCTTGGTATGACAAAACCAATAAAATCAGTATTTCCCTATTCATGGTTGCTACATTATAGCCAGTCCAGATCAGACTATGGCTGGCTTACTCGGGAAGCATCTTTCTGCACCTGGATTACAGACTATGCCTACCTCATGGATTGCATCCCACCGAGCAAACCTGAGAAAATCCGGATCATCACAGCTGCGGGAAGCACCCCGGGAGGCGCTTTCTCTATATGCATAGGCTCTGCAGTGGCTTCGTAAAAAGCCAAATCAAAAGCCTGTGCGTTTGGTTTGGTGGCTGGCTTTTTTTCAATGGAAAACCAATAGGAAGCCCAAAGAAATAAAACCTTAAGCCATCTCATTGCTACCTATAAACCGTTCAAAAACTGAGATCCACCCATGTATTTTGACTTAGAAATCCCCATCAGCCATGTATTTCTTATGGAGCAATTGGCATAGCGTAGAGTTATCCTTGTGGACAATCTTCCACATACATTTGTTGATTAGGCGTAGGTTTATTATTCTGGTAAGCACCTCAGACATTATATTCATTAAATCTGCAATCGCTGCAATTTATCTTGCGACATCTGAACTTACCTACCAGGTCCTTGCCAGAAGACTATTATCCTGTATTATATATGCTGCCGTTCAACAGATTAAGCCCCATTATGTACATAGGAATGCTGCTGAAGCACTAATTGTTAAGGATCAGTTTATCCCCTGAAGACAACAATTTACTCTTCCAAATGCATAACCTTTTTGTGAACTTGTTAATCAATCCTTCACTTGGGAATGTTGATGCTTTTGTTTGACATGGAATCGCCCTCTTGCAGGTGACCAAATCATGGGAGGATTCAACACTCAACAGAATTGTGCAGTTGACTGAAGAGGGCAAGATAAACAAGCCAAAGCTGCAAAGATGGCTTGAGGAATTTGGAGAGCACTATAGCAGAGCTATTGTTGTACTGTCTTTAATGGTTGCACTACTGGGACCATTACTCTTTAAGTGGCCTTTTTTCGGTAACTCAGGTATTCCTCTAATGCTACAGTACATTACATGCTTCAGTAATTTGTGTTGGACTGCGTATTTTTTTCTTTTGTATTTTGACTTGGCACTTCTCCAATAGTTAATGCTATGTCTTGGAAAACTGTATTTTTTTGGCAATTTATACTGAACTGGTACAATTGGCTCTAGCATTGAACTTTCTGTGTTCCAATTTTGTTTAGTTTGTAGGGGTTCAATTTACCGTGGGTTGGGGCTTATGGTGGCTGCATCTCCATGTGCATTGGCGGCTGCTCCCTTAGCATATGCCACTGCTATCAGTTCTCTTACAAGGAAGGTATTGCTTGAATCTTGAAGTCTTTCTTTATAATTGGTTACTTTTTCATTCAATGTAAGACACTGCCATTTCAGCTTCTAAATTTCATGAGAGCATTTGGTGCTTAATCCAGATTGTTTTTGTCAGGCTAGTTTCGATCTACTTTTCTTTAATGGTACGTACTTGTATCGTATGCACAAGTGGTGGTAGAGATCAGAGGATATTAATCTGAATCTTCTGTTGAAATGATTGGTGTTGCACCTATGAAGTGCCTATTAGTAGTTTGTCCTGAATGTCTTTCGATAATTTACTATGACCTTTTTGTTAGATGAACTCCTTTCTTCAGAATTTTCCGGTATATTGGTTTCATTCAAGCTCATTTTTGCTCCTTCTGTAGGGAATTTTGTTGAAAGGCGGGCATGTATTAGATGCTCTTTCGGCTTGTCAGTCTATTGCATTTGACAAGACAGGCACATTAACAACCGGGAAGCTTATGTGCAAAGCAATTGAGCCCATTCATGGACATTTGAATGTGAGAAATAGTCTTAACGTTTCTTCTTGCTGTACTCCGAGCTGTGAAGGTGAAGCTCTAGCAGTTGCGGCAGCCATGGAGAAAGGAACAACCCATCCTATTGGGAGGTAAGAGAATGGATAACTTTCTTAAACATGTTTGTTTTGTTCATTTGCATACATTTTTCTAAAGTAGAACTCTGCCACACTTGGGAATGCCAGGCATGAGTTGAATCTAAGTTGTTACGGCCCAATATAATGGCATGCTCTGGGCCAAGCATGTCATGTTTAGTATAGTGTTCTGCTGTTGTCTATTAGGACATCGTAAAAAATGATGTTTGATATTTTTTGCTTTTTATTATGTTTGGGATGATTTTTTTTAGAACATGTTTTGTTCAAGATGATGACACCAAAGTTAAACAGTATAGTTTGCAATTACTTTGAAAATCTACTCTTCTATCATGAATTCATGGGTACGTACATCCACCACTTGCACATGATTTGAAAAAACATAAGCTGCTGTGCACAGCACACAATGCTATTAAACGTGAAACCATGTCAGGATGGGTCTTCGTGCTATTTAGTCAGCTTGACTAAGCCTTGACTAAGTATATGACAGTGTAAAACAGAAAACTTACTGATGATATCAACTTAGGCTTGGCTTATCCCTGAAGCCTGAAAACTCCTATTCTGGAAAAATTAGGCATGGATCTTGCTTGATTTTCCTCGTTGTAAGATGCTAGATCACTCAAGAATAGGATTTTATTTTGGGTTTCTGTATCAGCTGGCTTCCTGGCCCATTCTGGTTTCATGCAATGCTTATTTCTGTGTTTCTCATATGCACTAGGGCTGCCTTGCACTGAACCAGCATGATTCCTGGCAGGCTTGCATTACACTGAGCTTGTGCACCGAGGAGGCAAAAATAACACTTTTCTTCCATTTTAAATTGTCTTTTCCCACCATTTTAGAGAACCGAGTGTCGCTCAGTTGGCTTGAGGCGCGAGTGCATGCTCAGCTGACTTGGGTTCGAGGCCTGGCTTTCGTGGGGAGTGCTTATGGATGTTTCTAATTAAAAATGCAACAGGTACTAGTGTGTCTTGGTCAAGTTTTCCTTCCCACAATTTTAAGCATAATGTTGAGGCTTTCAAGGTGTAATTTTGTTCTTCATCTTCACGGGTCAAGCATGGACATAAATCTTTGCTTCAAGAATGCCTGAAAAAACACATAATACATCTATGACATGGGCCTTTGCAATAGACATCTGTGAAGTTAGATTAAATTCTACTTTGTACTCCTAAGTGTCCAAAATTGACACAAAGCAACCCATTTCAAAAATTGACCACTTTGTATTTAGTGTTGCATTTTCCACTTTGTACATGATTTATCAAAAATGTGCGGAATCTGACAGATGAGGCACTACTGATGTGGCATCTAAATATTTAATAATCATCCAGCTCAGGCTAACGAGAGGGCCTATTTGCCAGATGAGAAATTTGATAAATTGGGTACAAAGTGGAAAAGGCAACACTAAACGGGGGTACCAAATGGTCAGGTTTTAATATGTTACTTTCTGTCAAATTTAGACACTAAGGGTTACAAAGGGGAATTTACTCATAAAGTTAATAACATACAATGTTTGCTCGAGATGCGGATGGGAATGACTCTGGCTGGGTGAGGTGGATGGATTATTCAAGTTGTGGCACGCTGAAGATGGATCGAGAGGAGCTTGACAGGAATGATGAATCGAGAACGAGGTCGACTAAAAAACAAATTGGTTGTGCGGAGAGAAAGCAACTTAAACTCTAAAACCTATGCTCTCATACCATGCGATGAACTTGACTTGTATATTCCAGGGGCTCAAGGCCAATATATACAGTACATGTTCATGTGTTGTATAAGGATACCAAAAGCAGCTATAATACATATCTAACATAATATATCGCAGGCAGTTGACACACTGAGTTTATGATTCATAGGGCAGTGTTACATCACTCTGTTGGGAAGGACAAGGACCTCCCAAAAGTTCTTCTACAAAGCTTCGAGTCCTTACCTAGTAGAGGAGTTTTTGCTACTTTAAGTATCACAAAGGTAATGTGTACATCCGCAATATATTTCAACCAGCAAAGTCATCTTGAATCATTAGATATATCAAGCAAGGATTTTCTGTTGTTCTACGGGATTTTGTATATTTGATTTCAACAATGAAAAGAAATTCATTTCTGTACAGAAATAACTTTTTAATAAAATGGAAGTAGGAAACTCTCCTATTGTTCTAGAGTAAAGAAAACAATGAACAGCGAGGGTTGGTTTTTATATCCTTACGTGTTTATTCCATCTCAATTATTCGAGAAACGGAAGGAAAACAATTGTAAAATATGTTTTCTTTGCTCGAAAGTTAATTTTGACAATATTAAGAGATTAAAAAAGAAGCCTATATAGTACACCTATCTTCATGCTCTTTGAAGCTGACTGTTTTCATTGAATGATGCATTGAAGACTAGCAGTTGTTTTGTTTAATCAGTTTTGAGTATTGGGAAGAGTTGGACCTTTAATTCCTAGCTTGGTCTCTCATATACCTGTGTTACAGGCATCAAACAATGAAAACAAACTCTCTATGGCCGCTATCGGTTCTGTGGAATATATTTCTTCGCTATACAGATCAAATGGTGAATGTGAGCAGGTACAAGAGGCAATAAAAAGTTCTGCATATGGTCCTGAATTTGTCCAAGCTGCTCTATTAATGGATAAAAAGGTGAGGTAAATTAGAGTAAAACCTTCTCATTTCACAACATGCTTCTCCCTGTTTATTTCGATGTCCTTTTTATGTTGTTGCGTAGATATTTATCTTCATGTTTGATGGAAGCATTCATGTATAACTAGGGAATTATAAATAAATTCTGTCTTTATCGTTAGTCTAAGGTGGATTGGAGTCCAGGCTGTCAAATGCTGATAAGTTGTCTTAATTAAAAATGGATTATATTGCAGACTTCCACATGCTCATAAGTTTTGTTACTTCAGTAATAATTTGTGACGTGTGAATGCTCTTATGCTTGTTGCTTGCTGGTTTGCTAACATTTAGGCTGCATCTTCAGTTGATATTATATTAACTAATAGAGCAAAGTGAAAACTAAAACATAAATCAGATCAAGTTTGAAATATACAAAAGCACTGCTAGTCTGTGTAGTGGTGTACACAAGTTTGAGTATATTGTTAGTGCATGGGGTAGGAAACCTAAGACATACAGTGCTATGTAGAGGCATGCTTTCAAGGTACATTTCATGGAAAATGTAGCTGAAATTAAATCAGCTAATTTCGTTGTATACCGTGTGGAGATGGGATTTTTTTTAATGTAAGATAAATTGGGATTACCTATCTGGCCATTTAGTTTCGTTGGCCTTTTGTGGCCTCAGCAATTAAATCACTCATGTCCCATCTATTTATAGCACAATTCAGGTTGGACATTTGAACCACAAAAGCTGTCCAGATGGCCAAACATTTGGTCCATCTGCTATGGATAGCCTGTCTATTTTGTACCCCTCCGTTCACAATTATAAGATGTTTTGGATATTTCAATATAGACCACATACGGACTGAAATGAGTGAACAAACACTAAAATGTGTCTATATACATCTGATTCAAATAAAAGTTAGAACATCTTATATTTGTGAACGAGGGGGTACCTTCTTTAGGTCTTTGGCCCTGATAAAATTTTAATCCTAATGTGACTGCATTCGGCCTGACTTGGAAAATAGAGTCCGGACGTATGCTTGCAGTCTCAACAGCAGTCTTGCTTTATTTGGTCTGGCCAAAGGCCAAACCAATGGCAAGAAGCTCCACTTGACCACTTAGTATCATATTTCTGCCAGTTTCTTCTGTCAACATTCATTCAAATGTGTCATTACCATATAAAATGTACGTTATGTAAGAACTACCCTCCAACGCATTATTTATTCACTGATTGATTTTTTTCCAGATGACCCTTTTCCACTTCCAGGATGAACCCCGTCCTGGTGCCTGTGAAGTTATATCCACCTAAGCAAAACTTCACATCATGATGCTCGCTGGAGATCATGAATCAAGTGCTCTGAGAGTTGCTAAAGCTGTTTGTATTGATGAAGTGCACAGCTGTTTGAAGCCAGAGGACAAACTGAATAAAGTAAAAGCAGTTTCAAGGCGAGGTAGTTCATATCTTCTTTTCTATTTTATTGTGAACCGAAACTCAATATCCCGTTACTACCAGATTTCAGTTCTGCGATTATATCGGATTCTTTTAGTTTTCTCATATGTTATTTAATTTTCAATATATCTGTCCATAATTAATCACAGTTGTTGCTTTCTACATATTTTTGCCATCGTGCTAGCTCTCCATGATTCAATCCAATAATTCTAACTGTTGTCTTCCAACTTCAGATTACTATTGTGATGTTAGGAAAACCTACCAGCTACGACCTCAGCATCTTTTGCCCATAACAAAACATTTGTTGTGTATAACTGAATTGTTGTATCTTTGAAACATTGTGCACTTCTCAACTATGCATCGTAGAGGTTCTGTTCTGCCAGCCAATATGATTAGTAAGCAACACGTGGGATTCAGAGAGGGAAGGTACATTTCCTCATTATTATTTTCCTCTGTATTTGTTTCCAGGTGGGAGTTTAATAATGGTCGGCGATGGTATAAATGACGCGCCAGCTCTTGCAGCTGCAACTGTTGGCGTCGTTCTAGCTCAACGTGCCAGTGCAACAGCAGTAGCTGCTGCAGATGTTCTGTTGTTGCAGGATAATATCTGCGGGGTGCCATTTTGTATTGCTAAAGCTCGTCAAACAACTTCACTGGTATTGTCACTTATGGGTATCACTGCAAAACACATTTTGTTGGGATATAACGTTTCTGGTTCTTACACTTTAGGTTCATCCTTGCAGGTCAAGCAAAGTGTAGGGCTTGCCCTAACTTGTATCCTTCTTGCTGCGCTTTCTTCTGTCTTGGGATTTCTTCCTCTTTGGTTGACGGTGAGTTTGTTCCTCCATGCAGTATGCTACCTTGCTAATACACCTGTGGTTCAATGAATTTTGACGACTGATTGATCTAGTGACCATATCCTAACACTGGCATCATCGATAATGTTGTTATGCTGTGAAGAAAATCAGTAAAGCTAGACTAGGCCGTATGTTTAATTTTTGTTGTTGTTGGAAACATTGTAGTTCCATTTGAAATAATGCTACCACCGGATATGTGATCTGCGCCTGTGCGAAAAAATGCAGGTACTTGTTCATGAAGGAGGAACCCTTGTTGTCTGCTTGAACTCGATACGAGCCCTCAATGCGCCTACATGGTCGTTGGCAGATGAGATCCAACAACTTGTTGATGGCCTGAGGAAGTATATCTCGGCAAAGTTGAACAGCTCCTCAAATTATGCAGCTAATACTGCCCCGTTGTAGATTTGTATAGTGACAAATATCTACATGAACCGTTGGAATTTAGGTGGGGGTTGTGGACCTAATATTTGTAGGCTGTACTCAGCTCTCACAACCATGTAAGTAAATAAACAATGCTGATCATCCTGTAACTAAACATCTGATCAGGCTTGTTCGATCCTCCGTAAATATTTTTCTCCTGGAGTTTAATTCTGTGTTTGGTCCTTGAATTATTGTATGTGTCTCGGTTTAGGTTTTGAACTAATATAAAGAGTTAGCTAATACATAAACTTGCAGCGCGGTAACAATATCATGCGTAATCTTGAAAACCCCATAGAAATGATACAGCAACTTCTTAACAGCACATATTCATACATTTCCATCAAATCCGACAGATGCCGTTTGTGTGGGTCCATGTCAGCTCCCTACGTAATGTGTGGGTCCTATGAATGTCCACTTGAGCTCCCTACATAATGTGTGGGTCCTACCTGTCATTGAAACGGAGAAAGAAATAGTGTACAATAGAAATGGGAGAAAGGGAGTTCAAACCCGAGACAGGCGACTATCTGGGCATGTAGCACGAGCACCCGGACTATACGGCATATGGCTAGGAATACAGTATTTGTCACTATTTGTTGGTACTTAAGGATGTCTGATGGACACAAACCCTTAAAAAATACAAACGAAGTGGCAAATGGTTATCACAAAAATAAGAAACAAAACTTAGACATTCAAAAGATCGATCAATTGAAGGTGTTATCCGGCAGCATAAATGTCGGCCCATCGTTATCTTATTGAAGGTGTTGGTTCAAAGATTTTCTTCGAAGGTGGTAGACTTTGGTCTGGCATCTAGCTGGACCATGGACCAACCAACATTTGCGGTGATTCGTTCTAGAAGGTGTTGCCTTGGAGTGTTGCGCCGTTTGTTTGCCGATACATCCTCTGTCGGTATGGTGGTAGGATTTGAAGATACTGCAACGAGATTTGTCCTTTCTTTCTTTCTTGAAATAGCCTTTCGCTCCGCTTTAAAAATAAAGTAATGATCCAACCAGTATCCAAATCCAAAACAAGAACGTCGGCCGGGGCAACATCACAATCAAGCCCAATAAACAAAAGAGAAATAAGAAAAAAAGCCACCTAGTGGCTGCCAACAAGCGGCCGGACGATAGTCGACGCGCTGTAGCCAGAAGCGCATCCAGCATGAGGCCAAGGTGAACTCGGTCGCGCTACCTAGAAAGCGGGCGTCAGTGCTGCAGAAAAGCAAGGAATTTGAAGAAGTCAGACGCTTGCCTTGAAAACACCCACTCAATCACCATTTTATTACATGTGGTCCAAAGAGTACACGATATCGCCGCAAAAATAAGCCAGAATAAGTGGCGATGTCACCCAGGTTGGATAGCCCTGGTCTTGAGAAACTCCGCGAGGTCCAAGGCCTCCCAGTAGGGTGCTAGTGTTTCATGGATGAACGTCCGTAGGATCCAAGCCGCCATACATGAGAATAGGATATGGGTCCCAATGTCAGGTACCATGAATAAGGGGGCACAAGCCACCCACCGATCCATGCCACTTAAACACCTCGGTCCCCGAAGGGATGCGATCTCTAAGAAGTTGCCAAACAAAATCTTGGTATTCAAGGGCAAAGGGGCCTTCCACAAGGAAGAAAGCCAAGGGGTGGTCGGAGACCGGCGAGTTGACAGAGAACTCAACCGACGGAGGGAGACGCCTGGATACGGTGTCCGGATAGTCCGGCAACACCAGCGTTAAGGCAGCCTGCGGTCCTTTCTTTCTTTAAGTTGTTTTGTTTGCATATCAATATTTAGTAATATTTTTTTGAACAACAAAAGATTTTATTCCATTAGCAACATTTTACAGAGAGTGGTGTGAAAGGTCTCACAGTAGACATGGCGAGGACATCTCTCGCAATACAAGATCCTGCATCTGAAGAGAGACAACGAAAAGCTAGACGCCAGTTTTGGTCGCTAACTTAGCTTGATGATGTGCTTTGACATTAAAACACCTGTTGATGTGTGCTACTCTGGTGTGGATAAAAGATGGCAAAACCTTTATAGAAGCAAGAATAGGCGTTATATTCCAGTGAATTGTGACTTGAAAGATGGAACTCGCCCCTGCTGCCGATACGAGTACGGAGCAATCCGTGTAGTAGTGGTTCTGGGATGAGAAGAATTTCTGCTAACATTGTAGCCAATAGAAGCCCGTATGCTTCAGCTTGGAGAGCGGATGGCACCGGAGGAGACATAGCTAAACCTGCAGCTCCTGACAATGACCATTTTCTCCGAGTTGGATGATGACACCGATACCTGCTGGCGATGTTTGCATATTGTCCTCATTTGTCCATGCCGCATCACAACAAATTCCTTTTCCTGCAACTAAAGATGGGTCTTGTGTGGTTGATGGTTGTTGTACAACAACAGTTCCTGCCATCTCATCTTCTAGTTTTGGGCCTTATGAGATCGCATTTGCCACCGGGTGTACCTGTGCTGGTTTACAAAACTTTCTACCAAACAGGGCATCATTTTGTGCTTTCCAAAGACACCATAAGAAAGTGTATACACTAGTTACATTGATATGGGGATGAGCAGAATCTATTAAAACCTTGAGCATGTGTGGAATGGAATGATTATGTTCCGCCAAAACTTCTGTTCTAATATACCAGGGAGAGGAAAACCAAGTAGCCTTTGAGAAAGGGCATAGAAAAAGCATGTGCATTTCATCCTCCTGGTTGCCACATCTAGTACAATTCTCACTAATATGTCTGGAGAACTTACTTGCTCGCTTACCCGTTGGAAGTGCTCGGCGAAGAAGTCTCCATGCGAAAGTTTGAACTCTTAGCTCAATGCGTTTGTCTTTTCAAACTTGATTGAGAAGATTTACAATCTGCGGTGGAACAGATTTTGGCCGTTGGTTTGCTGGCAGTGGTAGATTATTGAAGCAGTGCTTGTAGGCACTTTTCGAAGAGTGGTCACCTGCAGGGGTTAGCTTCCAAACCAACACGTCATGTCTAACAGTGTTAACTATAGGAGTTTGCATTATAGCTTGTGCAGTATTAGGATTAAACAGAGCATTGACAAGATTGATGTTCCAAGTTAATAATATATGACTAAGTGCATCAATTGATGCAAAGGTTGAGGATTTGTCCTCATTAAAAAAAATGATATTCAAGTGGTATTTTTCCCCCACAATGTGCTGGCCCGGTAAAAATTGTAGGATGTGGGAATGTTGTAGCTTGACCCGTCATTTCTGCCGTAGAAGGGAAAGAAAAGAAAAGCAAAACAAGAGGGAGTCGAAGGACGGAAATGGAGTACCCATTGACCTCCAGTATCATCATGCCGCTCCAGTGTTCGTCCCCTCCTCAGAGCACGTCGCGCCTGCACACCGGCCGCCTGACCTGTCAATCGGGCACGGATCATGGCCGGCAGCGCCTTCCATCGGTAATTGTAGCGGCACCGGCGGAGGCAGCCTCTGACATGACCTCCACGCCTGAGGTTTGACACACCAACTTGGCAAAAGTTTGGTCCTTCTTTTCCCCGGGTCTATTTGTGCCTGTGCTGCCCGCCCCCGTCATGATTCATGCCTCTTCCTTTGTCCAGGATTAGTCAGCCTGTTCAATTCACACGAGTCATGATCATTTTATCCGACAGTATCAGGGTTGGATCTTACTCGTTTGCCAAACCGAACCACGGCAAGTAAAACGAGGCAGAAATAATTTGAACCCATGAGAGCATCTACAACCGGGTGCCCATATCCGTCCCAAACGTCTGGATAGGCTGCCCGGTCATTGTTCGGACAGAAAAAAGCCATCCAACTAGGTTCGTCGTACGCGGTCCAAACGCCCGGGTTGTTCGGTGTGGGGCGAATATGGGGAGGCCTGGACGCAGACACCGCCGTATGGACCGGCCCAGTATGGCCCATGTCGCCCCCGCCATTGTCCCTATAAAACCCCCGGCCGGTCGTCCGGACCCTAGTCAAACCCCACTCGCTCGAGTCTGCTCTCCCTCTCAGCTCTACTCATGTCTCCTCCTTTCCATTTCCACAATCTCTCCCATCCCCTCCGCGATGGCCGGCCGGAAGTGGACCTGAGAGCGGCTCCGACAAGATCGACTGGGCTAAGCTGGCCTTCGACTCGTCAAGCTCATTCGCGCTGGATGAGGAGGACTCGTGCTTCGCATTGCTCTCCGTCGCTCGCGGACAGAACTGCACGGGAGCTCCTCCACGACGTCGCTGGTGGCTAGGGTAGGCAACTATAGCTCTGCGGCGCCCCGACGCTGCCCTACGAGGTCTGCCTTCCACGGTCAGGCGGCAGGGCGATCAGCGGCACCCGACACCGCTAGCAGTTGCTCCTCCTGCTGGGAGCCGCTCAGTGCTAGTGCCTGCACCATCGAGGCCGCGATCACAATTGCAACAGACGAAGACGGAGGGGCACTTATTTTATCGCCATGAAGAAGGTGGCGCAGGCCGCGTCAAGCCGTTGCGGCTGCGGGTCCTCCAGATCTAAACCGGAGCTGTTACCGCCCGCCTCTGACGACGGCGAGGCACTCCATGACGCAATTCGCCGCTCCTACACGTCAGCAGAGACGAATGACCGCCATCGGTAATACAAAAATGAATCGGCGCTTCGCCTGTTGCTCGAGGAGCCCGAAAGGTTGGCGATGCAGAACCACAAAATATATCAGCAAAAACCGTCGTCGAAACAATCCCTATGTTTTGTCTAGCATTGGTTGGTTCCAAAGATTGTTCCGCCCATCATAAAAAAGATTGTTCTAACTTTGCTTGGCTACAATGTCTAATAGGTCGAGGAGGCATGAGATCACATAATGTCATCCGCTTGATCCCCATCGAACGGTACATGCGTGCCAAATCCTTCACTGGATAGTTGCAAGCCGATCCATAAGCAATCTGTCTATCGAGATAATGACAACCTGAGAGACATCAACAACCACCACTATCCTAAGACGCTGATCATTTGGATCTCGGTGCCCCGCCTTGTGCTAGGGCATGCGAGTGATGACAAACAACTAGATCTAGCATAATGACAAAGCAGGAGGTGGAAGAGTGAAAGAGGAGGAAGTGAGTTGACGGTGGAAGAGAGAGGACTCGGTGCACATAGGTGGAAGGAGGCGGCATCAAGGGATTTCCATCGTATAAGTACAGAATAGGGGATGTCGTGTTCATGTGGCCTAGTATAGATTTATATATTTATACGTAATAATAAAGGGGTTATTGCTTTTGTCCGCCCCTTCAAAAAAAATACACCCGAAATTACTATAAATTACCCACTATGCCACCCACAAGTGAACAAAACAATTTGGTTTTCTTTTCAAAGTCGGCATTGTGCTTCGTTATTTTTATAGTAAATGTGATACCAATATAAGTCATAGACGCACAAGTAGCCCTAGCTCTTCAAGCCATGAGACCAGGGTTCCCCAACCTCCACATTTTCCTCTCCCTTTTCTCATGCAAAT
>NC_041389.1:421964947-421978697 GCF_002162155.2 Triticum dicoccoides
TGTGCGGGGCTTGACTCCCCATGTTTTTTTAAAAAAAAATTCTTTCCTTTTCTCATTCTGTTTTCTTCCTTCTTTAAACAAATTCAGGATTTCTAAAGTTTTAAAGTTGTGAGTTTTCAAAAATATGTTTGAGAAATCATAAAATGTATGTGAACTCAAAAAATGTTTAGGAAATCATAAAAAATTCGCGGATTCAAAAAATATTGGTGGTTTTGCAAAACTGTTCACAAATTATAAAAATATGCAAATTTTGGAAAAAAAAAGGTCAGGAAATAAAATCATGAACATGATTTGAGAAAAATGACCGTGTATTCAAAACATATTCGGGAATCTGAAAAAATGTCCATGAAATTTTAGAAAATGTTCACAAAAATTAAAGAAACACAAATTTAAAATTTGTTCCCTAATTTATGAAAATCTCATTGATTCAAAAAAATGTTTGTTGAGTAAAAAATGTTCATGAATTCAAAAACTGTTTATGCATTTCAAAAAATGTTCCTAAACAAAAATAATGTTCATGATTTTTTTGAGAAAAACTAAAATTTAAAAAAAAATGATTCGAAAAACTGTTCACAGATTCAAAAGTCTTTTATGTCTAGGATTTGATTAGTTTTTCCTAAAGTCTTTATTTGTCTAGGGGTTGGGAGTAGTTCGTGGTTGATGAGATTTGTCTTTAAAGTTTTAACCATTCCCTTGCGCAACATAATGACAAGTGTGTCATGTAGTGGCAAGCTCATAGCCTTGGGATTTACCACTCGAATGTATTGCGATCACGTGAACATCACGACTATCATTGGCGAGGGTGGGAAGTAAAATAAATGGCATCATGATGAGCCACTGTGTTAAAATAGAGGGCACTCATATATCAGGGTATTGAGTCATACTTATTCGGCTAGCTCATAATTTTTTTGTCTCCCGTTGCAACGCCACTGACATACTTGCTAGTATATTATTAACAAGGGTAATGCTTTCTTCATGAAGTTTTTTTATTTAATCTAAGTTGAGTTAAATAGAAAAAAAATCGACAAACAAACAATGTTATTCCACACATCCAATTTACATAAAAAACACTTATAAGACATCTCATATCTAAAAATTATCATAAGGTAAACAGGACACAAATTCCAAGGAGTCCCAATGTTGCTTTGATCCTCCTCCAAAGTAAAAATAGATGAAGGAGGCATCCGTCACCGAGTGGCGTCCACTGGGTCCTCATCCAACGGTGCAGGCACGTCAAATCCTTCACTGCCAGACAGTGGACGCTGGTCCTTAGCCACCCCCGCCTATCCAGATAAGGCGCCACGGCCACCTGCCGTCCAAAGCTGTTACCTGCCACCAATGGAGACCACCGCCTCATGGCGCCTCCTCCCGGCCGCGTCCTCGCCGCGTCCCTCCCTGCTCCAAGCCAGACGGCAGGCGTCCTTCCCTTCGTCTCTTGAACAGCCGGCGATCTCCAAGTCCAGGATCCTCTGCCTTCTCCATGACAAGGTCTCAGCTAACCACAGCTTCGTACATAGGAGTATGTATTTGCGAGTTGTGGCATCTGATCCGTCTTCTTTCTTGCTTGCGTAGCCTGCGCCTACCGCCCAGAGCTCGCAGCTGCAGAAGCTGGCCTCCGTGTTGCAGTGCGGCGCCGTCTGGGCAGCAGTATGGACGGACACCTTTAAAATTTCATTTGATCTTGAACGAATCGCACACATGCATGGATATTAATCAGTGATCGCGCTGCGGCGAATTCGTATGTGTTTCGTGTCCATGCGTGCAGGTCCAGGCCCCCGCTGCTCTGGCGACGGTGAGCGGGGAGGAGGACCTCGACCTCCTGGGGATCCTGCCGCCGGTGGCCGCGATCGCCTTCGTCTACCTCTTCGTTGCTCCCGTACGTGAGCCTAGCTACTTGTTCTGACCCGATTTGGGGAAGAGTAATGGGTCGTTAACTGATTGTGTTCCGGCGGTGTGGCGTGCGTGCAGCCGATTATCATGAACTGGATGAGGCTGAGGTGGTTCAAGCGCAAGTTCGTCGAGACGTACCTGCAGTTCATGTTCACTTACCTCTTCTTCCCCGGGTGAGTCGGTGCCTTTCAACAGCTAGCTGCTGCTTAGTGGTTATTACAATTAAACAAAAACAATCAAGGCAAGCTCGATACATTCGGTAACATCTGCGATTGTAATGTGTTAGAAAAAAACAGTTTAACCTTACTTTAGTTTAAAACTGCTACACTTATTTTGGATCGGAGGGAGTAGTTCAGTTGAGAACCTAGTACGACAGTACGTATCCTTGTACAACCATCTTTTCCTTTTCTTTCCAAAGGGAAGTGTATATCAGTAGAAATTAAGTAGTCTTCTACCCTCAATAATATCATCAACTGAACTCGGCATCTATTCATCTGCAGGTTGATGCTGTGGGCACCGTTCGTCAACTTCAGAAAGTTCCCAAGGGATAAAACCATGAAGTATCCTTGGTCAAAACCCAAGGAAGGCACCCCGCTGTTCAAGGACAGATACCCACAAATTGACTCCTTCAGAGAGAAGTACTACTAGTATATACATACGTACTGTAAAATACAGTGGATGATCAGGAGCGACGTTTCTTTTACAGATCGATGTGCCTCTGTAACATATATTTTTCACATGTTCTATTTGGATGCCCCAAGCATATTCTAGGGCCCGCCATGAGTGCGTAAAGGAAAATCTAGGGGAATGGTCATAATCACCGTTCGACGTGTTTGGTTGCTCACAACGTTTTTGGCCTCTTCCACTCGTGGCCCTCGAAGCCAGGCGGGGAATGCAGGTTCTGGATCATGTTTTTGCAATTTGTTTTGTTACCCACAAATCCCTAGTCTGCATGAGGGCCTCAATGCTCCCCCCTGTTTGGTTGCCCGTGTTTCGGGATTTTGGCCTGGGCTGGGCTGATGCAGATATTGTGTTTTGTTGCACATTTTTGACCTGTTATGATCACCATGCACCCCCTATGTGGTGAGTTTACCAGCTACAACTATTGTCATCGCATTGTACTTATGATTATACACAGTTAGGAAACTACAAATATACAACAACGACATATTGGACGAATATTATGAAGTCGTTCAACCTACTTAACCCGATATGACATGCACCCTTGCCTACTCCATGCTCGCTCTTCTCTTTGACTACGAACTTGGAGTAATCATTGTCTACCTCCTCCCTAGTCTCAAACCCTCTATGACAACTATTCTTGTAATCGTTCACTTGCTCATGGCAAGCCTGTCATGACCTATAGACTCATGAAACCCTCACTAAGTACACAACATACGACTTCATCTACCAAGGCAGAAGAATAAAATATCAACATGGAGGACAAGAATCATATATGGTGGATAAGGTTGGATTTTCGACAAAATTAGGGCATGACTAAACTCAACTTCTTTCAATGCCTACAATGATTAGCATCAGCAATAGCATTGTGAACAAGAACAATGCATCACTACAATGGTAAGCATCAGGGGAAACAATGTTGAGCATGCATCGTTGGGTAAGGCTTGAATGATCTTCACTTCATGTTGTCATGTAGAAGGGGGAAGTTGATATAAGGATGAGAACTACAATGTGTAGAACCAACCCTCATACAAACGATCACCCTGAAACATGGACTAAACAACAATGAAATCATGAAGCTCAACACACTACCACAAAACATGCATCTAGCATACTACATATGACGAAGATAACATCTGATCTACAATGTCCACACATAAATTCATGAAATAGACATGCAAACAATGTCATACTAGCACATAAGCATCAATCTATGACGACAGCATCAACATCATCACTGTCGACAAGCAAAGCCTACCATACCAATAAAACGACATATGATCAACCACATCCTCAGATAACACCATGAAGCAATACTTGCAAAACATATCATATTATCTTCATATCTACTTAGACCTACCACATGCTCAAAGATCTAAGCTAAAAAATTGGAGTTTGATGTTACTTACACCCATTAGGAGCGAAGGAGGCAGGAAACAACTCGAAGAAGAGGAGGAAGAAAGCTTGCCGCCATCGACCATTGCCGACCAGAGAAGATGGCACCGCTTACCTGCTCGTCGGTGAAGCATCTTCCCGATACGGAGAGTTCGAAGGGGGGAGGGGTGAAATGGTGGCATGCATGTCTTTTGGCGGTGAGCTAGGGCGAGATATTTGGTGGGCGATGACCAAATTTCTCACGTTACTTTTTTACGGATAAGTGCAAGCTCACGCATCTCCTCGCTCGCACAAGCTCGACACTGCATCCCCCCTCCCTGCATGTGATGAGGTTGGCTCCGCGGAAACATCTGATTTGATATTCATTCGGGGCCAGCCTCTGGACCGGTTTGAGTTTCATGCGGGCCACTTTGTCCATGGAGCTCAAGTAACCGAACGGCCCAAATTTGCATCCCCCCAGCCTGCATGGATGTCTTGCGAGCAACCAAACACGCTTGAAGTGTATTACTTTTTTTTAAGGAGGTTAAACCCCCAGCCTCTGCATCAATAGATGCATGCAACCATTGAGAGAGTCCTGGATTAGGGGGTATCCGGATAGCCGGACTATATACTTTGGTCGGACTGTTGGACTATGAAGATACAAGATTCAAGACTTCGTCCCGTGTCCGGATGGGACTCTCCTTTGCATGGAAGGCAAGCTTGGCGATTGGATGTTAGATCTCCTTCTCTGTAACCGACTCTATGTAACCCTAGCCTCCTCCGGTGTCTATAAACCAGAGGGTTTAGTTCGTAGAACAACAATCATAATCATAGGCTAGCTCCTAGGGTTTAGCCTCTACGATCTCGTGGTAGATCAACTCTTGTAATGCTCATATCATCAAGATCAATCAAGCAGGAAGTAGGGTATTACCTCCATCAAGAGGGCTCGAACCTGGGTAAAACATCGTGTCCCTTGCCTCCTGTTACCATTAGCCTTAGATGCACAGTTTGGGACCCCCTACCCGAGATCCGCCGGTTTTGACACCGACATTGGTGCTTTCATTGAGAGTTCCACTGTGTCGTCGCCGCAAGGCTTGATGGCTCCTTCAATCATCAACAACAACACGGTCCAGGGTGAGACTTTTCTCCCTGGACAGATCTTCGTGTTCGGCGGCTTCGTACTGCTGGCTAATTCGCTTGGCCACCTGGAGCAGATCGACAGCTACGCCCCTGGCCATCATGTCTGGTTCGGAAACTTGAATTACACGCCGACATCTATGGAGACTTGATCTTCGACGAATTCGGGCCTGCGTCAGGAGTGCCGAACGATCACGACGAGCACGACTTGGATCTGCCGTCGGACAGTATTCGGGATAGCGCACCTACAGCAGCTTCAGACCTAAATCTGGGGCAGGTCGCGTTGTCCGAGGACGGGCGGATGGACCCCGCCACGGAGGCCGCATACTCAGCGGCATTGGAGCCAAACACAGACCCCACCTCTAAGGAAATCTGTGTCGCCGGACCCCCGGACTTGTTTCCGGCCGTAGGTCCTGGACTACGCGCATCCGTGCCCATCGAAGCTGATTGGGCACCAATCATGGAGTTCACGCCACGGATATCTTTCAGCGCCCACCCTTTGGTGATGTGCTAAACTCTTTAAGGTCTCTCTCTTTGTTAGAAGACTCTTGCCCGAACTATGTTCGGCTCGAGGGGGATACGGAAGACGAAGAAAATCACGGCCCACCCACCACCCACTTAATAGCCAGTGTCGATGACTTAACGAACATGCTTGACTTCGACTCCGATGACATCAACTGTATGGACGTCGATGCAGGGGACGACTTGGAACCACCGCCAATGGGGCGCTGGACTGCCACCTCATCATATGATATATACATGGTGGACACACCTAAGGAGGACACCGGCGACAAGAAGGACACAACGGAGGATAAACCCCCCAGACAAAAGCCAAAACTACGGCGTAGGCGCCGCTCTAAGTCCAGCCACAGTAAAAATAGCGATAACAGCACAAGAAAAATCGACACCCCGGTCAACTCCAAAGGCAACAACGACCATATGGACCTAGTGATGGAGCAGGATGAGCCAGGTCCCGCCGAACACAGCTTGGAGCAGACGCCCGATCACAGCGATGCCTAGGGTCGAACTCATCAACCTGCCTCCGGAGAGAAGGACAGTCCAGACGATGATGCATTCATCATCCCAGAAAAATGTTTGGAACAAGATAACCTCCACAGAAGGCTTATGGCCACTACGAGGAGCCTAAAGAAGCAGAAGCAAAGGCTTAAGGCCGCGCAGAATACGCTCAACCGCAGATGAAATAAAGTGCTGGACACTAAAGAAAAATATGGTGACGATCGCCACACA
The DNA here is from genome assembly GCF_002162155.2 of Triticum dicoccoides. Classification (NCBI taxonomy): domain Eukaryota; kingdom Viridiplantae; phylum Streptophyta; class Magnoliopsida; order Poales; family Poaceae; genus Triticum; species Triticum dicoccoides. The sequence continues at coordinate 421,971,278 of NC_041389.1, forward strand.
AAGAGCTACCCAAAGCGCAAGCTGTTGCCCGAATTCGACGATGAGGCCATAGAGCCCATTCCGCCGAAGAACAATATGGCCAATCAGCTGGACCAACCACTTCATGGCTGCGATAGAGCAGCTACTGACGCCGCACACGATTTACGTGAGCTCCTGGACAAAAAGGCAGGCGCGACTAGGTCCATCTATGGATCTAGAGGACATGCTCCGGCGTGGGATTATTGTCACCAAGACGATCACACTAATCGAATACCAGTTTGGAATCAACACCGGACACAACAACAGTCGACAGCATGCCACGACATGTCCAGATACAGAGGGGCTGTGCACCCTCTGTGCTTCACCGACGAGGTGCTGGATCACGAATTTCCACAGGGATTCAAACCCGTGAACATAGAGGCATACGACAGAACGACAGACCCTGGGGTCTAGATTGAGGATTTTATCCTTCATATCCACATGGCTCGTGGGGATGACCTCCACGCCATCAAATACCTTCCCCTCAAGTTGAAAGGGCCAGCTCGGCACTGGTTGGAAAGCCTCCTCGAAAATTCAATCGGAAGTTGGGAGGAACTTGAGGACGCTTTCAGGGCCAAATTTTAAGCGACCTATGCCCGACCTCCGGACACAGATGATTTAAGTCACATAAAACAACAGCCCGGAGAGTCAGCCCGTAAGCTTTGGAACATATTTCTCACTAAGAAGAATCAAATTGTCGATTGTCCGGATGCCGAAGCCCTAGCGGCCTTCAAGCACAGTATCCGAGACGAGTGGCTCGCCAGACACCTCGGCCAAGAAAAGCCGAGGACAATGGCGGCCTTAACAAGCCTTATGACCCGCTTTTGCGCGGGTGAGGACAGCTGGTTGGCCCGTAGAGGCACCAGTGACCCAAGCACATCCGAAATAAGGGATGGCAACGGGAAGCAACGGCGCAATAAAAACAAGCATCGAAACAAGGAAGAAAGTCCAGACAACACGACGGTCAACGCCGGATTCAGGAGCTCTCGACCCGGTCAACGAAAGAAGCCATTCAAAGGCAGCAAAGAGGGACCGTCCGGCCTGAACAAAGTCCTGGATAGATTGTGCCAAATTCATGGCACCCCCGAAAAACCTGCGAATCACACTCACAGAGAATGCTAGGTCTTCAAGCAGGTCGGCAAGTTAAATGCCGAACACAAGGGAAGGGAAACACCAAGTGAAGACGAGGATGAGCCTCGTCAGCCAAACATTGGGGGACAGAAAAAATTCCCACCAGAAGTCAAAACAGTAAACATGATATACGCGACTCACATACCAAAGAGAAGGCGCAAACGCGCGCTCAGAGACGTATACGCCGTAGAGCCCGTCGCCCCCAAATTCAACCCCTGGTCGGCCTGCCCGATCACCTTCGATCACAGGGACCATCCGACTAGTATCTGGCATGGAGGATCGGCTGCCTTGGTGCTCGACCCAATAATCAATGGATACCATCTCACTCGTGTCCTCATGGACGGCAGCAGTAGTCTTAATCTGATATATCAGGACACTGTCCGCAAGATGGGGATAGACCCATCCAGAATCAGCCAAAGTAACACCACCTTTAAAGGAGTGATACTAGGCATTGAGGCCCGCTGCAGGGGCTCCCTCATATTAGAGGTGACATTCGGTTCTCCCGACAACTTCAGAAGCGAAGAATTACTCTTTGACACCGCTCCCTTCCGAAGCAGTTATCATGCATTACTCGGAAGAACGGCCTTCGCTCGCTTCAACGCGGTACCGCACTACGCCTACCTTAAACTCAAGATGCCTGATCCACGTGGCGCCATCACTGTTAGCGGAAACACAGAGCGTTTCTTACATGCGGAAGAGTATGTGGTGGCTCTAGCAGCCGGACACTAAGCGGCCTCTCCTATCAGAATGCATGATCGGTCGTTAAGACCACGGACACGGTTAGACGAGTCCGGCGCACCACCGTCAGTAACAGCCCAAGTAAACCTGAGCTGGGTGCTATACATATACCAGGGGTTGCAAACATGTAATAAAGCCCACAATTTGGCTTGACCTTATTAACATGCCAATGTCTCACATTTCTACTGTCCATTGAGAATAACCAACTTTTCGCACGCTTACGCCATACTCTTTTACATGAGTTTTCCTTTCTACAAACACCATTCGCGCGACACCCTTCCAGGATACGGCACAACGGAGACAAAGGCGCAGACGTGCAGTAGGGCCCCGCTCAAAGGTTTCTCTTTAGATTAAGCCCCTGTGTAAACCTTCTTTACTGTCTCTTGTTGCTTGACATCCCGTGGGTATTCAATACACCCACAGGGGATACTGGCGTTATTGGCATTTCGCCATGACAGACTAATGCACGTACCTGGAAATACAGGGTTCATAATTAAGGGTGCTACTCAGCCCAGTATATGTTATAAAGTCTGAATACCTTCCGGAGTGTTCGGCGTCGCAAGTTTGGCGTTATATGCATCAGCTCCGAATCATGTCTTTGGTCAAATGTTGGGTTTGCCCGGCTCCTGGGTTTGCTGCCTTACGTTCCGTTCTATCGGCTAAGGCGGCCAAAGGACAACTACTGTGATTGTGCCCTGGTTATTCCGGATGAGCACCTCAGTAGAGAAAGCCGAAAACTGACTGTCTTGATACAGCGAGAGATTTGGTCAACCACTCGAGGACTCATCAAAATTTTCGGGATTCCTCCGCATTAACGAAGGACCGTTTCCCGGTCATGTACATGCGTGCCCGTATCCGGATGCACGCGAAGGTACCAGGGGCTACATAGTAGCCCCACCGTCAAACTCCTATGGCTAAGTGAAAGTGTTAAAGCTATATAGTCCGGTTTCCTAGTTCGACGTGTGATCACCTCCTTAATGGACCAAGACGTTGGATCAAGTGTGATTACGCACATTTTCGCTAACACTCCCGCATTATATGCGTGGGGGCTGAAGCCAACGACTGCTAACTTTCAGGTTATATACATACATCAAACGGCCGCACAGGAGGCACTATAACACTTTCGGGCGAAAGTATAAACATAGCCTCTATAATTAAAATAGAATTGTTTTTACAATTGAATGACTTGTCACTCGAACATGACACTCTTCGAGCACTGAGCCTCTATTAAACGGGAACCTTCTGTGACCTGCTCAAAATAGTGCTCGGCTGGGTCCTGGCTTCCTTCCGGACTCTGGATTGCAATGCTGGTGGCCTCCATATCCACCCAATATGTTTTAACACGGGCAAGAGTCATCCACGCACCCTCTATGCATGCCCACCTCTTCATGGCATCGATTCACGATACGGCGCCAAGGAATTGTTGCACTAAACCAAAATAACTGTCCGACCTTGGTCCCTTCGGCCATAGATGGTCTATTACAGACCTCATTGCAAGATCGGACAACCTATGGAGCTCGGCCATAGCAGCCATCCTCCCACTCAATGGCAACAGGCGCGTTGGAGCACTGAATTGCGACTAGAACAACTTTTCTACTTCATTCTCTTTTTGATCCTTGAAGAACTTGGTTGCATCAGCCGTACTTTTTGCCAGATCCGCATACGCGTCTGCAGCACTCCAAAGCTGATCCAGAGGAGCGTACTTTAGATCTCCGGACTTCATCTGCAACAAATAGGGGCTTCCAGTCGCGATTTCTCCGGCCTGTCGAAGCTCCTCCCGCGCAACTCTAATTTCAGAACGCGTCTCCTTGGCCGCATCAAGGGCCTTCTTCAGGTCAGCCGACTTCGTCTGATTCTCCTTTTCAAGGAGCTCATACTGGCCAACGGCGTCTCTCAGCTCCAGAGCCATCTCGGCTATTTTATCTTCGCTTCAGCGATGAGCAGCCTGTTCGGCTCTCAAATCTTCGGCCGCCTTTAGGGCAGCCGCACTGCTAGCCCAGGCTTGTTCCTTGGCTAGGGCAAGTTCCGCCCTCAGGGCCTCCACGGCAGCAGCTCCACCTGCAGCCAAAGTATATCATATTAACATTATGCTCATCTTAATATTTCCTAAAACAAATGAGGAAAAAAGGAGCACATACTCTGTGACTCGTCAAGCCGCTCGTTTACAAGCGTGATGTCAGCGTCCACCAAATCAATCTGTCGCCTCAGTTCAGCGAATTCAGCGGTCCGGTCTACTGCCGGACCCTTAGCCACCTGCGCATGAATGCACTGCGATCATTATTTGGGAGTGTGATCCTCCGTTTGCTGCCTAGGGCTGGCAACCAGAGTCTTAGGGGCTACTATCCATACGGAGCACACCTAGCGCGTGCGGTACAACCGAAAAATTACGTGTTTCATTGTGTACCTCAAAGCCTTTGAGCAGGCTCGTAAAAGCTTCATTCAACCCGCTTGTGGCGGATGAAATCTTCTCAAACACCGTACCCATTAACGTACGGTGATCCTCCGAGAGAGCAGCTTGCTCCAGAAGGCCCGACAGTGTGTCCGGCCGGGCGCCGGACTGTCCCGGACCCTTCCTATTGCCCCACGTGGGAGCCGAACACTCCGGGCTCGGGGCGGCCGAAGTGTTAGCTTCCGGCCTCTACAAATCTTGACTCCTCTGTGACGACACCTCAGGGTCGCCCGCCCCATGGGGCGGAGAGGCAGGTGGGGTTTCACTCTCCATCATCTCCGGAAGAAGATCCCCCGAAGACGAACTCTGTTGAGAAGAGCTACTAGCCGGACTGCAAAGGATGGATCCTGGTTATTGTTCTCGGAGGAGGAAGCAGTAGCTTTTTATTTACGATTAACTTACAGCTCGGTGGAGGGTTGGCCCGTTTGTGGGCATGGTGCGGTGAGGACGCCCTCCGGGGCAGGGCCCCCTGGTGAAGTCTTCTTCCCTTGTTTAGGCACCACCGTTTCCAAGTCTTTGGAGGCGGCCCTCTTCTTCCCGTGGGGGGAGGAAACCTTAGATTCACCTCCCCGACTATCGTCCTTCGTGGAGACAGTAATTCCCCCGGTTTGGATGTGCAATGTGTGAAGCTCTGCTTCTCTATTCTTCCCTTCGTCTTTCCCCGAGGGCACTTGACTTAGCGCACGTCTAAGCATCCTGGCTATCGCAGGACTAGGCGAGCCTTCGGGAAGTGGGGCCGGACACCTGATCCTCTCCGCCTTGCTGAGCCAATCCTGGCCGCGGATAGTTTTCAGAATAATGTTGTGATAAATATAAACGAAGTGTTCGGTTTCAGGGTTACTTACTTGGGTATCTGGGCGGTTGCAGCTCAGGCCCGCATCCTCGGTGGTATCCGGACACTTTACTCGTGGTCCGAAGAATAACCTATACATCCCTTCGTCATGCCAAAGAAGCGCTGAATAGTTCGCGGACCTTCTGTGTTGAACTCCCACATTCGGAGAGGCTGATGTTTGCACGACAGAACCCGTCGAACTAGCATTACCTGAATTATCCTGACAAGACTGATATCCCTCTCAAGAAGCTCCCGAATGCCGCTCTGCAATGTCGGTACGTCATTAGCAGGCCCCCAGTCCAGTCCCATGTTGGCCCATGATGCCAGTTGAGGCGGAGGGCCCGGGCGGAAGGCGGGGGCAGTCGCCCACTTTGTGCCTTGAGGAGCTGTGACGTAGAACCACCTCCGTTGCCATAGATCGGACACCTCCGAGAAGGAACCCTTTGGCCATGGGGCATCGGTGTTTCTGCTTATCGCAGCGCCTCCACACTCCGCGTGTCGCCCCTCGATCACCTTCGGCTTTACATTGAAGGTCTTGATCCATAAGCCGAAGTGCGGGGTGATGCGGAGGAAGGCTTCACACACGACGATAAACGACGAGATGTGAAGGATGGAATCCGTAGCTAGATCGTGAAAATCTAGCCCGTAATAGAACATGAGCTCTCTCACGAAGGGATCAAGAGTAAAGCCTAAGCCTTGGAGGAAGTGAGAAACAAATACAACGCTCTCGTTGGGTTCGGGAGTAGGGATGACCTGCCCTGGAGCAGGAAGTCTGTGCTTGACGTCGGCGGTCAGATATTTGGCCTCCCCGAGCTTCGCAATGTGCTCCTCTGTGACAGAGGAGGCCATCCACCGGCCTTGAAGGTTGGATCCGGACATGATTGAAGATCTGAAGTGCCTAAGCTTGAGCTTCGGGTGTTGGAACTCGAGATGCGTAAAGGCGCAAGCGTGTTAAGAGAAAGGGATAGGCCTCAGCCCCTTTATAAAGCGGGTGAATCTCAAGCGTCCTCAGCGTAGCCGTTTGGGACTTGCCTAAAAACACGGAGTCACGCCAACAGGCGTAGTTGGGTTGCCCGCACCCGTATTGATGAGAATCCCGCAATAAGGGGGACACGATCTCTGCTTCGACGAGGTGTGCCAATGAAACCGCCTTGCAGTGCGTGTCGTGGCAGGCTGAGGAAAACGGTTCATATTAAGCCAAGCCGCGGTGTAAGGGCACGCCGTGAAAAATTGTCAGCAGATTAGATTTGTAAAGTATTGTGCTCTCTACGGTGGTGTGTGGAAATTATTTTGTAGAGCCGGACACGATCCTTGTGTTCAGAATCTACCTTGGAGTATTTGGAGATGGAACCCGCCTTGCAATGCCGAAGACAATCTGCGTGTCGGACTCATCGTCATTGAAGCCTGGTTCAGGGGCTACTGAGGGAGTCCTGGATTAGGGGGTATCCGGACAGCCGGATTTATACTTTGGCCGGACTGTTGGACTATGAAGATACAAGATTCAAGAGTTCGTCCCGTGTAACGCCCCGGATCCGATGCGCCAGGTGTCTGCCAGTTATTCGCCGTCATTGCCATGTCATTTGCTTGCGTGTTGCATTTTATCATGTCATCATGTGCATTTCATTTTGCATATGTGTTCGTCTCGTGCATCCGAGCCTTTTCCCCGTTTTTCGTTTTGCAATCCGGCGCTCCTATGTCCTCCAGCGTTCCCCTCTTCTCTCTTTTCGTCAGTGGGTATTAAACTTTCTCGGAATGGCCCGAGTCTTGCCAAGTGGCCTTGGTATAGCACCGGTAGACCGCCTGTTAAGTTTCGTGCCATTTGGAGTTCGTTTGGTACTCCAACGGTTAACCGGGTAACCGTAAAGCCCTCTTTGAGTTGCAGCCCAACACCCCTTCCAAACTGGCCCAAAACCCATCTAACTCCCCTCCATGCTTTCGGTCGTTCGATCACGATCGTGTGGGCGAAGACCGCTCCTCATTTGGACTCTCCTAGCTCCCTCTACCTATAAAACTAGCTCCTCCCCCGAATTTCACGGTTGATCCCCCCGAAACCCTAGCCATTTTTCGTCCTCGCGCCGCCGGACACGTCCGCCCGAGCCGGACATGTCCGCCGGCCACGTCGCCCGGCCAATCCCGTGCTGCCACGTCGCCCGTGCCGCCAGCCCAGCCTATCTCGCGCCGCCACGTCAGCCCCGCGCCTCCCTCTCTCTCTCCTCCCGCCGCCGCGGCCCGCGGGGCCCGAAGCGGGCCCG
>NC_041389.1:421979247-421997132 GCF_002162155.2 Triticum dicoccoides
CCCGCCGCCGCGCCTGCGCCGGCGCCCCCACCTCCGGTCGCCGCCCCTCCGCCCCAGCGATCGCCGCCGCTCCGCCCAGCCCGTCGCTGAGCTCCGCCGGCCGGCGCCGCGCCCGAGCGCCCGGCCCCGCCCCGGTGTTCCTCCGGCCGCCGCCCTCCGCGCTGGCGCCCGCCTCCGCCGCCGCCCGGTAGCCGCCCCGACCCCGTCGGCCGAGCTCGCCCCGACGAGATCCGGCGCCCCCGCGTCGACCCCGGCCGGATCCGCTCGTCCCCGGCCGTCTCCCTCCTCTCCAGCGTCTTCTCCGGCGAGGATCCGGTGAACCTCGGTTCGCGTGCCCGAGGTTGACTTTCCCCCTCCGAAAATCTCTGTCCCAGATTTTTGTAATTTTCATGCCCTGTTCATTGCATCGTAACTCGGCATCTGTATCTTTGTTTCGTGCGTGTAATATGTCAAATTGTTCGTCTCGACGAGTACATCATTTCATTCCATTGCATCATTTTCATTTGAGGTCATCTAGATGCCCGAATCATCGTTGTAAGAGTGCTTCATAATGTTTTCTGCTGTCTGTTATCAGAATGAGCTCTTTTGTCATTTTTGCCATGATTAATGTGTGCATCCTATGAGGTTGATGTCTTCATGTGTTTTGAACTAGGCTATGTCTTCTTTACAGAGGTGCTTACCATGTATTTTTGTGATCAATGTGGTGACTAGCAAAAGCATGCAAACTAGGCTTCGTGTTAATGCTGATTTTAGTCCCTGTTCTGCTGTTATTTTGATGCCATGTAAACTTGATGCTACAGAGAGATCCATGCATATTTAGGGATACTTCAGTAAGGATGTTTTGAACAATAGGTTATTGTCTATCCATTCATGGCCTTGTTTGCAATTATGGAGTATCCTAACATGTCATTTTCGTGCTCTACTTTTGCTTGAAAATGTTTCCTGGCAGATTGTTTACGTGTTATTCAATTTGGCCAAGGTTGCTATAGTTGATCCTTGCATACTATGGACTTGTTTTTGACTTGGTTTGTTTCAAAAACATGTCTTCTTGATGATGATATGCTTATATTGCCATGCAATGACTTGTGGTGAGTGATTCAAGCTTGTTAAGTAGTGTTCATGATGTTGCTGTTTTGCTAGGCTGAATCTGTTATTTCGTGATGCTATATAAACATGTTGCTACTAATCATTCTATGCATAATCTGGAGATGTTCTATAAACTTGTTTTGATCTACATGTCATCCTCTATCCATCCATACCCCTGGTTGTATTTATAGGTTGCTGTAGCTTGTTCATATCTTGCTCCAAAGTTGTTTGAAAATGTTGTTGTCAGCCTGTTTACATTAAGTTCACTTGTTCCCATATGTTTTGCTAGTGATCCATGTACCCTATGACCTTGCTATTGCCATGCTTAGCTCCACAAACATGTCTTCTTACTGTTGGGTGCCTTGCCATGCCATGTAATGCTCTGTAGTGAGTTGCACAAGCTCATCTACATGCCTACATAATTATGTTCCTGCCATGTTTGAATCTGTTTAATAACTTGCTATGTTTACGTGGGTGCCATTATATCTTCTGATCCCTTTTGGCTTATGGTAAGTAAGGGTCTTTTGATCTATGCAATTAGTAGATTCATGCCATGCCTTTGTTTGCCATTATAAGTTCTTGTACCATGTTGTTTGATAGCTCTAAACATTGCATCGTGATGTTATTTTCTGCAAAGTCTGAAATTGTTATAACTTGCAATCTTACCATGTGTGTTTGAGCATGTTCTAGTGGTTTCTAGAGATAGCTCAGTGTTCATGTTTTGTAATGCTCTACCTGTACATCATGACCATGCCTTTTGTTTTGATGTTGGGGTGCTGTAGCATGTTGTTTTGATGCTTGCAATATGCCTAGTTGCTGTTTTGGACAGATTGTTGCTATAACTTGTATAGGGTGCAGGTGTTGAACCGTTGCTCCGTTTTGAGTGTGCTCTATATGAAACTTGCTTAGAATTGCATGTAGTTTCATATTATCATGTTGCATCCTTGTTTTGAAGTGTTTGCTTGATGTTTGGGTGCATTTTGCATCAATGCCATGTTTAACTTGTTTTGCTCATATCTTCCAAGCCGTAGCTCCGAACTAAATGAACTTTATATGTAACTTGACTAGAATCTCGTGTAGATCATCTTGGTGCATCTTAACTTGCTGTTTAACAACTTGAACATAAGGTTTATTCATATCTGGACCAACTTTGAAATTTGCATATGAGGACTTACCAGAATTGTTATATGTTGTTCCCGGCCTCATTTAAACTTGCCTTGATGTGTTGCTCTTGTTTGCATCATCTCTTGCCATGAATAGCTTCATGTAGCTTGGTCATGCATCATGCTTGTTCGTGCATCATGCCTTGTTCATGTGTGGTGTGTTTACTATGTTGTGTGCTTCTTTTCGATAGTTCCTATTTCGTTGCGATCGTGAGGATTCGTTCGTCTATGGTTGGTTCAGCTTCATCCGTTCGTCTTCTTCATGGATTCGTTCTTATTCCTTGCGGGATTTCAGGCAAGATGACCGCTACCCTGGATCTCACTACTATCATTGCTATGCTAGTTGTTTTGTTCTATCGCTATGCTGCGCTGCCTATCACCTGTTTATCAAGCCATCCCATATTGCCATGAACCTCTAACCTTTGACACCTTTCCTATGAAAACCATTGTTTGGCTATGTTCCCGCTTTGCTCAGCCCCTCTTATAGCGTTGCTAGTTGCAGGTGAAGTTGAAGATTTCTCCATGGTGGACAGGATTTTGGTTGGGATATCACAATATCTCTGATATTATTAATGCATCTATATACTTGGTAAAGGGTGGAAGACTCGGCCTTTTGCCTAGTGTTTTGTTCCACTCTTGCCGCCCTAGTTTCTGTCATATCGGTGTTATGTTCCCGGATTTTTACGTTCCTTACGCGGTCGGGTGATTTATGGGACCCCCTTGACAGTTTGCTTTGAATAAAACTCCTCCAGCAAGGCCCAACCTTGGTTTTACCATTTGCCTCACCTAGCCCTTTTTCCCTTGGGAGTCGCGCATCCCGAGGGTCATCTTTATATTATTATTATCCCCCCCGGGCCAGTGCTCGTTGTGAGTGTTGGTCCAACCTGTCAACTGCCGGTGGCCACCAGGGGTAACTCTGGGCTGGCCTACCGGAAGTTTGGACAATCCGGTGTGCCCTGAGAACGAGATATGTGCAGCTCCTATCGGGATTTGTCGGCACATCCGGGCGGCTTTGCTGATCTTGTTTTACCATCGTCGAAAAGTCTTGTAAACCGGGATTCCGAATCTGATCGGGTCTTCCTGGGAGAAGGTCTATTCCTTCATTGATCGCGAGAGCTTGTCATGGGCTAAGTTGGGACACCCCTGCAGGGTATAATCTTTTGAAAGCCGTGCCTGCGGTTATTGGCAGATGGGAATTTGTTAATGTCCGCTTGTAGATAACTTGACACTAGATCCGAATTAAAACGCATCAACCGCGTGTGTAGCCGTGATGGTCTCTTCTCGGCGGAGTCTGAAAAGTGAACACGGTTTCTGGGTTATGTTTGACGTAAGTAGGAGTTTAGGATCACTTCTTGATCATTACTAGTTGACGGCCGTTCCTTTGCTTCTCTTCTCGCTCTTATTTGCGTATGTTAGCCACCATATATGCTTAGTCACTGCTGCAGCCTCACCACTTTACCCCTTCCTTTCCTATTAAGCTTTGCTAGTCTTGATACTCATGGTAATGGGATTGCTGAGTCCTCGTGGCTCACAGATTACTACAACAACAGTTGCAGGTACAGGTTCATGCGATGTTCATGACGCGAGAGCGATGCTTGTTTGCATTGAGATCTTCTTCTGCTTCTTCGATTAGGGGATAGGTTCCAGGTCGGCAGCCTGGGCTAGCAGGGTGGATGTCGTTTGAGTTTCTGTTTGTGTTTCATCCGTAGTCGGATGATGCTGTGATGTATTGTGATGTTGTATTCGAGTGGCATTGTATGCCTTATGTATGTATCCCCATCTATTATGTAATGTTGATGTAATGATATCCACCTTGCAAAAGCGTTTCAATATGCGGGTCTATCCTTGGTGGGACCTTCGAGTTCCTTTTGGATAGGGTCGCATATTGGGCGTGACATCCCGTGTCCGGATGGGAATCTCCTTTGCATGGAAGGCAAGCTTGGCGATTCGGATGTTAGATCTCCTTCTCTATAACCGACTCTATGTAACCCTAGCCTCCTCCGGTGTCTATATAAACTGGAGGGCTTAATCCGTAGAACAACAATAATAATCATAGGCTAGCTCCTAGGGTTTAGCCTCTACGATCTCGTGGTAGATCAACTCTTGTAATACTCATACCATCAAGATCAATCAAGCAGGAAGTAGGGTATTACCTCCATCGAGAGGGCCCGAACATGGGTAAAACATCGTGTCCCTTGCCTCATGTTACCATTAGCCTTAGACATACAGTTCGGGACCCCCTACCCGAGATCCGCCGGTTTTGACACCGACAACCATCTTTATTAATTATTACACAAAGGTCTAATAAGAACATACATCAAATCACCCGAAGCCACCACTCACACCTACAAATTTAATAATGAGGAGTGCTCTCACTCCTCATATCTAAAACTGGTATCGTTGCTGATCCATCCACATAATGTATCAGGACTAAAAGCCGGTGCAGCAGACCTAAAAAGCACACCACATGCACATGTTTTAGAAGCCGCCATCTTTCATCGGACCACTTACCCATCTTCAGGAGAGAGATCTGCATCATCCTTGCCAGTCCAGACATCCGTCGACGCCACCACAGCGCCCAACGGCGCCACCGCCTTGCGCTCGTCCGTCCAGACACGAAGACTCTAGATGATTTGTTGCGCATAGCACCTACCAACCAGGCATGACTCAGCGTAGAACCTGTCGGCCAGGCATGACTTGATAGATCCACCGAAGCTTTGTGCAAGACGGAGCCGCTTCGCCTCCTGCCTCTGTCTTCCTGCGCTGCTCTACAAACGATGCTCCCAGGAGAGAAATGGCACCGTAGTACCGCCATTGTCTCATCTGGAAGACCAGATCCTAGGGTTTTCCCCCGAAGCAGTGCCCATCACCAACAACCGTCAAGGACACACACAATGCCCACCACCACTCAGCCCTCCAGGAGACGCCTTCAGGAAGGTCACGGCATCAAGGACGCCGCCGACCATCGGAGTTAGGGTTTTCACCCGAGAGGCAGGGAGGGGGAAAATGAAGGAGCAGACATAGACCGACGTCTCCAAGAAGAAAATCGGCGCCCTTGAGCGTCGTCGTCGGCGCGGCCGGCCGGAGCCGACCAAGGGGTTTCCCTCAATCTGGATCTCCTCCACCAGCTTCACTCGCGGTCAGTGTCCCAGCAACCACGCCGGCACCGCCAGGAAGCCGCAGGAGAGAAGCCCACCGATCAGGGTCGGATGATAGTGGCCAGATCTGGCGCCGCCGGCCGCCAGAGCAGTCATGCCAGGCCATTGTCCACCGAAGATCCGTCGGCCGTCCGACCGGACCACCAGCACCACACCAGTCCCACCTCTCGTTCGCACGGAGGGGCCTTGCCGGAAGGGCCACCGCCCAGATCCAATTGCTCTCCAGCGCTAGGCGGAGCGGCAAGGGCCCCGTCGCCGTAGTCCCTGGCTGTGCCACGGGCTTGCCCGGCGCCAGCCTCATGTGGCGGCGAGGGAGGGAGGGAGAGGAGGAGGGTACGCCGGTGGTGGGAGGGTGGTCGCCCGAGCGGGGGCGGCACGGGGGTCACGCGGGTGACTAGCACCAAGAGAATGGGCTGATCTACAGAATTTTAATAAAAAAGTATGGAATTTTGTGTTTAAGAGATGGGCACCCTGGGCGGCACGGGATTTGTAAACTCTATCGAAAATGGCAAGCCTGGGCCATACCCAGCCCAGAGCATGTGAACAATACCGTTTTAAATCAGCAATACTAAGGGGGTGTTTGTTTCCAGGGACTTTTTGGTGTAGGGACTAGAAAAAGTCCCTAGCAAACCAAACAGAGTGGGACTTTTTTGGGACTTTTGCTAAAAGTCCTTAAAAGCACCTCCTTGAGAGTCTTTTTCAAAAAGTCCCAGAGACTAGAAAAAGTCATAGGACTAGAGAAACAAACACCACCTAAAGATAGCGGTTGAGTCGGGATCATCAAGTAGACCATTATCAAACCGCTTAAGCCCATGAGAGACCGTAGCAATGCTCACCTACAATGTCTCGCATAGTGGGTTGGCTTGTCAACGTTCCTCAACTGGTTCTGGGGACCTTTTAAGGACTGGTTTGAACCAATATAGGAACCTTCCTTGTGCAGTTTTAAGAAGATTTTGTCCAGGTTTCATTTTCCTTCCTTTTATGTTTTCTATCAATATTTTTTTTTATTTCTCTTTTTTTCATCTTTCCTTTTAAATGTTTTCTATAAATATGTGTCGACTTTTTCAAATAAATGTTGAACATGTTACTTATATAGGTTGAATATTTTCTAATACACGTTGAACAGTTTTTAAATAAATGTTGAACATTTAAATTCAATAGTTAAATATACACAATAGATTAATGCATTGTCATTTACATAATTATATTCTGATACATAGACAATATTAGAACAACTTCAAGTGACAAATAAGGATTGTAAATATAGCAATACTTGTATGACTTACGCAATCACGTATCTCAAGTGTAAAACGAAAAATATCATTTTATATTAATAATAATCGGATAACCCACGGGTAGCCCACATGTATACAATTGTAATGATACCTTACCCATGGCTAGAAACGACGACCCGGGTGCCCATGGGTACCCAAACACATGGGTTGCATTGTTATCTTTAACAATGAGTCATGTCTGATGGCCTGGCGGTCCGGATTAAAAGAGTTAAGCACCATCAGACTAATTCAGTATGTGCTCTTTTTGTGGAATGGGTGATGAAAGTATGTTTCATGTTTGTTGACTTGTCCTAAGGCAAGAGCTCTGCTATGCAGTTGAGGGAAGTGTTGAATATTTCGAGGGGAGAATTTTTCAATTTCTCGAGACCTAATTGTATGCTTATCTTGTTGGATAAGTTAACCCCTACAGTACGAGAGCAAAACTTATTCATGTTCTGGAGAGCTTGGCACTCACGCAATGATCTGATTTTTGCCAAGGGAAAAGAGTCTGTTTCAAACTCTGCTAACCTTGTGGATAACTATTGGACGTCGTCCTCGTCTTGCCATTCCAATGCAGAGTTGTTCCCTGGGAGTTGATAATGTGTTAAGGCCTATTGATACTCCTCTGAGTATCCGTGAGGTATGGCAGGCTCAGCGTTTGTATTATATTAAGATCAATGTGGGCGTCAGTTTTGTGGCAGTTGCGCTGCGAGTGTGGGGTTTGTTGCCAGATATTTGGCGCGCGACATCATTATCTCCTCTTGGGATTATATTGGTTTGTGCACCGGTTTTGATGAAGCATAGCTTCGGGCGTGTCTCACAGTTATTTATATTGGCATCACTCTTCATAAGTCTAGTATTATATTAAGATCAATTTGGGCATCAGTTTTGTGGCAGTTGCGCTGCGAGTGTGGGGTTTGTTGCCAGATATTTGGCGCGTGACATCATTATCTCCTCTTGGTATTATATTGGTTTGTGCACTGGTTTTGATGAAGCATAGCTTCGGGCGTGTCTCACAGGTATTTATATTGGCATCACTCTTCATAAGTCTATTATTTTGAAAACAAATTGCTATTTTGTGGTTTCTCTCCTTGCACGTGATAACCTTAATAGGTCGTCTCTCGTGACCACACAAAGCTACTTCCAAATATTAAGCCGTCCAAGATCAATAGGAAGGCTAATGTGGTGGCTCACTAGATAGCTAAGTAGGTCTTATGGCTTTCTTTTGGCGAATGCTGTAAGGAACAATTGTATTAAACTTTCTAATTAATTAATACATGGGGTGTTTTTTTGATAAAAAATGAGTCTGCCCGTGTTAACCTGATCAGCTTCAAACTCAAACGACTCTAATTTTGGGTGCACCTTGTTTGAGTGTGGCGTGTGTGTTGTACTCAATGTTTTCTAAAAAAAATGCTTGCATTTCTCAAATCTTTTGGAAGAAAAGAAAAAAAAACCGCATGGTCAATTGAGTTCCAGAACGGGGAGGAAGTTCAAGTGCCTTGACTGTACGGGTCTTGTAACTTTACTATATATATATATATATATATATATATATATATATATATATATATATATATATTATTCGAATTAACTTTATTACTAGTTCATGACCATAGATTAGCCCACAAAAGCGCATACCCCTTGGCACTAAGCTTAAACTCAAGCATGCCGAATTATCAAACAAGCTCTCAAAAGTAGTAGTAGCGGCCAAGCCCCCGCCCCAGTGGATGTAATGATGGGATTTATCGGTATTATGATTGCGGCCTGCGTAGCCTAGCCGGTGCACGGCTCAAGTAAATCTTCTTCCAAAATGAAAGAAGAAACAAAGGCTAGCCAGGTACTAGTACACCCTACGTGCATAATTTCCCATGTTTCCTCCTTTTCTGGCCGAGGAAAGGCGCGGATGCTTTCTAGGAATTTTTGTTCCGGCGCAGAGGGGCAAGAAAGGCGTGTGGTACTCACGTCATAATGGCGTGGTGATGATATCAAGCGCACGCGGGGCCCATCCCCATCCCATCCTATCCAGTGGCGGATTTGAGAAAAAAGAACCTCGGTGGCGCCTTCGTCACTTCCAATTCACGTCGACGATGTGATCCACCCGCCCGTCCGTCCATGACCCGTCACACGTCCATCTCTCCCTTCCTGCCGTGCCCCATTAGTTAGCGCTCAAAGCTGCGTAAAATAATTACTACACCGTCGCTTTGTGCACTGGATGCATAATGTTAATCGAGAGAAATGGTCAAATGGCGTTTGCTGCGGCACGCATGCAATGAAGCGGCCTGCTGCACGCTTTTGTTCTAGTATAGTATAGTGGCGGATCTTGAGAAAGGAAGAAAGAAAACCTGTTGAACGGGAAACTTTCTAGGAGTACCTGACGTGCCTTCAAATGCACATGCAGAGGGACGCAATGATGCATCACACATACGAGTTCGGACAAAAAGGAGCGTGAAAAAGACCAACCAACACGACGAGCCGCGGCCAAAGCCAACTTTTTCTCCCCGGGCCAACTTCGGCCAATTACCACCCTTTCCGTCCACGCGACCATGCACGGCCCGCATCCATCGAGGCGAGGCTGACCCGGCCAGGCCGACGCCCGCGCGCCCCGCCGGAGGAGGAGACCCGACTAGAGCGGTACCGGGCTACGGCGCTCGGACGGACGGACGGGGCCACATTCTTCTTCCTCAGGACGACGAGTGTGCGCGTAGTACGTGGTGCGCGCGGCACACAATGATTCGGTTGGGTCGGGCCTCCCTCGGGCGGCGCGCGCGCGGCACGAGACGAGAAAAGGTGGCGGGCGATACCCGAAGGATCAATCGATCGAGGGCAGCCAAAAAGCCGCGCCGCGGCGCACACGCCAGCACCGGACACAATCACGCGCCGCAGCAGCCTCTCTCTCTCGTCGCCTCGGCACGGCACGGCACGCGCGCGCAGGAACACTCCACCCAGACCCAGGACGGTGAGGAGGCGGAGGCCGGGCGGAGGGGCAGAACGTGGCTCGCGCCCAGGTGCGCCTTTTCGTTCCCCGTCGGTTCCATCGGTGCCTCACGCAGCCTAGGATGGATAGATAGCTAGAGGAAGGCATCACGGCAGCAGCGGCGGCAGTAGGTCTGCTCCGTGGTTGCGTGCGACGGGCTGGGGTCCTTCCCTCCCTCCCTGCTTTACGTGGGAGGCGTCAATGAGGAGCTTGGGCCAAACGGGGGAGGCATGGCATGGCATGGCATGCAGCGCAGAGGTCGTGTTCCCTGGCGCTGGGCACACGGGCCCTTTTTCTAATGACTGCCCCGCAGCGCTGGTCGGCTTTATACTCGGCGCGGCCGGGCCCACCGCGGTTGGCCTGCCTGCCGCCGGTGATGCGCGTAGGTTTCAAACTGCGCCCCGTCATGTCGCAGCCCTGCTCCAACTTCCATTGGTTTCTTTTCTTTTCAATAATAATAATAATAATTCTATAATATAACAATAACGTGCTGCAAAATGTACTCCCGGGGCTCTCTTTTTCTAGGTGCATGCCTCGGTCGGGGACTGCTTAAATCTTTTTTTTAACACAGTACAGACGCAAGTATTCATATACACGTGCATACACGCACCTCTATAAACGCATACACGCACACCCTATTCCTATGAGCACATCCGAAAGACTGAGCCGGCATATCATCTTGAAATTTACAAAGTCACCATAGGCACCTCGTCATCGCTGGGAACGTCTCCTTCCAGTGAATGCACATCGCCGAAAATCTTGAAATAAATTCAGGAACAAATGCGAGCACCAGGATTTAAATCCTGATGGGCTGGGTATACCACAGTCCCTCTAAACATCCAACCACAGATTGGTTAGCGACGGTCTTATATAGATGGAAAGAGGGAGTAATACTAATAACGTGCTTTGAAATGTACTCCCCGGGGCTCTCATTTTCTAGGTGCATGCTCACGAGGATATAGACCTAGGATAGGGTCATAGGCCTAACCAACATACCCTATCCAAGGTCACTACCCTAGAGGCAAAGAAGCTCAAGGGACAACAGGGAGTACCCAAGGAAGACGTCGAGTGCAAGCCACTCGACCAACCATATCACTCGGGTATCCCACCTTTTCGAAGACCACTCGACCATACAAGAAACCACTCGACCTATGAAGACCAAGAGTCACACGGAACTGCAACAGTCGAACATTCACTCCGTAGTCTTCATGGACATTAATGACACTTATAGCTGGCGTTATCAGTAACGCCCCTTCTTTATGTACATTGAACCCTCTGTAACAGAGGGGAGCTGGGGTCCTGACGCACTCTATATAAGCCACCCCCTCCTCTGGGACAGGGGTTCGCACCCCCTGTAACACACACGCATATACTGAAATCCAGTCGACCGCCTCCGGGCACCGAGAGTAGGGCTTTTACCTCCTCTGAGAGGGGTCTGAACTCGTAAACACTTGCGTACAACCTCACCATAGCTAGGACCTTGCCTCCTCCTACGTACCCCCTATTCTTACTGTCAGTCTTAGTACCACGACAGTTGGCGCCCACCGTGAGGCATAGCGTCTTAGCGACTTCCGGCGAGGTTGAAGTTTCTTCAGTCTTCATCAACATGGTTTCCGGCGGCGGTTTGATCATGGGCCACGAGTTCCGACTCGGAGCGCTCACATTCGTCGCCGACGATTCGGTCTGGCTCCAGGAGGCCCCCCTCGGCCTGGCAAATCTGAGGTTCGTCGCACTTCCGCGCGAGTGCCCGAGGCGTCCTTCTCCGGCAGTCGTCGACTCCGTACCAGTCGACGCCCGTGTCGACTCCTCGCTTCGCTGGACGCCGCCGCAAGCGGTCGGGCCACTTACGGCTGCAGCGGTGGGTAAAGCACGTGCTGGCTAGGCAGGCGTTCACCCCTCAGGTCGCGGCGATCAAGCCCGATGTATATCACTACGGTCCAGTCGACCCGTCGACTGACTTCGCAGACACACTTTCCGAGAGCGGGAGTTGTGACCCCGCGGCGGAGGTTCTCATGGTCGACTCCCATCGTAGCCCGCCTGGTTTCCACCGCAACGGCGAGAACAGGGTCGGTGACGAGTCGCTCGGCCACGAGGAGTACCAGCCTCAACCTCTTTGTTCGCAACAGAGGGAGGAGCTGCGTCGCCGCAAGGAGGAGGCTCTCCATACCCCCATCATAGGGGAAACTTCCGAGGCTCGGGCCTTGGAGGACGTCTGGCCACGCTGGCCGAGCGCATTCGTTTGGAGAATCTCCAGCATTCTCTCGACGAGCGCGCCCGTTGACTGATCCCCGGATCCAGTCGGCACACGTGACAACTGTTTCCATCGGAAACCCAGGTATTCCGCACACCGATCCAGAATCTCGCAGCGGCTGCGCGTATTGCGGAGTCCATCCAGTCGTCCCGCTCGAAGGCTGGGAGAGGCCTGGAACAGATCAGTGCGCTGCTCCGGGCAGCAGGAGATCAGAACTCCGCGGTGTCCCAATCGTGGAACAGAATTCACAGTCGGTCGGTAAGGACAGAAACCATTCAGTCGGCACACAGTCCTAGATCACCGTTGAGACAAAGAGACCGTGAGCACCGTCTGGATCGGCATTTGGGAAGAGTTCATGGAAATGATGACCTTGAGTTCGCCCGTGACAACTACCGTTGAGTGCCTTCTCCCCTTCCGAGGGGCGGGTCAAACGCGCCCCGTCGGTGTGATGACAGGCATCCATTCGGTAACGACCGCAGGGTTCTAGTCGACCCAAGGGAGCCTGGGTTCGACGCGAGGTCAGTCCTCATTCATGGCTTGGTCGACCGGAACAGAGCGTACAGAGAAGGGCTGAACAGAGATAGACCCAGCGGCAGCAGGGTCCACGTGTCTGGCCCCGAGTGCTTTGGAAGGGCCATCAGGGCCACGAGATCCTCCACAACTTCAGATTGGCAGCTGGTGTCAGCAAGTTCACGGGAGAGTTGAAGCCCGACACTTGGCTTGAAGATTACCGAGTGGCTGTGCACATCGGCGGCATCAGCAATGAGGTGGCCATGAAGCACCTCCCTCTGATGATTGAAGGTTCTGCCAGAGCTTGGCTCAATCAGTTGGCCCCTCGGAGTATTTTGAGTTGGGATGAGTTGGCCCGAGTGTTCACCAGAACATTCGAGGGCACCTGCAAGAGACCAGTCGGTCTACCGGAGTTGCAACATTGCGTGCAAAAGCCGAATGAAACCTTGAGAGACAATATCCAGAGATGGATCACTCTGCACCACACAGTGGAGAATGTGTCAGATCACCAAGCAGTCTGTGCCTTCAAGGAAGGCGTTCGCTACAGAGAGCTCAATCTGAAGTTCGGTCAGACAGGAGATATGACTCTGACTCGGATAATGGATATTGCCACCAAATATGCTAACGGTGAAGAGGAGGACCGATTTCGGAGTGGCAAGCATAAAACAGTCGTCCAGGACACCGGAGGAGGGAATTCCAGTCGGAAGCAGAAGCGAAAGGCTGAGGCAGCAGGGCCTGCCGAGGCAGGAGTGTTAAATCAAGGGAAGTTCAAGGGGAAGCCGAAAGGGCCCTGGAATCCCAAGAAAGTGAAAGATCAAGATGGGAACGATTTGATGGATTTGTCGTGTCATATTCACACCAAGAAAGATGAAGAGGGGAATCTGATCCTCCCCAAGCATACCACGCGACAATGTCGACTCCTGATCCAGAGCTTCCAGAAGAAGGGTCAGCCCAGTGAAAAGGATAAGGATTCTGAAAAGGAGGAAGACAAAGAAGAAGAGGAGGATGGGTACCCCCAAGTTAATGCCACCCTGGTAATTTTTGCTGATGTCGAGAGCAAAAGTCGACTGAAAGTCATTAACCGGGAAGTGAACATGGTCACTCCGGCGACACCCAAGTATCTGAAATGGTCAAAGACTCCTATCACATTCGATCACTCGGACCACCCGCCGCGAGTGGCTACCCCTGGGCGGCATGCGCTGGTGGTCGACCCTGTTGTTGGAGGCACCCGATTGACCAAAGTTCTGATGGATGGCGGCAGTGGCCTCAATATTCTGTATGCCGGAGCTCTTAAAGGAATGGGCATTTCGATGTCTAAACTAAGCGAGAGTAACATGAGGTTCCACGGAGTCATCCATGGAAAGAAAGCTGAGTCACTCGTCCAGATAGCTCTCGATGTGGTTTTCGGCGATGAGAAGAATTACCGCAAAGAGAAGTTGATGTTTGAATTTGTGGATTTTGAAAGTGCGTATCATGCCATTCTGGGAGACCTGCCTATGCCAGCTTCATGGCTTGACCATGCTACGTGTACCTCAAAATGAAGATGCCTGACCCCAAAGGCGTGATTACCGTCTGTGGTAACCGGAAGAAAGCGAAGGATTGCCTCCAAGATGGTGCAAAGATAGCAGATAAGCAGATGGCAGTGGTGGAGTTCCAAGAGCACAAGAGGACGGTAGATCCGAGTGATTTGCTGTGTGCCAAGAGGCCTGCCTCGGAGTCTGTGTTCCAGTCGGTCGGGGAAACCAAACCAGTTCACATCCACCCGACCGACCCCAATGCTGCTCCGACTCATATTCCACAATGCTCGACAGCAAATAGGAAGCCGCGCTCATCTAGTTCCTCCATGAGAACTGGGACATCTTAGCATGGAAGCCGTCTGACATGCCAGGTGTACCCAGGGGACTGGCTGAGCACCGTTTGCGCGTCGATTTAAAAGAAAAATCGGTCAAAGAGCATCTCCGTCGGTCCGCCATGGAGAAAAGGAAAGCCATTGGCGAAGAAGTGGCTCGACTCCTGGCCGCAGAGTTCATTCCCGAGATCTAGCACTCCGAGTGGCTCGCGAATGTTGTTATGGTTCCTAAGAAAGACAAATCACTACGAATGTGCATTGACTTCAAGAACATCAATCGGGCCTGCCCAAAGGATTATTTTCTGCTGCCCCGCATCGACCAGATAGTCGACTTGACTGCGGGGTGCAAGCGACTGTCCTTCCTGGACGCCTATTCCGGGTACCATCAGATCCAACTGTTTGGACCCGATGAGATCAAGACTGCCTTCATCACCCCGTTCGGGTGTTTTTGTTATGTCACCATGCCCTTTGGCCTCAAAAATGCTGGCGCCACGTCCATGCGCATGAACCAGAAGTGTATGCTCACTCAGATCAGTCGGAACATGGAAGCTTACATGGATGGCATCGTGGTTAAGTCACGCAAAGGTTCCGACCTGCTGACTGACCTTGCTGAAACCTTTGCCAAACTGAGAAGGTACGATATCAAGCTCAATCCATCAAAATGCACATTCGGAGTGCCAGGCAGAAAGTTACTCGGTTTTCTTGTTTCTGAACGAGGAATCGATGCAAATCCAGAGAAGATCGGCACAATCCTTCGAATGAAACACCCAGTGCGAGTGCATGATGTTCAGAAGCTCACTGGTTGCTTGGCTGCATTGAGTCGATTCATCTCATGCCTCGGTGAAAAGACATTGCCTCTTTACCGACTGATGAAGAAGTCTGACAAGTTCGAGTGGAATGATGAAGCCGAAGCAGCATTTGAAGAGCTCAAAGCCCTGCTTTCCACCCAACCGGTGCTTGCTGCTCCAATCAGCAAGGAGCCTCTTCTGCTTTACATCGTAGTCACAGGACAAGTTGTCAGCACAGTGCTCACAGTCGAGCGGGAAGAGGAAGGCAAAGCCTTCAAAGTTCAGCGCCCAGTCTATTACATTTCAGAAGTTTTGACCCCATCCAAGCAGAGATACCCTCACTATCAGAAGCTTGTTTATGGGATTTACTTAACCATGAAAAAGGTTGCACACTACTTCTCCGTTCATTCAGTTTCAGTCGTCAACGATGCTCCTTTGTCAGAGATTCTGAATAACAGAGATGCAACTGGTCGAGTGTCTAAATGGGCGATTGAACTTCTTCCATTGGAATCAAGTTTGAGGCAAAGAAGGCCATCAAGTCTCAAGCAATTGCAGACTTCCTCGTAGAGTGGACAGAACAACAACAGCCGACTCAAATCCAGTAGGAACATTGGACCATGTTCTATGATGGGTCCAAAATGTTGAATGGCTTTGGCGCAGGAGTGGTTTTAGTATCCCCACGAGGAGACAAGCTCAGTTATGTCCTTCAGATTCACTTTGATTCTTCCAACAATGAAGCTGAATACGAAGCACTTTTATATGGATTGCGTATGGCCATCTCACTCGGTGTCCGGCGCCTGATGGTCTACGGTGACTCAGATTTAGTAGTCAATCAAGTGATGAAAGAATGGGATGTCGGGAGCCCTGCAATGACTGGTTACTGCAATGCAGTGAGAAAGTTGGAGAAGAAGTTTGAGGGGTTAGAGCTCCACCACATACCCCGACTCAAGAATCAAGCGGCGGATGATCTGGCCAAGATAGGTTCCACTCGGAAGCCTATCCCCAGTAATGTGTTCTTGGAACATCTCCATACCCCATCCATACAAGAGGATCCCTTCATAGAAGAGCCCCCGCAATAGATAAGTTCAACCAACCCGACTGAGATTGAGATTCCAGCCGTGGTCGACCTGATTGTGGAAGTCCTAGTGATCACGCCCGACTGGACAATGTCGTACATTGCGTACATTCTCAGAAAGGAGCTCCTAGAAGATGAAAACGAAGCCCGTCAGATAGTCTGTCGATCCAAAGCCTTTACAGTGATGAAAGATCAGCTTTACGAAGAAAGTGTCACAGGAGTAGCCCAGCGCTGCATCACCCCTGAAGAAGGTCGAATGATCTTAAATGACATCCACTCGGGGACCTGTGGTCACCATGCGTCCTCTCAGACCATCGTAGCCAAAGCATATCGAGCGGGATTCTATTAGCCTCGAGCAAACAAAATGGCAAAGGATATAGTCGACAAGTGTGTAGCTGCCAGTTCTATTCCAACATGTCCCGCAAGCCAGCATCCGCCTTGAAGACTATTCCTCTTGTCTGGCCGTTCACAGTCTGGGGTTTAGATATGGTCGGACCCTTCAAGACCGGCATGAGTGGTTTCACCCATGTGCTCGTAGCAGTCGATAAGTTTACCAAGTGGATTGAAGCTAAACCCATCAAAAACCTCAACGCAAGCACCACTGTCAGTTTCATCAAGGAGTTGATATTCAGATATGGAGTCCCTCACAGCATTATCACGGATAAGGGCTCCAACTTTGATTCTGACGAGTTCAGGGCGTTTTCTGCGACCCAAGGCACTCGGGTCAATTATGCGTCAGTCGCGCATCCTTAGTCGAATGGTCAAGTGGAAAGGGCGAATGATTTGATTATCCAAGGATTAAAACCCCGCTTGATGCGTGATCTCAAGCATGCTGCTGGAGCCTGGGTAACCGAGTTGCCTTCCATCTTATGGGGGCTGAGAACAACACCGAATCGGTCGACTGGCCGGACTCCTTTCTTCTTGGTGTACGATGTAGAGGCCGTGCTCCCGAGTGATTTGCTGCACAATGCCCCCAGAGTGGAACTCTTCATAGAAGCCGAGGCAGAACAAGCACAAGAATACACCGTTGATCTCCTGGAGGAAGAGCGCGAGATGGCTTTGATCCGGTCGACCATCTACCAGCAAGACATGCGTCGACTCCACGCCTGAAACGTTAGAGGATGAGCATTCCAAGAGAGAGACATGGTTCTTCGAGTGGATCAGAAGCGACCTCACAAGCTTGCCCCGGCCTGGGAAGGCCCCTTCATCATCACCAAGGTGCTTCACAATGGAGCCTTCCACATCTACAACATAGCCAAGAAGATAGATGAGCCACGAGCATGGAACGCAGAGCTGCTCCGTCACTTCTACACATAGATCACTCGACCTGACGAGTTGTAATAAAAGTGTTTCAGTTTGCTTTCCGAAGACAAGATGTTTTCAATATCATAATGATCAGTTTCCTATAAGCATCTGTGTCTAAAATCCCCCAGTGGGTAGCTTAGCCGTGAATCCGGTTCGCCTAAGTTAAAAAAACACTCCGACTGGAGAGCAACCTTCCCACTCAGGGGCTTAGCCGCAAATCCGATTCGCCTAAGTTAAAAAACATTCCGAGTGGAGAGCAACCCTCCCACTCGGGGGCTTAGCCACAAATCCGATTCGCCCAAGTTAAAAAAAACACTCCAAGTGGAGAGCAACCCTCCCACTCGGCGGCTTAGCTGCGACCCCGTAATCGCCTAAGTTAAAAAACACTCCGAGTGGAGAGCAAACCTCCCACTCAGGGGGCATAGCCGCGACCCCATAATCGCCTAAGTTAA
>NC_041389.1:421997392-422005532 GCF_002162155.2 Triticum dicoccoides
AAGTTAAAAACATATCCGAGTGGAGATAAACCCTCCCACTCAGGGGTTAGCTGCGACCCCGTAATCGCCTAAGTTAAAAACATTTCCGAGTGGAGAGCAATCCTCCCACTCGGGGGCTTAGCTCCGACCCCATAATCACCTAAGTTAAAAACATTTCTGAGTGGAGAGCGATCCTCCCACTCGGGGGCTTAGCTGCGACCCCGTAATCGCCTAAGTTAAAAACATTCTGTGTGAAGAGCAATCCTCCCACTCGGGGGCTTAGCCGCGACCCTGTAATCGCCTAAGTTAAAAACACTCCGAGTGGAGAGCAATCCTCCCACTCGGAGACTTCACCACCACAAGTACAACATGCGCTCCATCCCTATCCGCGGGGACGAAGAGGTGTGATTGAACACCTCTGAGCTACGCCGCAAATACAACATGCGTTCCATCCCTATCCGTAGGGACGGCGAGGCGTCAACCGAGCATTACCTCTGAGCTACGCCACAAATACAATGTTCCATCTCAACCCACAAGGACGACAAGGTGTCGATTGAACACCGCGACTGAGCTCTGCCACAAGTACAATGTACTTTCATTCGGCAAAAGGGTGAGAAGATCAAGTCCCCTCGGCACCAAGGGACAATCAGAAATAGTTTAAGAAACCAAGCAAAAGCCACGATATTCAAAGAAATCCAAGTTCGAATAAACCCTGCAAAAGTTCAGAACTGCAGCGGGAAAGAGTACTCGGGCATCAAGCCCGAAAGAGTTTAATGATTATATGATCACTCGGCATTCCGAGGCAAATAAATGTGGTGCATAATATTTTTCGATCACTCGTCAAGAGAGGGGCTGGCTGGATCACAGAAGCTGTCAAGGTCAATGCTGTCTGCAATGCGAGTGGCAGCCTCGAGGAAGGTGTCCATGAAGGACTGGAAGGTGTGCTTCTTAGTGTTCACAACCTTGAGGGCCGCCAGCTTGTCTTCTCTGGCATCTTTGCAGTGCACTCGGACCAATGACATGGCAACATCAGCGCCACAGCGAGCAGATGATTTCTTCCATTCCTGCACTCGGCCAGGGATCTGGTTCAGTTGAGTCATTAGCGACCCGAGATCTTGTGAAAGTTCCGCCTGAGGCCAGAGTTCGGCATCAACAAGTCATCGCCGCCTTCAGTCGAGCCTGATAAGCAACAGCACTATCCATGTGTGATTCCAACCGCAGAAAGCTCATCGCAACATCATCTTTAATAGGACAATTGATGGGGTCGAGATCCGTCTCAACCCGCCCAGTCTCAGCCTCAAAGTCCTGGCAAAGTTCTGCACAATCGAGGAAAATGGTGAGTCGATAGTATAACAAGACATTCCAATCGACGGCAACCAATCAGTCGAACGATGATACCTTCAAGCTTCAGGACCAGTTTTGCAGCAAGTTGTCCCAGATAGGACTCCAGCTCGCCCGTCTTGGCTTTGAGGCTTACGACTTCATTGGTCAGGTTCTCCTTGTCTTTCTTTAGTTGCTCGACCTCCCGATTGGCATCAGAGATGGCAGTCTTCAGCTTCGAGTTCTCCTCTTCCAACTTGCTGACCGAAGCTAGCTTCTTGTCCGCAAGCACCATTTTCTCTCGCGCCTCCTTCTAAGCAGCAGCAAGGTCCAGATCCTTCTTCTCCAGAGCTTCCTTCATTCTCTCTAAAGAAACAACACTCTTCAGACGAGCTTGAAGCTGACGTTTTTCACTATGCACATATGTTCGTGTGAAGTCGAGCCATGAGGTGGGCAAGTGTCGATTGGTTACCTCCCATGATGGATGTTTCTTCCTGAGCATTCTTGAGGTTCTTCTTCGCCAGTTCAAGATCAAGATTGAGGCTGATTTGCTGCTTGTTCAACTCAGAAAGTTGAGCCCCAAGATCACAAGAGCTCTGCAGTGAGCGAAAGAGAAATATCAGTCGACAGAAAGACAATCATAGTGAAAGTTACTCTAAGACTACTACTGAATCAAACATTCAACAGTAGTCTCGGGGACTACACCCAGTGGGTGCACTTAGCATGCCCCCACTGGTTTGGATCAACACTCAGCATGGTCTGCCAGCTTGAGTCAAAAAAAAGAGAGTAGATTCTCAGACCCAAGTCGACTGCCAGTAGTCGACCGTGGTCTCGGGGACTACACCCAGTGGGTGCACTTAGCATGCCCCCACTGGTTTGGATCAACACTCGACTCAGCAACTGTCGAGTGGAGTGGAAGACATATTAAACTCCAAGGCAAGCACACCCCAGTGGGTGATCGGATACGAAACACAAACCCATGATAGTAGATGCACATATGGGCAGTGAAGCAACAACGGTAGTTTTTTATGATTCAAAAGTTCAGTCCGGAGTTAACTGGCCTTGACGTTGGTCTGCAGAGCGGTGCTGGCGTTATAGGCCACCTGACTGGCCTCGTGCATCACCTTCACTTGTTCCATAACAAGATTCACCTGGCGAACAGCCTCCCTGGCGGCACTCGGCGAGTCATCTGGAGTTTGGTATATAGCAAAGAGTGATGGCGCCAAGGCGGCCGAAGCATCCACTGGGTCAGACGCATGGAGTTGCACTGGAGCACCAGGAGTCGGAGCAGTCAACCCTGATGGGTGATCAGTCGTCAGCGGGTCGGCGAATGTGACGTTGATCCGAACCGGATCTCCAGATCGCTCGACTGACGTCTCAAGCACTGGCGTCGACTGAGGGGCTTGAACCTCAAGCACTCTCCCGCTCGAGCCCTTGCCTCTCCTCCTCCTCCTCTCCCTCAGAGGCACTTCTTCTTCTTCATCATCAAGAAGCACGGCAACGTCTCGTGGAGCTGCAGCAAAAAGGAAAAACATCAGAAATTCAACTGACCGACAATTCAATAGACGAAATAAGTTTTAATCAAGCGGACTTACCAGCTCTGGAGGTGGCCGCGTCGTCGGTTTCCTCATCTCCTGGGGCCTTGTCAATGTCCATGTCAGTCGCGGCAGAGGTTGGGCTGGAAAGATGCACGATCCACTCGGTAACCAACCGAAATGCCAATCGGAAGAAAGGAATGCAGAAAGATAAAATTCTCACCCAGAGGCAACTGGAACATCCATCTTGATCCTCGGCAGAGTCTTCCGAGTCTTCGGGGGCACAACCTTGGGCTGCTTGTCCACCTTCTCAGTCGGCTCCAGAGTCGACGTCTGAGTCCGCTTCTGCATTTGGGTACTAGAAGCCACGGCCTTGCCCCGCTCGCCTGCTGGATCGTGATGCTATTTGGATCGGCGCTCCGAGCGTGGTGGCGAGTCGACCCCCTCGTCGTCGTCTGCCTCGTCGCTCTCCTCTTCGTCGTCACCGTCTGAATACTACCACTCGCCGCTCTCGTCTGCGTTGTCTTCCCCTTCCTGGTCCTGCCCCAGGGTTTTCTCGCCGTTAGGCATGGAATACATCTCAGTATAAACCTACAAAACAAGAAGTCGAGTGAATTCCAGTCGGTGCCAGAGACAGATGCAAGATACACAAGAAATCAGTCGGAGGCAGAAGTTCGAACCTTGTCTGGTGGATTGTTGTCACTGAAGGGAATGACCCTCCTTCCCCCCTGGGGTTGTCCTTGTTACCCGTGATGCTCTTCAACCATCCAGCCACCGTCTTGGCCGAGACTTCCTTTGGATGAACCCGAGCGGTGTCATTGGCACCAGAGTACATCCACATCGAGTGATCCCGAGCCTGAAGCGGCTAGATGCATCAACTGAGAGACACCTCCAGTAGGTCCATCCCGGTCACACCCTGATTAATCAGCTGTACCACCCTCTCGACCAGCATATCTGTCTCCACCCTTTCCGCAGTAGTCACTTTCAGCGAGGAAGGAGTTTGAACACGATCGAAGGAGAAAGGGGGAAGTCCAATCGACTGGCCTGGGGTGGGAACGTCCTGGCTATAGAACTAGGTCGACTGCCAGCCCCTGACTGACTCAGGAAGAGCCATGGAAGGGAAGGAGCTCCTCTTCCTCTTCTGGATTCCCAAACCACCACACATTTGGATAACGTGTGTTTTCTCGTCACTTGAGTTTGCCTTTTTAACCGACTGGGAACAGATGGTGAAGATGTGTTTAAAGAGGCCCCAGTGCGGTCGACAACCAAGGAAATTCTCACACATGGACACAAACACCGCGAGATAGGTGATGGTGTTGGGAGAGAAATGATGAAGTTGGGCTCCGAAGAAGTTCAAAAAACCCCGGAAAAAGGGGTGCGGAGGAAGCGAAAAACCACGGTCGACGTGGGTGGCGAGCAGTACACACTCACCCGGTCGTGGCTGCAGGTCTGTCTCCCCCTCCGACAACCTCGAGGCGCTGTTGGCGATCAGCCCGAGCTCGGCTAGCTCGTCCAGGTCTTCTTGCCGGAGCGAGGATCGGATCCATTTGCCCTGGATCCAACCCGTCGGCAACGCCGACCGCGACGACGACCCTTGCTAGGTCTTCTTGCCCTTCGCCGCCCCCGTCGCCTTCTTCACGCGTTCCAGCGCCGCCGTCTTGTCCTTCACCATTGCGGCGGAGCGGCGGCGTCGAGAGCGGAGGAGCTGCGCGCGGTGGAGAAGCAGAGGAGAAAGGGGGAGATTAGGAGTGCACAGTGCAACGCCTCGGCCTCGTCGCCTTTTAAAGGCCCACTTCCGAGTGGCTGACGCACGAGCCCGGGCGATCCTATCAAATCCCCGCAGCAGTCGCACGCCGGATACGTGGCAAAAAAGGTGGCACGGTGATCGAGGCATTCCTACTTATCCGTCTCGATTACCGCGGCACGCTCCGCCCCGCGCACTTCCCCGAAATTTCGAATCCCGCCAAATCCGGGATATGCAATAACCGATCGCGCCGGAGATCTCGCAACAGAAGACAACGATCGACAGATGATGCTACTAATTCACTCGGCAACTTCTTAATCGATCGAGGCAACTGAAATGAAGCTGAAGTTCCAATGCGAACCTCCCATTCAACGTAAGTACTCGTGAAGCACAAAGGTTGAAGCGAAATCCACTTCAATATTCTTTCCACTCGATCCTCAATCCATTTGGGGGCTAGTGACGAGGCTATAGACCTAGGGTAGGGTCATAGGCCTGACCAACATACCCTACCCAAGGTCACTACCCTAGAGGCAAAGAAGCTCAAGGGACAACAGGGAGTACCCAAGGAAGACGTCGAGTGCAAGCCACTCGACCAACCATATCACTCGGGTATCCCACCTTTTCGAAGACCACTCGACCATACAAGAAACCACTCGACCTATGAAGACCAGGAGTCACCCGGAACTGCAACGGTCGGACATTCACTCCGTAGTCTTCATGGACATTAATGACACTTATAGCTGGCGTTATCAGTAACGCCCCTCCTTTATGTACATTGAACCCTCTATAACGGAGGGGAGCTAGGGTCCTGACGCACTCTATATAAGCCACCCCCTCCACTGGGACAAGGGTTCGCACCCCCTGTAACACACATGCATATACTGAAATCCAGTCGACCGCCTCCGGGCACCGAGACGTAGGGCTTTTACCTCTCTGAGAGGGGCCTGAACTCGTAAACACTTGCGTACAACCTCACCGTAGCTAGGACCTTGCCTCCTCCTACGTACCCCCTATTCTTATTGTCAGTCTTAGTACCACGACACATGCCTCGGTCGGAGACGGTTTAGATCCTTGTGTACCTTTGTTTTTCCTTGGTCACACAAAATAGTTGGTGCCCTGGTCAGTGATACTAGATCCCCCATCATTTTTTATGCTGGAGATCCTTGCATAGTTGCATACCTTTTTACTTTCAAACGAAATTGACAATAGTTGCCTGAATGGGCTTCATACAAATTTTTCAGTAGGCTAACCTTCAAGTTTAAGGAAGCACCAAGTTTCCTTTTGCTTCAAGATAACCCTATGAGCAAAAGAAAAAAGGATCACATAATTTTCTTATCAGCCACGGGCTATGATGGCTTGCAAAATACACAGTGTAGAATAACACATTCATGTAAGTATCCTAATAGTTATCTTTCCAACGAAGGGCAGATGAGAGTATGGTGGGTGGCATTTCAGTCACACACAAGTTGTCATAGATCTTGTACGAAGTTGTTGTCTAAAAATCTGCAGAATGTATTATTGTCGTGTGAAACAAATTACCATGGTTCTACAAGAGTTGATTATTGCAGCGAGAATAATAAAGAGGTTGAAAATAAATTTGCATAAAGTAAATCGGTTGAAAATAAAGAGGCTAGGCATGGAGAAACTTCAGATCATGATGTACATCAAGTGTGCCATTGCGACGGTAATACCAATTGCCCTGTATTGTGATTCTAGCGCGTAGATTATTTGTTCTGTAGGCGGTTCACCTTTGAGTGGTCGAACTCCTCCATGCCAAAATTGTTCTCCTTTATAGTCCTGCTTCGACATTGCAATAACATGATCATTTACACAATACACAATTAAGGCCGTGAGGCCGGAACAATGCATTAGGTTTCATGGATCCATGTTATCTCATAATGTCTTCCGTGCTCATAGATACCAACACCCGTCACATGAAGGTTAGAGATTCACTAAACAATATGTGTTACCTACATAGGTCCTCTATCCAAGCTTCCTCCCTAGCGGTTTTCCTCGTCTTGGGCTGGCCTCTCTTCTTGTCTGCAGTTTGGCGTACCTCTGTCCTGGCGATGAGGGTCAAACGATGTGGTCCGTGTGTGGCTCTACGGTGTCTTCCTCGTTGGTGCAGCCCAACCCCGATGACTTTGGATAGGCATTCTCTCTAGTGTCGACGGCTCATCGGTGTCTTGTGCTGGTGCGGCTCCAACCTCGGCGATCTTGAAGCTGTGTTCCTCCAGCTTCTCTGGCTCGCCGGCGTCCCGGTGGCTCCTGCCCGATTATATGGATCTGTGTTTGCCTCTATAGACTTGGCTCGCAGGCATCATTTACTGCCGTCATCACCTCCCGCGACACACTTGCCCAAACACCTCTCCTACCTAGTCCACCTCCATGCCTCGTCCTTTTCCTACCAGATCCAAATCTCGCGCTTCCAGCGGCGCTTAGTTTCACATTCTTCTTCGGTGACAGGCGCCCCCCTGCGATGGTAGTTCTAGCCAATGGCCTAGTCTCGACTCGGAAGTCTGATCCGATAACCGTGGGATTGCTTGGACATAGGCCAGAGCAAAATCCCCGCTCGACTTACCGATGCTAGCAGCGGCGACACCTACGGATGTTTTCCCCTTCTTGGAGGCATTGTCATGGCCTTCTTTGACGCCCTCCTTCGAGCATCGGGGGAAACCCCATGTCCGGTTCATTGAATTGGATGATGATGGCGTCGTTCCCTTTCATGAAGGCATTGTCTTGGTGGCTCGTTGTGTCCCCGATGTCGGATTTGATGTTTTGGGCGTCGTGTTTGTTTTGGCTGCTTCGCATTGTGTTGTACCCCCTTCATGGTTGAGCATCCCATATTTCTCTCCTCTGGGAGCCATATTCTCTCCTCCTTCTACCAATGAAATGATATGCAAGCTTTGTGTATTCTCAAAAAATGTGATTCTAGAAAAATCCTTAATACCACATACATGGAAGCACCTTGGGCTTGTTTATGAATAACTAGTGTGTACGTGCAATGCACGTGTATGTAAGGCAATATATTAATTGCACGCGGATATTATGTAGGATGTTATTTATGTGTTAATTATGTAATTATTGCTATATTTCGTATGATATTAATTGCATGTTAAACATGTTGAGTGCTCGCCATTGGAGCAGTCTTGGTCGTTGGATTGATCGGACTTGATAGC
This sequence comes from Triticum dicoccoides, assembly GCF_002162155.2. Taxonomy (NCBI): domain Eukaryota; kingdom Viridiplantae; phylum Streptophyta; class Magnoliopsida; order Poales; family Poaceae; genus Triticum; species Triticum dicoccoides. Next base: position 422,005,150 of record NC_041389.1, read on the forward strand.
CGAGATTAGTTGGATCTGCCTCTTTGGGTCTTTTCATATTGGTATAGATATAGATTTGTGAACATATGGCATACTATAACATGTGAACTTGTAAAATTTCGAGCGATAATTTCACCATCTATGGCCTGCAAAAAGAAAATAAATGAACTTTGTCAATTGCATTATTATTTACTTACTTTATTTCTAACCAGACAACACTTGCTCATTTTTTATAAAAAACTCTGTATGTTCATGAAGTTACATCCACTATTTTTCATATTTAAAGGATACGATATCAATACACACAACACATATTTATTAGTATTTTACATGTCGATAGTTTGTTCTGCGAACTTGGTCATTCATAGACATGTTTGACTTTTGAAAAACAAGATTTGCACCAC
>NC_041389.1:422005609-422011407 GCF_002162155.2 Triticum dicoccoides
AGACATTTTCAGCTGCATTATTATTTACTACTTATTTTTCTGTACTGTACTGGACCACACTTGCTCATATTTTTGAATGAAAATTGTAGGTTCTGCTATTTTCTTTCTTTCATACTTCCTGGGTTTTTTTGAAGTGCATCTACGCCAAGCACATGTTAATACGTGACTTTGTATTAAGACCATTTTTGATTCACAGAATTTGAAAAATGCATGAATAAGAAAAGAAAAACACAAGAATACATTGTCATGACACATTAAATACTACTTGATTGTCTATAGAGAAAACATGATTCTTCACGTGAATTTGCTGTGGGTGCATTTTTTTCCTACTAGAATCTATGCCATATGTATTAGTGATCTAAACGATCTTATATTTCTTTACGGAGGGAGTATAATCCTACCAATGAAAGCGGTCCCAACAAAGTATCATAAAAGATAGTAAGGCCATCTCCACCGCGCGACCCCATCTTGTCCGGGTGCGTCCGCTTGGGGTAGAACGGATGAATAGTGCGGCCCAACGCGCGGCCCCAAACGGACAAATGCCCGGAATCCATCCGTTTTCGACCCATCCCTGGCCCAAATTTGCGCCGAGTTTGGGGTGAAACAGACATCGCACGGACGGGCTTGCCGCACGCCCTTGTCACCCCGTGGCCCACCTGTCGGGAACACAAGTAGTCCCATTCGATTCGAACGCCTCCATCCCCCTCCCGCGCCCTGCCCCACCGACGGCGCCGCTGCTATTCTCGGGCCGCCTTCTCCACGCAGCCCCCGGCCGTCCATAGCTAACCACGTCTCGACATGGCCGCCACCACGCCCGCGCTTTCGTCGTAGTTTAGGCCATCGATCGGAGGAGGTTTGACCGTCGCCGTCATAGCCGGCGGCAGAGGGGATACGACCGCAGGCGACGTACCACGGCGACCACGACAACTTCCGACGACTGCTCCAGAGCGGCCAGTAGCTGGCCGCCAACCACACCTGCATCGAGGTGATCATCGCGGCCACTTTGCCACCACGACCGCACGGTGTTCGACACTTTGCCCACAAAGGTATGGACAGTGGTGATGAGTTTTTCTTCCACCACTTCATTTGTTCATCGGATGATTCGTCGTCGGATGATGAAGATCTTGTGGTGGCTGCACTGGTGGTTCACGACCAAATTCAACGACAGCTTCCTCGGCACAGGGGGTTAGTCCCTAGCCGTGCTCCCAACCTGAACCAAAACAGGGAGAGAGGCCACACCCTACTCTATGCCGATTACTTTGCGAACACCCCGCTTTTCAAGCCGGATAAACTCCGTCGCCGTTTCTGTATGGCAAGGCATGTGTTCAATCATATCCGAGAGGGTGTGGTTGCTCATGACCCATACTTCGAGTGCAAGACGGATGCCCATGGCAAGCTTGGATTCTCCTCTTATCAGAAATGCACTGCGGCCATCCGCATGCTTGCATACGGAATTCCAGGCGATCTGGTGGATGAGTATGTGCGTATGAGTGAGACAACATGTCTGATGTCAATGTACAAGTTCTGCCAGTCTGTGATCGAAGTGTTTGGCCCTGAGTACTTGAGGCAGCCAACTGCCGCTGATACAGAGAGATTGTTGGCGACCAACATAGCTAGAGACTTTCCAGGCGTGCTTGGCAGCATAGATTGTATGCACTGAGAGTGGAAGAACTGTCCATTTGCTTGGCAGGGCCAGTACAAGGGGCATGTCGAAGCTTGCACTATCATATTAGAAGCGGTGGCTTCGCAGGATCTTTGGATATGACATTGTTTCTTCGGCATGGCAGGTTCTCACAATGATATCAACGTGCTGCAACATTCTCCAGTCTTCGCAAGGCTTGCAGCAGGCCACTCCCCACCTGTCAACTTTGAGATCAACGGCCACCAGTACAACAAGGGATACTGTCTAGCTGATGGTATACATCCTCAGTGGTCAACTTTTGTGAAGACAATCTCGAAGCCCCAAGGTGAGAAGAGAAAGAGATTTGCTAAAATGCAAGAGATTGCTAGAAAGGATGTGGAACGTGCTTTTGGTGTGCTTCAATCCCGATGGGGTATCGTTCGATACCCTGCACTGTCATGGGATGAAATGAAGCTTTGGAAGGTGATGACTGCTTGTGTGATCATGCACAACATGATCGTCGAGGACGAGCGTGATGACAATATCTTCGACCAAGGATTTGATTTCAAGGTGACAATGTTGAGCCCCTGCATCAAGAACCGGCCACGTTTGATCAGTTTGTCCAGTTTCATCGTGAGCTGCGTGATTGACACACTCATTTGGATTTTCAAGATGACTTAGTTGAGCACGTGTGGGATCATATTGGCAATCAATAGATGTATTGGTTCATTTTATGTTTATTCAAGACAAATTTCAATTTGGTTGTAAAAATATTTTTATTAAAAACAAGTTCGATTGGGTTGTAAAACTATTTTAATTTTTAGACAATTAATATTTGGATGTGCAAACTTGTTTTGATATGAAAATATGGGCCTGCCGGACGGGATGGGCAAACTGATGTGGCCGCGCGCTGGGCGCACGGCCACCGCATCCCAGGACAGGCCCAGACACGATCCCATCGCCCTACCAAAACGGACTGAATCCGGGCAAAACGGACGTCAATTTGGGGCCGCGCGGTGGAGTTGGCCTAATAGGAAGTTCTTAAGAAAAAAAATCCGTGGAAACTATTAGTAAAGATGAAGCATAAGAAGGAAAAATCCTATAGATTACAATTCTACCAATCAAAGAGCCCTAACAAAGTGTATCATAAGCCCGCAAAAAAAGTTGTATCATAAAAAACAACAAACAACACCAAATCGTAGGCCTGAAGCATGCTACAGCCCGGCGATCATTCTCACTCACGAGCACTCCCACTCACTAGCCAGCCAGCCGGCCACCCCGCTGGGGCTGGTGCGGCGGTGCATGCGTGCGACCACTGTACACAGACCGCACGACACGAAGCAGACACGAGCTGAAAAAACAACTCTTTGCAGAGGCGAAAAGGCCGGGCCCACATGCCGCTCCCTCCCTCCCATGCACAGCGCCGTACAGGCTCGCTTGCTTGCTTGCCGTCTCCACCACTGCCCGCCCCGCGGAGCCAAAAGGGCGCGATAAAAAGGCCCCGTCTTGATGCGCCGTGGCCACGGACGGCGAGCGGGCTTAAAAGGCGACCGAGAACCCCCAGTTTGACCGGGAAAGAAAGCAGCGGATCGATCGGAGCAGCCACTACCGTCCCTCCACCACCACCACCACCACCTCCTCCACCCACCTCCACGAAGCCAGCCAAGCGCGGCCGACGGCGACATGTGGGAAGGGGGCGTGCACGGGAGCCACCAGGACGCCGCGCGCCTGCTGCCCCCCTGGCTCGGAGGAGGCCCGGCCGCGTTCGCCGACCCGGTCGGCACCGCGGTTGGGTCCGGGTTCGGGGTCGGCGGCTACGCCTGCGACGTCGTCGGGCAAGCAGGCGGGGTGTTCGGGTTCGGGTTCGAGGCGGCCGTGGTGGCGGCGCAGCAGCAGCATCACCAGCAGCGCGCGGCGGAGGCGGCGGCGGCCGGGGGCAGCAAGGCCGTCGTGTCCGGGCTGCTCGGGAGCCTGCAGGCGGAGCTGGGCCGGATGAACGCCGGGGAGATCATGGACGCCAAGGCGCTGGCCGCGTCGCGGAGCCACAGCGAGGCCGAGCGCCGCCGGCGGCAGCGGATCAACGGGCACCTCGCCAGGCTCCGCAGCCTCCTCCCCAACACCACCAAGGTAATACGTGATTCGATGAGCCGATCATCATATGTATTTACGCGCGGACGCCTTCTCGATCGTCTAAAACCATAAATTCTTCCACGCATGCGCCATCTTCCCGATCCCTAATTATCACCTCACTCATCTCGCGATTGGTGGTCTTGTCCTAGGCTCCTCGTCCTAGCTGCTACTCGTTTGATCTTCGATCTTGCTGCCGCAAATTACTACAGCCAAACTGTTAACTTGATTCCTTTTTATGTGCATGGTGGCAGTCCTAGCTAAGCTAGGTGCTTCACCTATAACGGCAAAGACGTGCAAGATCGATCCACAATGGAAGAGTTGCAGCACGGATCTTGCGATCTTGTCTACAGGCTGCTACTGTGATAACAGTAGTACCAAAACACAACGAAACAAGAATCAGGGCTTGTAAACCGGCAGCTGGAGCTAACCTTCATTTGCTAGGTCTTTCACGAATATGCGTATAGCAATACTAGGCTCGATCAATTTCACTAGCCTGCATGATGTAGCCTCTAGGTAGCTTGCTAGGAAGATTTTCATTGTCGAGAAAAAAAGGAACGCATACTAACCTGTGGCAAAAATTACGACAGAGCAAAATAACCTGTGTTAAAGGTTGCAGTTTGCATTGCATTATCCTTGCTTCTAGTCAATTAGACATGTTCTTCATCCTTTGGTTCTACTCGATCTAGCAGCATGCTTATATTAATTATCTGGAGTACGTGCATATAGTGTTAATTATCTGGAGTTTCTGGAGTGATACATGGTAAACATATATACAGTTAGGAAGGAAAATTTGTCATTAACTAACCAGGTGATCTCCATTAGTGGCAATGGGGCAGGACGCACCCACGCGCCGCACGCCGTATGTGCTCCCGTACTCGTGACAAGACTTGAGGGGCCGCCAGGGCAAGAAATCTTTCATACGCCGGGGAAACCGCTGCTTCTGCTGGGAGAGCAGGAGAAAAAAAAAAGAGCAAAGTGAGAGAGACAATAATGAACTCCGTAGATACATGACACCAGTCACGGCACCACGCGCACCTACACCCATGCGTTCATAGCTAAGCTAAAGCCCCAAAAGACATGAGAATGCAGCGGAAAGCTGCACCGCGACCGCGTTTCTTGCCACCTTTTCCCCCACGCTCACACCAGCCTGATCATCATTTTAATCGACCAATTATAGCTAGCGTGGTCTGTGCTCCGTTCTACGAGCACTATTGTACTAACAGCTTGTAATCGCATGTGGTTTGCGGTTGTGTGCGTGCAGACTGACAAGGCGTCGCTGCTTGCCGAGGTGCTGGAGCACGTCAAGGAGCTGAAGCGGCAGACCTCGGCGATGACGATGATGGCTGCGGCCGTCGGGGGCGACGAAGATGACAACGCCGCGCCGGTGCAGATGCTGCCCACGGAGGCCGACGAGCTGAGCGTCGATGCGGCGGAAGACGGCGAGGGGCGGCTCGTGGTGCGGGCGTCGCTGTGCTGCGAGGACCGCCCGGACCTCATCCCCGACATCATCCGGGCGCTCGCGGCGCTCCGGCTACGCGCGCACCGGGCGGAGATCACCACGTTGGGCGGCCGCGTCCGGAGCGTGCTCCTCATCACGGCGGAGGAGGGCGAGGAGGGCGGCGACGAGGGCGGTGACGGCATCGACGAGGAGTGCACCGCATCTCACTGGAGGCACGAGTGCATCGCGTCGGTCCAGGAGGCGCTGCGCGGCGTCATGGACCGCAGGGCGGCGTGCAGCAACGACACGTCGTCGTCCGGCGGTGGCGGGAGCATCAAGAGGCAGCGCATGAACTACGGGGCGCATGAGCAGTGCTCGGTTTAGCAGCGCACCGGCATTATCCAAGATCGCAAGAGCTGCATGCATTGCGCATGCACCTTGGCGATTAGCGTAGCTAGCTAAAATTTTAGCCATCGCAAGCTTTGGGGTGTGGTCCTTTGGGTATAATGGTGTGATGATGGGGTAAAAACGTGAAACTGCAAGAGAGGGAGAGTTTTATGCATCCCTTTTATGTTCTTGTGCATGGATGCATGGATGCTACGCAAATGT
>NC_041389.1:422011784-422176193 GCF_002162155.2 Triticum dicoccoides
CGGGGAGGGTGATTGTGGGTGTACAAATGTGCTATCTCTGGGTATAATGGAAGGTGGTATTGGCTTACATGTTTGCATCTGGAGTTGGAGCTGTGTCATGCAGGATTATTTATGATTAGCAGTTGTGTGCTAGCTCTAGCTGATCACGTTGGATTCACAGATTAAGAAACGTTGCATTTTGGTTAAAATCTTGATTTTAGTTGAGCAAATGCATGAGTTATTAAGTCACTTTGAACTACTGTGTGCTATTTAAGACTCGTGGAGTTTCTAGGGTTCCATTGAGTCCTGTGCTAGTTAAGGCTGTTGTGTTTGTGCTCACCTGTAGAACCTTTTTGTGGGAGAACACAAAAAGGTTTTATAGATGAACACAAACAACTCGTCAACTAGAACTACGCGAATGATTTATACACCGAGACATATGACGAGCTGGTTATAGCTAGTTGATGCAGAGAGGAACTTGTCAGTCCTACGCTCTTATTCCACAAGTCTGTGTCCACCTCTTTATACATATGTCCCCTTCTTGGCCATAGTTAGATCTTTGCGTCTAACATATATCTGACTAACATACTTGTTTATCTTTCTTTCTCCTCTTGCAAGGTGACTAGGCAAAGCCTTCGTACCATCGATCTTCGCTAGAGAGCGGTGGATTCATCTCCCCTATGCCCGCTGCTCCGGCAGCCGGTGATGGGGAAGGGAATCATCGTGCCTTGGCTCCGACTAGTAGATATGATGGACTTTTAGTCTTCGTAGGAACGACACTCAGACGGGTGGAGCCGCTTCTCTCCGAGTCAATCTTTTGGATTTTGATCCTCCTCAAGTTCATCTACCGGGACATATTAAACGAAGCTCTAGCGTAGATTCTCTTCGGGGTGGCGAGGTTAGAATTTCTCATCGTGCGTACACAATGACAAGATTTGGTGGTCATGTTCTTCAGATCGATTCAAGGGTGCAATGATGACCATTGTGGCTTCGGGACGCTGGTCCTTAGGGACACGTGCACGAAGACATTCCGGCTTTCACCAACATGATCAGGCTGGCTCCGGTATGGGAGCGGCGATAGTGGCACATCGACGACTTGTTCTATGGCGGCGGTGGTTGTGTGGTGATCCAGGCCCCTCAATGTAATCTTTTATTATGTTTGCGTGCTTTGTACTTTTGATGAATAATAGATCTGATTTCTTTTTGCAAAATAAATAATGTGATAATAAGACACAAGTTATATCTAACATCAGACAATAATACAACATTAAGTTCTTACTAGTTGATGTGTAGGGTTTCTTCGGTGGAGATTGCTCCTTCAATGGCGAGGAAAATATAGGTACATGCATGGATCCCCTCTAGCCTATTTCAAGCTTGGAGGGGCCTCCATAAGATATTGCATCCTAACCGTTTTTATAATGTTTAGCTTTCTGCAATCATGCAATTTGATACTCATGCTTGAATAATAATCTCAACTTCAAGGCTTCCATGAGGAGGAAAAGATTGATATCCTATGATGAGTTCGCCATTTACGATGTTTCTCTTTATTACATCTTGTGATTATTCACTAATACAGAATCGGACATTGGAGGCGGTTTCGGTACATGGGTCACGGCGGTTCCCCATTTTGCCACAAAGCTGGTGTCATAATACCCGGTACATCATAGGCAGTTTCCAGAACAGCCTGCAGCGGTACTCCCACCTTAGATGGTTTACAGCTGCCTCTAATGCATGGATGCCTTGAGGCACTTATACATTTGGAACAACCTCGTATTCTCTATAATTAGATGCGGTTTGTAAAGCATAACCATATGTGATGCTTTTATTTTATTTTATTTTAAATAGTATTTGTTTCATGTTTAAACAACATTCAAAATACACATCCACAACATGTTCATAAAAAACTTTCACATTCATATCACATTGGCATTGCATTTCATTAATAGATTCATACACATCCAATTCTCTAGGGGCAACATATACAACAAAGTGCTAAAATCTACATTGTGTCTAGGGTCAACATATGGAATATTCTTAAGATACTAAGGTCAGTGCCGTTGCATATCCCACATTCCAAAGAGTCCTTCAACTTACTGGAAAGAGCGCCATCTACTGATGTTAATGGTGAGAAGTGATTGGACCTATAATAGACATGGATTTGCATAAGAATGTAGTATCACTAGTAGAAAACAGGGCATCAGTCCCGGTTTGAGAGGGCCTTTAGTCCCGGTTCTGCAACCAGGACAAAACGACCGAGACTAATGCCCACCACTTTTAGTCCCGGTTAGCTTACGAACCGGGACTAAAGGAGCTCCACGTGGCCGCTGTGGGGCGCCCAGGCAGGAGGACCTTTAGTCCGGTTGGTAACACCGACCGGGACTAAAAGTCAGCCACGCGTTAGTAGCTACGAGGCGCTGGTTTTTTTTTGAAAGGAAGGGTTTAGGGGTTTTGAAGGGTTTAGGGGTTTTCATATTGTGTTTCCCTCTTTTATTTTTGTGTTTATCCTTCAATTCTTTTACATCGAGGGTTTTATTTTTATTTAATGTTTTTCATTCAACTCGACGCTACGTACTACATATAGCAATGAAGGAACCATTACACAAGATCGCCATGAACATATATAGAGAGAAGTGACCTCTCTTTCTCCGTGCTTGGTCGAACAAATTTTTTCGTATATCTATCCAACGCTACTACATATATACAATATCACATCTCTTACGATCCCTGACATCATCTACCTAAATCATTTACAATTCCTGATGGTATTCTCCGTGTTCAGGTATGACGTGGTCAACAAAGAATCCCGCCAATTCCTCTAGAATAGCTCTTATGCGATCATTTGGTAGGAGTTCATTCCACTTCTCCCAGATCTAATTTAAAGAAAGGGGTCAATACATATATATGCATGAAACTCAAGCCAATTGATGGTAATAAAATAGAATTGTGAATATTGTTTACATACTTCAAATTGTTGGTCAGATAAGCCCCGCTCAAAGGTCGAGTAGCGAATGAACTCACGAACATAGTATCCACATAAATTATTCTCGGGTGCGTGTCACAAGCACTTTAAGAGAGTAGATTCAATTAAACTGATAATCAAGCATGATAATGGTATTGATGAAACTAGAATCAATGAGAGATACGTGGAACTAGCTAGTACTACTTACTTTGGGGTGTGTAAATCGAAGCTCCTTCTTCAGACCCGGAACCATTATGCTGAACTTTTTCCAAACCCTGCCTGGCAAAGAAAATGATTACTTGATATCAGGAAATGAACGAAACTTGGCGCTATGGTGCGATAATGATTGAACTTACTTCGGAAGCATTTCACTCATGTCTGTCCACAACTTAGGCTCTTTACGTCTCGAGTCTAAGATAGTTACTACTCCCGCGTCAAGCTTAATGGACAGTAGAATAAAGTGGAAGCTACGCACGCATAACTCATCAATTACACTTAACCTCGAGTAAGTGAAACAGAATATGCACAAGACAGTAACACTCACTTGAAGTTGTAAGGAAAGAGTATTTCCCTTTTGTTCTGATGTCGAATGAACACGTTTAGCAAGTTTCCTTAGTATCTTTGGCTTTGTTTTGTACCGCCCATTCATTTATGGTATTTGGGCTAATGAACCCAATGTCATAGATTTGTCCTCTTTTGCATTTGACAATCTTTAATTTGCATAATATAGCTAGTGAGGACAATTATATATAGATGCAATGAACGAGCTGAGCTAGAGACTTAATCACAGAAATAATACTTACAAACAGTAGCAAGTCATGAGAGTTTTGTCGATGGTGTCTTGATTGAATAACTGAAATAATTCCACAAATTCAACATACATCAGGTCAACTCCAATGAAGTTGTGCTCATCATTAATTCCCAACAAAAGACTGTCGGTCTCATCCTTGCTACAGGTTTCCAAGTACCAGTCATGCAATCTTCGTACCATTGTTGGTAGATGCGAGAGCTGATTAGGTTTGATGAGAGGCTTCCCGTGCTCGTATCTAAAGGGCGCTACTACCTCAGCCATTTCAAACTGTACACCATCGCCCATGTAATCACCAAGAGTGGTATCGGGCGCTATCCCCAGATGATTAGCGATATCGGTAAACACCTTGAGCGGGGGGCACGATTGCTTCTCATGTTCACCGAGCTGGGGAATTGTTTTCCCACTTCATCTTGCAGCACTGGTAGTACTTCCCGACCACCGCGCTACATCATATGTCTTTTCAATACAACGGTCATAGTGTGATTGTGGTGGAGGTGGTGGTGGTCGCATAAGGGCATCCAAAGAGTGCTTCACTTTCACTGCATCTATTATTTCTTTCGGAGGTGGATGTTTCTGTTCAAAATGGGCCTTCACTTTGGTAGCCATGATGTCCTTGTTTTCCTCGTCAGTCCTCTCATATGGTAACTTGGCAGGAGCCTTAAGGCTTGGACTAGCTCTAAATTTCTTCCTTGTTGTACTGCTACCCGCCGGAGCGATGGCGACTCTCTTCCGCTATTGCTGTGGCGGCGGAGTCTGCTGACGCGTCGGAGACGGCTGACGCACCAGAGCCCGCTGAGGTGGTAGAGACGGCTGATGCGCCGGAGCCCGCTGAGGCAGCGGAGACAGTTGACGCGCCGGAGATAGCTGAGGCGGCGGAGACGGCTGATGCGCCGGAGACAGCTGAGGCGGAGGAGGATTCTGCTGAAGGGCCTCCTCCGTTAGAGTCCATTGAGGCGGCGGAGACGACTGACGCCCGGAGACGACTTAGGCAGTGGAGATAGCAGAGCTGGACTATGAGGAGTCTGCTGAGGATCGAGCTGAGTCTGCCGAGGCGGCGTCCAGTTTGGAAGGAAGATGCTCTCCTTTCTCCATAGACTGGTAGTCCTTAAGGCATTTTCTAGAAGAATCTCCTCTTCACGTGTAGGGTACTCAAGCTCCAGCCCCTCAAATCCGTCCATTATTTCATCCACCCCGACAATAGCAAAGCCAGCTAGAACCGGAGCTAAATGGAAAGTTGCATCAGGTCGAGGAGGTAAGACATAGCCGACCGCCACCTTAAAGGTCAGGTTATGGCATTTGCCATTAGCACACAATGTTCATTATCCATGATACCATCCATGGGGTAGCGACGAGCTATGATATCAGGCTAAACGAGCTCCGCGGAAGCCACGCTGCTTCTCCGCTGAGATGGTGGGGTAGCATCATGGGCGGTATTCAATGAAGGATCTTCGTGCCGCTGAGATGGTGGGTGATATGTCCATTTTGCATCATGCTTTTATATCAATATTTATTGCATTATGGGCTGTTATTAGACATTATATATCAATACTTATGGCTATTCTCTCTTATTTTATAAGGTTTACCATGAAGAGGGGGAATGCCGACAACTGGAATTCTGGCTGGAAAAGGAATAAACATTGAAAACCTATTCTGCACTGCTCCAAAAGTCCTGAAACTCCACGAAACTTATTTTTAGAATTAATAAGAATTATTGAGCGGAAGAAACACCTCAGGGGGCCCACACCCTGGCCAAAAGGGTGGGGGGCGCGCCCTCCTGTCTCCTGGGCCCCCGGGTGGCCCTCCGGTGTCCATCTTCTGCTATATGAAGGCTTTTATCCTGGAAAAAATCGTGGGAAAGCTTACGGGACGAAACTCCGCCGCCACGAGGCGGAACCTTGGCGGAACCAATCTAGAGCTCCGGCAGAGCCGTTCTACCGGGGACACTTCCCTCCGGGAGGGGGAAATCATCACCATCGTCATCACCAACGATCCTCCCATCAGGAGAGGGTCAATCTCCATCAACATCTTCACCAGCACCATCTCCTCTCAAACCCTAGTTCATCTCTTGTATCCAATCTTGTATCCAAAACCACAAATTGGTACCTGTGGGTTGCTAGTAGTGTTGATTACTCCTTGTAGTTCATGCTTATTGGTTTACTTGGTGGAAGATCATATGTTAAGATCCTTAATGCATATTATTACTCCTCTGATTATGAACATGAATATGCTTTGTGAGTAGTTACGTTTGTTCCTGAGGACATGGGTGAAGTCTTGCTATTAGTAGTCATGTGAATTTGGTATTCGTTCGATATTTTGATGAGATGTATGTTGTCTTTCCTCTAGTGGTGTTATGTGAACGTCGACTACATGACACTTCACCATTATTTGGGCCTAGAGGAAGGCATTGGGAATTAATAAGTATATGATGGGTTGCTAGAGTGACAGAAGCTTAAACCCTAGTTTATGCGTTGCTTCGTAAGGGGCTGATTTGGATCCATATGTTTAATGCCGTGGTTAGGTTTACCTTAATACTTCTTTTGTAGTTGCGGATGCTTACAATAGGGGTTAATCATAAGTGGAATGCTTGTACAAGTAAGGGCAGTACCCAATCACCGGTCTACCCACATATCAAATTATCAAAGTACCGAACGCGAATCATATGAGCGTGATGAAACTAGCTTGACGATAATTCCCATGTGTCCTCGGGAGCGCTTTTCTCATTATAAGAAATTTTCCAGGCTTGTCCTTTGCTACAAAAAGGATTGGGCCACCTTGCTGCACCTTATTTACTTTCATTGCTTGTTACTCGTTACAATTTATCTTATCACAAAACTATCTATTACCTACAATTCCAGTGCTTGTAGAGAAAACCTTACCGAAAACCGCTTATCGTTTCCTTCTGCTCCTCATTGGGTTCGACACTCTTACTTATCAAAAGGACTATAGATCCCCTACACTTGTGGGTCATCAAGACTCTTTTCTAGCATCGTTGCCGGGGAGTAGCACTTTTGGTGAGTGGAACTTGGTAAGGAGACATTTATATAGTGTGCTGAAATTTTCTGTTACTTGTTACTATGGAAACTAATCCTTTGAGGGGCTTGTTCGGGGCATCTTCGCCCCGACCAGTACAACAAAGAGTGGCTCCTCAACCTACTGAACCTACTAAAAATGTTTACTTTGAGATTCCTTCGGGTATGATAGAGAAACTGCTAGCTAATCCATTTGCAGGAGATGGAACATTGCATCCCGATTTACACCTTATCTTTGTGGATGAAGTTTGTGGATTGTTTAAGCTTGCAGGTATTCCCGATGATGTTGTCAAAAGTAAGGTCTTCCCTTTATCTTTGAAGGGATATGCATTGACATGGTATAGGCTATGTGATGATATGGGATCCTGGAATTATAAACGATTGAAGTTGGAATTTCACCAGAAGTTCTATCCTATGAATCTTGTTCATCGTGATCGTAATTACATATATAATTTCTAGCCTCGCGAAGGAGAAAGCATCGCTCAAGCTTGGTGGAGGCTTAAGTCAATGTTATATTCATGCCCCAATCATGATCTCTCCAGAGAAATGATTATTCAAAATTTTTATGCGCGTCTTTCTCTCAATGATCGCAACATGCTCGATACTTCCTGTGCTGGTTCTTATATGCTGAAGACTATTGAATTCAAATGGGACTTATTGGAAAGAATTAAACGCAACTCTAAAGATTGGGGTTCCGACGATGGTAAGGGGTCAGGTATGACACCTAAGTTTGATTGTGTTAAATCTTTTATGGATACCGATGCTTTTCATGGATTTAGCGCTAAATATGGACTTGACTCTGAGATAGTAGCTTCTTTCTGTGAATCTTTTGCTGCTCACGTTGATCTCCCTAAGGAGAAGTGGTTTAAATATAATCATCCCATTGAAGTAAAAGTAGTTGCACCTATTACAGTTGAAGAAAAGACTATTACTTATAATGATCCTATTGTTCCTACTACTTATGTTGAGAAACCTCCTTTTCCTGTAGAATGAAGGATCATGCTAAAGCTTCAACTGTTGTTCGTAAGAGTAATACTAGAACTTATACACCTCCTGAGCAAATTAAAGTTGAACCTAGTATTGCTATGGTTAAAGATCTCTTGGATGATGATATAGATGGGCATGTTATTTATTTTTGTGATGAAGTTGCTAATATTGCAAAACCAGATGCTAAGATACATAGATCCGTTGTAGGCATGCATGTTATTTCTGTTAAAATAGGAGATCATTGTTATCATGGCTTATGTGATATGGGTGCTAGTGCTAGTGAAATACCCTATGACTTATATAAAGTAATTATGCACAATATTACACCCGCTGAGTTGGAAGATATTGATGCTACAATTAAGCTTGCCAACAGGGACACCATTAAGCCAGTTGGAATTGTTAGAGATGTTGAAGTCTTATGTGGGAAGGTTAAATATCCTGCTGATTTTCTTGTTCTAGGTTCCCCACAAGATGACTTTTGTCCCATTATATTTGGTAGACCCTTCTTGAACACTGTTAATGCTAAGATTGATTGCGAAAAGGATGTTGTTACGATTGGCTTGGATGATATGACTCATGAGTTTAATTTTGCTAAATTTCATAGACAACCTCGTGATAAAGAATTACCTAGTAAAGATGAAATAATTGGTCCTGCTTCTATTTCCGTGCCTCCTACCAATCCGTTAGAACAATATTTGCTAGACCATGAAAATGAAAGAAGGGAAATAGATGAAGTATTCCTTCAACAGGTTCCTATCTTGAAACACAACTTGCCTATTGAAATCCTAGGGGATCCTCCTCCACCCAAGGGTGACCCCGTGTTTGAGCTTAAACCATTACCTGATAATCTTAAATATGCTTACCTTGATGAAAAGAAGATATATCATGTTATTATTAGTGCTAACCTTTCATAGCAGGAAGAGGAAAGATTATTGAAAACTCTGAAGAAGCACCGTGCTGCTATTGGATATACTCTGGATAATCCTAAGGGCATTAGTCCTACTCTATGCCAACACAAAATTAAAGTGGAAAAAGATGCCAAACCAGTCAGAGATCCTCAACGAAGATTAAATCCTAATATGAAAGAAGTGGTAAGAAATGAGATACTAAAGCTCCTCGAGGCAGGTATAAGTTATCCCGTTGCTGATAGTGAATGGTAAGCCCTGTCCATTGTGTCCCTAAAAAGGGAGGTATTACTGTTGTTCCTAATGATAAAGATGAATTGATTCCGCAAAGAATTATTACAGGTTATAGGATGGTAATTGATTTCCATAAATTAAATAAAGCTACTAAGAAAGATCATTACCCTTTACCTTTTATCGATCAAATGCTAGAAAGACTATCCAAAATACACATTTCTGCTTTCTAGATGGTTATTCTGGTTTCTCTCAAATACCCGTGTCAGCGGAAGATCAATCAAAAACTACTTTTACTTGCCCTTTCAGTACTTTTGCTTATAGACGTATGCCTTTTGGTTTATGTAATGCACCTGCTACCTTTCAAAGATGCATGATGGCTATATTCTCTGACTTTTGTGAAAAGATCTGTGAGGTATTCATGGATGATTTCTCCATTTATGGATCCTCCTTTGATGATTGCTTGAGCAACCTTGATCGAGTTTTGCAGAGATGCGAAGACACTAGTCTCGTCTTGAATTGGGAAAAGTGCCACTTTATGGTTAATGAAGGCATTGTCTTGGGGCACAAGATCTCCGAGAGAGGTATTGAGGTTGATAAAGCTAAAGTTGATGCTATTGAAAAGATGCCATGTCCCAAGGACATAAAAGGTATAAGAAGTTTCCTTGGTCATGCCGGTTTTTATAGGAGGTTCATTAAGGACTTCTCTAAAATCTCTAGGCCTCTGACTAATCTATTGCAAAAAGATATTCCTTTTGTCTTTGATGATGATTGTGTAGAAGCATTTGAAATACTTAAGAAAGCTTTGATCACTGCACCTATTGTTCAGCCACCCGATTGGAATTTACCTTTTGAAATTATGTGTGATGCTAGTGATTATGATGTAGGTGCTGTTCTAGGGCAAAGAGTTGATAAGAAATTGAATGTTACCCAGTATGCTAGTAAGACTCTTGATACTGCCCAAAGAAATTATGCTACTACTGAAAAAGAATTCTTAGCAGTTGTGTTTGCATGTGATAAGTTTAGACCTTATATTGTTGATTCCAAAGTTACTATTCACACTGATCATGCTGCTATTAAATATCTTATGGAAAAGAAAGATGCTAAGCCTAGACTCATTAGATGGGTTCTCTTGCTTCAAGAATTTGGTTTGCATATTATTGATAGAAAGGGAGCTGAGAACCCCGTTGCAGACAACTTGTCTAGGTTAGAGAATGTTCTTGATGACCCACTGCCTATTGATGATAGCTTTCCTGATGAACAATTAGCGGTCATTAATGCTTCTCATACTGCTCCTTGGTATGCTGATTATGCTAATTACATTATTGCTAAATTTATACCACCTAGTTTCACATACCAGCAAAAGAAAAAGTTCTTTTATGATTTAAGACATTACTTCTGGGATGACCCATACCTTTATAAAGAAGGAGTAGATGGTGTTATTAGACGTTGTGTACCTGAGCATGAACAGGAACAAATCCTACGCAAGTGTCACTCTGAATCATATGGAGGACACCACGCTAGAGACAGAACTGCACATAAGGTATTGCAATCCGGTTTTTATTGGCCTACTCTCTTCAAAGATGCCCGTAAGTTTGTTTTGTCTTGTGATGAATGTCAAAGAATTGGTAATATTAGTAGACGTCAAGAAATGCCTATGAATTATTCTCTTGTTATTAAACCATTTGATGTTTGGGGCTTTGATTATATGGGACCTTTTCCTGGCTCTAATGGTTACACACATATTTTATTTGCTATTGATTACGTTACTAAGTGGGTAGAAGCTATTCCAACTAGTAGTGCTGATCATAACACTTCTATTAAAATGCTTAAAGAAGTTATTTTTCCGAGGTTTGGAGTCCCAAGATATCTTATGACTAATGGTGGTTCACATTTTATTCATGGTGCTTTCCGTAAGATGCTTGCTAAATATGATGTTAATCATAGAATTGCATCTCCTTATCACACACAATCTAGTGGTCAAGTAGAGTTGAGCAATAGAGAGCTCAAATTAATTTTGCAAAAGACTGTGAATAGATCTAGAAAGAATTGGTCCAAGAAAGTTGATGATGCACTATGGGCCTATAGAACTGCATACAAAAATCCTATGGGCATGTCTCCATATAAGATGGTTTATGGAAAAGCTTGTCATTTACCTCTAGAACTTGAACATAAAGCATATTGGGCTATCAAAGAGATGAACTATGACTTCAAACTTGTCGGTGAGAAGAGGTTGTTTGATATTAGCTCACTTGATGAATGGAGAACCCAAGCCTATGAGAATGCGAAGCTATTCAAAGAAAAAGTCAAACACTGGCATGACAAAAGGATACAAAAGCGTGAGTTTAACGTAGGTGATTATGTGTTATTATTCAACTCTCATTTAAGATTTTTTGCAGGAAAACTTCCTTCTAAATGGGAAGGTCCTTACGTTATCGAGGAGGTCTATCGTTCAGGTGCCATACAAATCAACAACTTTGAAGGCACGAGTCCGAGGGTTGTGAACCGTCAGAGGATTAAACATTATATCTCAGGTAATGCTATCAATGTTGAAACTAATATTATTGAAACCGTAACCCCGCAAGAATACATAAGGGACACTTTCCAGAACGTTCCACACTCCCAAAAGGAATAGGTATTTGGTACGGTAAGTAAACCGACTCCAAAACAATTATATTGGCAATTTTTATCAGTTTTAGAATATTTAAGAATTTTAGGAAGAAAGAAGTAGTCCGGGAAGGACACGAGGCCTCCACGAGGGTGGAGGGCGCGCCCACCCTTACTGGGCACGCCCCCCTGTCTCGTGGCCACCTCGTGTGCCTCCCGGACTCCGTTTTCTTGCACGTTATGTATTTTAGTCGGTAAAAATTCCTTATATAAACTCCCGAAGGTTTTGACCACCGTATCATGCAAATATCCTCTATTTTTGTTTCGAGTTGTTTTCTGTTACAGATCTAGAGCACCATGGCGTCACCCTCCTTCAACAATGAAGACAAGGATGCTTGGCTATTGAAGATAGCGCTGATAAGAGAAGAACCGGAAGAGATCAACAAGGATGAAGGGATCAAAAAGGCCATGGAGGTTCAAGCTCCGGCAGTGAAAGAAGAAGACATCCCTCAACCCTTACCTAACCTCTTTACTCCGATTGAGATTTAAGCTTTCAAGATGATTGAGTTAGCTCGCATACATAATAAGTATCTCACACAGGAGAATATTTTGCTGAAGGATCATATCGCCGGACTCAAGGGCATTATCCGCAAGTTGGAGGAGCTTTTACGCTCGATGTGCGATTATCCACCATCATCATCATCACCTCCATCACCTCCAAGGACATAATCACATGGGTATGGGCACTCCCCTTGGCAACTGCCAAGATTGGGGGAGGTGCCCCGGTATCGTATCACCATCACACTCCTATCTTTACCGTTTTATTTAGTTTGATCCTTTTTAGTAGTATCTTGATCTAGTAGATCGAAGTTTTGATATCAAGTAGTTTTGAGTTTTGCTTTGTGATCTCTTTATGTAATCGAGTCTGTGAGCTATCTATAATAAAGATTAGTGTTGAATCAAGGGCTTTTCTATCTTGTTATGATCTTGAGAAAAATAGAAAGAATAAAAGAGTTCATATTGATCTTATGGATAGTAATGACTTCACACATAGAAAGTATGAGGCATAAAAGTTGTTGAGAGTTGATAAACATAGTTTTGGTCATCATTGCAATTAATAGGAAGTAATAAGGAAAGAGAGGTTTCACATATAAATATACTATCTTGGACATCTTTTATGATTGTGAGCACTCATTACGTATGACATGCTAAAAGAGTCGACGTTGGACAAGGAAGACAATGTAATGGTTTATGTTTTCTCACATCTCAGTTAAAGTATATTGTCATTGATCTTCCGAACATGTTGAGCTTGCATTTTCCCCTCATGCTAGCCAAATTCCCAGCACCAAGTAGAGATACTACTTGTGCTACCAAATATCCTTAAACCCAGTTTTTCCATGAGAGTCCACCATATCTACCTATGGATTGAGTAAGATCCTTCAAGTAAGTTGTCATCGGTGCAAGCAATAAAAATTGCTCTCTAAATATGCATGACTTATTAGTGCGGAGAAAATAAGCTTTATATGGTCTTTTTATGGAAGCAATAAAAGCGACGGACTGCATAATAAAGGTCCATACACAAGTGGCAATATAAAGTGACGTTCTTTCGTACTAAGATTTTCTGTATCCAACCATAAAAGCGCATGACAACCTCTACTTGCCTCTACAAAGGGCCGATCTTTTAGTTTATGTTTTTACTTTATGCTTGAGTCAAGGTGATCTTCACCTTTCCCTTTTTCATTTTATCCTTTGGCAAGCGCCTCGTGTTTGAAAGATCATGATATATATATATATATATATATCCAATTGGATGTTCGTTAGCATGGACTATTATTGTTGACATCACCTAAAGGTGAATACATTGGGAGGCAACACAATAAGCCCCTATCTTTCTCAGTGTCCGGCTGAAACTCCATAACCACAAGTATTGCGTGAGTGTTAGCAATTGTATAAGACTACATGATAGTTGAGTATGTGGACTTGCTGAAAAGCTCTATTCTTAACTCTTTCTGATGTTATGATAAATTGCAATTGCTTCAATGACTGAGATTATAGTTTGTTAGCTTTCAATGAACTTTCTGAACCATACTTGACATTGTGAATTAATTGTTACTTGAGCATAAGAAGTCATATGATAAAATCTATTTATGTTGCTGTTATAAGAATAATCATGATGCCCTCATGTCTGTATTTTATTTTAATCGACACCTCTATCTCTAAACATGTGGACATATTTTTCGATTTCGGCTTCCGCTTGAGGACAAGCGAGGTCTAAGCTTGGGGGAGTTGATACGTCCATTTTGCATCATGATTTTATATCAATATTTATTGCATTATGGGTTGTTATTACACATTATATATGAATAGTTATGGCTATTCTCTCTTATTTTATAAGGTTTACCATGAAGAGGGGGAATGTAGGCAGCTGGAATTCTGGCTGGAAAAGGAGTAAACATTGGAAACCTATTCTGCACTGCTCCAAAAGTCCCGAGACTCCACGAAACTTATTTTTGGAATTAATAAGAATTATTGAGCGGAAGAAACACTTCAAGGGTCCCACACCCTGGCCAGGAGGGTGGGGGGCACGCCCACCCCTATTGGGCGCGCCCCATGTCACCTGGGCCCCCGGGTGGCCCTTCAGTGTCCATCTTCTGCTATATGAAGACTTTTACCGTGGAAAAAATCGTGGGAAAGCTTACGGGACAAAACTCCGCCGCCACGAGGCGGAACCTTGGCGGAACCAATCTAGAGCTCCGGCAGAGCCGTTCTACCGGGGACACTTCCCTCCGCGAGGGGGAAATCATCACCATCGTCATCACCAATGATCCTCCCATCGGGAGAGGGTCAATCTCCATCAACATCTTCACCACCACCATCTCCTCTCAAACCCTAGTTCATCTCTTGTATCCAATCTTGTATCCAAAACCACAAATTGGTACCTGTGGGTTGCTAGTAGTGTTGATTACTCCTTGTAGTTCATGCTTATTGGTTTACTTGGTGGAAGATCATATGTTCAGATCCTTAATGCATATTATTACTCCTCTGATTATGAACATGAATATGCTTTGTGAGTAGTTACGTTTGTTCCTGAGAACATGGGTGAAGTCTTGCTATTAGTAGTCATGTGAATTTGGTATTCGTTCGATATTTTGATGAGATGTATGTTGTCTTTCCTCTAGTGGTGTTATGTGAACGTCGACTACATGACACTTCACCATTATTTGGGCCTAGAGGAAATCATTGGGAAGTAATAAGTATATGATGGGTTGCTAGAGTGACAGAAGCTTAAACCCTAGTTTATGCGTTGCTTCGTAAGGGGCTGATTTGGATCCATATGTTTAATGCTGTGGTTAGGTTTACCTTAATACTTCTTTTGTAGTTGCGGATGCTTGCAATAGGGGTTAATCATAAGTGGGATGCTTGTCCAAGTAAGGGCAGTACCCAAGCACCGGTCTACCCACATATCAAATTATCAAAGTACCGAACGCGAATCATATGAGCGTGATGAAACTAGCTTGACGATATTTCCAATGTGTCCTCGGGAGCGCTTTTCTCATTATAAGAAATTGTCCAGGCTTGTCCTTTGCTACAAAAAGGATTGGGCCACCTTGATGCACCTTATTTACTTTCATTGCTTGTTACTCATTACAATTTATCTTATCACAAAACTATCTATTACCTACAATTTCAGTGCTGGTAGAGAAAACCTTACCGAAAACCGCTTATCATTTCCTTCTGCTCCTCGTTGGGTTCGACACTCTTACTTATCGAAAGGACTACGATAGATCCCCTACACTTGTGGGTCATCAGTGGGCCGATAGCTCGCTGGCTCTCAAGTGCCTCTAGTTTCGCTAATATTTGTTCCATCTTCTGCATTTGGCCTACTTCCTCTTTCTTCTTTCTCTCTCGGCTTCTATAAATAGTGCTGTCGGGAAGCCCATGCACCCATATAATGGAGCCTAATGTGCCTTGTGTTCATCCAGGGTGTTCAGGGTTCCCGAGGGCCTTTGATAGCTCGTCCTTCTCTCTATTGGGATGGAACCTCCCTTCCCGCGCTTACTTGGATTCCTCAAGCTTTTTGATGGGTGTTTCAAGTTGAGTTTTCGTGAAAACACACTTCCCTGATTCTGGGTCCAAAGTTCTCCCAACCCCCAAGAACCAAGTCCTTGCCCGATCTGGCCAGTTCAATATCGCTGGTTGGACCCCTTTAGCAAGTAGGTCTTGCTCAACTTTGTCCCACATAGTCTGGGATTTGCTGTAGCCACCTAACCCCGTAACATGGTGATACTTCTTCTTTGTAGCATTTTTGTTATTTATCTGTGACCTTTTCTTAGCCTTCTCCGATTTCTTGTAGGCCACAAATGCGGGCCAGTGATCTTTTATCCTCTCATATTGACCAGTCAATTCTGGAGTCTCGTCTTTGCCGACAAACTTTGTATTCAATAGTTTCTTCCAGTTCTTGAATGGTTCTGCCATCTTCTTAAGAGCAAACGCCTTGATCTTTCGCTACATAACTGGTTTATTCGGATCCTCCTCTGGTGGTAGGCTGAAATTTGTCATCAGGGAGTTCCAAAGATCATTTTTTTGTCTATCGTGGACATAAGAAACTTTAGGGTCCTTCTTCTTATTCCATTCTTGGATGCCTATCGGGACGCTGTCCCTAACAATAACTCTGAACTGATGTATAAATTTGTTTTTGGTCCGCTTGGGAGCAATCAGTTGGACATCTCGAGAGACTTCTTCGATCATGAACCTTTCATCCTGCCCAAACCTTTTCTTCGGGCCTCGTCTCCTTAGCGAAGTTTGGCTCAATCTGAATGGCTAAAAGAAGAAAGAAGCGCCAATATAAGTACATACAAAACAATTAATGCATCTTGTCAGCAGAGGCTTAATTAATATATATATATACCTCGCCGGACTTTGCAACAGTTAAGGCCCCCTTCTCCATTAGATCACCGGAGCTGTCATGATCTCCTTCCTCCTCCATTCGATTACCGGAGCCGTCATGATCTTCTTCCTCCTCCATTCGATCATCGGAGCCGTCATGATCTCCTTCCTCCTCCATTCGATCACCGGAGCTGTCGTCCTCTCTTTCATCACCATCAGTGTCGTTGAGAAATGACAAGGTTATATCACCTCTGTTGCGGATTATACCCCCCACAACTCTTCTTTTTTAAGTCTCTATCCATAGTTTCTGCAAATATTACAACCTGGCAATATACAACCATGAGAGGTAGATTAGTGGCAAACATAGGCCTAATCACAACAAGGACTCATATGCATATGAGCAATGGATTAGTGGCAAACATCATTCAAAGTTCACAACTTTTATAACAGTCAGTTTCAGACGATCGTCGAGGACTCCTCCTCCATCATGTCTGATGAGTCATCCTATCTTTTGAGAGAGGATACTTTGCGGCAGGCTCTCTCATGGTCATCGAGGACTTTGCGGACACCCCCCCTCATGTCGAAGTTGTCGGGGATATGTTGAATTCCAAAGAGAGTTACGACAATCCCTATACAAGATATCGAACTATCCATTCTACCCCGTTGACCTATGCTGCCTACCGAGTAAATTGATATTATTTTGTAGTGTTATATATAAGACCCCACCTGCCACCTTTGACAAACGGGTAGGGGTGGGAGGGCATAGGGGATCGACAACGCTCTTTCTTCCAGGGTTTGGGTGGCCACGAGAGTTGGTCGGGCGAGCGAACCAGGAGTTAATTTTGAATATATGAGCTATTACTCCCTCTCTCCATAAATAACCTTAGTAAATTTCATTATCATCGTGCCCATTTAGTAAAGTTGCCTCTCCCAATTTATGCAAAGTAAAACTTAGTAAATTTTAAACAAGTCTATAGAAAAATGATATTCATCATATGAACATTTTAACTTAGTAAATATTAACCAAGTCTATAGTAAAACTTAGTAACTCAGTAAATTTTAACTAATTTCTATGAACACAAAAATTCTATTAACAAAAAAAATTTCATCATATGAACATTTTCTATATACGTCCTTCCATCCATCCATACATGCATACATACATGGACAAAAACAATTCTATGAACAAAAAAAGATTCTATGAACAAAAAAAATTCACCATATGAACATTTTCTATATACATCCATCCATACATACATACATACATACATACATGGACAAAAAAATTCTATGAACATGAAAAATTCATCATATGAACATTTTCTGTATACATCCATCCATCCATACATACATACATGGACGAAAAAATTCTATGAACAAAAATTGTTCATAGCAAGGGCGGTGGCGGCTAGAAGAGTAGGGGCGACGGCGGATAGCAGAGCAGGGGCGGCGGAGACAGCGCAGGGGAAGGGGGCGGAGCTCACTTGTGGCTTTGGCGTGGGGGCAGGAAGCGGTCGCGGGCGTCAGGGTAGGGAGTGGCGGCCGACGTCGGGGGCGAGGGACGGCGTCAGGGTAGGGATGGTGACAAGGAGTGGGTGGAGCAGTCTGGCAGCGTCAGGGGCAGGTCTTGGTAGCGTCGAGGGAAGAAGAAACTGAGATTGGAAAACTGCTAAGACCCGCTTATATAGCCCCCCTTTAGTCTCGGTTGGTGGCACCAACCGGGACTAAAGGCCCCCCTTTAGTCCCAGTTCGAGCCACCAACCGGGACTAAAGGTCAATTTTAGCAGCCCAAAGGGCGGGAAGCACAGACCTTTAGTCTCGGTTGGTGGCTCACACCGGGACTAAAGAGGGGGTGCTGCCGCGGCCAAAAGTTTAGTCCCACCTCGCTAGTTGAGAGGAGCTCGGAGTGGTTTATAAGCGCTACTGCAGCTACCCTCTCGAGCTCCTCTCCACTTCAGGCAGTACATGCCTACCTCTCACCCTGTTGGGCCTGCTTGCACTATGGGCCTGCATCCTAGCCCATACGTATGGTTTCTAGCCGTATGCAGGTCGTGGTTGCTTAGTAGGCGAACATTTTATATTTTTTGCACATGCCATGTTTTTAAAATTTTAATGTTATTTTTTGCATATGTTATTTTTAGTTATATAATTCTAGTTGCATATATTTTATATAATTTTATTGCATAATTTTATATAATTTAGCTATATAATTTTAGTTGCATAAGTTTTTTTATTGATTCTTTTTAGTTGATTCCTTTTGCTATTAGAGTTTTATAAAAGCTTTTTAGTTTGGTATTAAAGTTCGTAACAAAAAATTCTTTATGAAAATTCTTTTTTCTATTAAAGTTTTTAACAAAAAATACTTTTATAATTTTAGTTAATATTATTTTGATTCTTTTTGCTATTGAAGAATATCATAGTTTTGTTTTAGTTGATCATAATAAAATATTTTAATTGATTCTTTTTATTTCATTCTTTTTTCTATTAGAGTTTTATAGAAAGCTTTTTAGTTCATTCTTTTTGCTATTAGTTAATTCTTTAAGATAAATGACCCTAAAATTGAAAAGCACTACAAATGAACTCTAAAAAGTTTGAAACTTGGCATGGTATCATAATTTCACCCACATAGCATGTGCTAAAAAATGTTGAGAGGGTTACGGGAAAAATTGGATGCACTTCATGTACAATCTGGACAATCTCTTTCGAATTATCAGGGTTTCGCACTAAAACTCGTCTATTACAAAATTGATTTCATTTTTTAACATATTTTAACTCCAGACTTTTTGTGTGTTCAATATGCACCATTCAAATGCACATCTCAATTTTCAACCCTTTTCTGACTTCATTTTCTATTTTTCATGCATTTAATGCTTTATTTTGAGCTAAATGACCCTGAAATTGAAAAGTACTACAAATGAACTCTGAAAAGGTTGAAACTTGGCATGGTATCATAATTTCACCCACATAGGATGTGCTAAAAAGTTGAGAGAGTTACGGGACAAATTGGATGCACTTCCTGTACAAACTGGACAATCTGTTTCGAAGTATCAGGGTTTCGGACGAAAACTCAGCTATTACAAAAGGCATTTCATTTCTTGACATGTAACTGCAGTGATATTCTAGATCAAAGCCATCATTAGAATATTTGTGGAGAGAAAGTCTTCACTTTTTCTTCGCGTGTGTCCCTTGCTTATTGAGCCGTAACCATGGATATTCTTCATCGTTTAACAAGACTAGTACAATGCCCATGATTTGCCATGGGCTTTTTGTGCCAACCAAATTTCCTACATCTTTTTCCTCTCCTACATCCTCCTCCTCCCACTCCCCCAACTGATACCGGCTAAACCGCAGTCCCCCACCAACCACAACCGACAAGGCTACCATGTTGCGCCTAGTCATCCCGCCCTACCTTAGTCGCTCCTAAACCACCGGCCTCGGTGTCCCCCTCCCCCCTTCTCTGACAGCGCCAACCTTTGACAAATCACCGGATCATGTGGCATTGCAATGGCTAAAATAATGCAACTTGAAGTAGGACACCTTTAACATTTTAATCAACACACAGAACAAATAATGAATACCTTAAAGTCTTGAACTGACCATTGTGCATTCATTTAGCTTTACAACCATACTCAATATGTATGTTTTACTAAAGAAATGACCAGAACGTCATTTGAAGCATCCAAAGAACAGAACACGACTTTAATAGAATATAATAAATAAAAATTCTACAAAATATACATGTTCCATGCGTGATAATTCACAAACTTGCATCAGATTGTCCATCAGCTTATGCTTGGGTTCAACTTGCATCAGTAGGTCATCATTCATCGACTTGCATATCAACTTGCATCAGATTGTTAATTCCATCTGCTTGAGCATGGTATGTCATGTAGTTCATTTCAAATAAATCCTACCAATCATCTATATTTAAGTACCGCTTTATTCACTCCTACCCACTTTCACATATTTGTCTTAGTGGCTTATCTCATCCATCTATTAGTTAATGGATAGAATGTTAGTAGTAGATGGAATATGCATTTTTCCCACCTTAGTAAAGAAATATATGAAAGTGTATCAATAGGCTAATTCTCCGTGAGGATTTTACTCCAAGTAACCTACTTAATCAACCGTGGGGGACACATCCTTCAGTCACACGTATGAAAACCATATGTATTTAGCACCAAGCAACTGATGCCATTCATGCATACACCTAAGATAAAAAGAAGGGAAAGTCTCCAAACAAAGGACGACCTCTGATATAAAATTGAGTGTTTGGCCCATGAGGCTGGAAAACTGCAACCTCAACAAGCAAGCAAGCAACTACATTACATGCCACAATATAGAAAGTGTAACACGTGCTTACCAGATGCTTCACGAGCAGCTCCCGCCATGGTTTCCTTCCTGAAAGGTATGAATTAGTAACCATTACAAAATCATGACCTATTGCATTAATTGTCGAGCCTAACAAAGTGCACAACCAAATAAATACTATTCCCTCCATCCCATTGTTGTCTTTCTTTTTACCAGGAAATCACTCTACTTCTTCCACCCCATCCTCTCTTTTACTACCTAGTAATTGAGTATGCATAATGCATGTGCTGGCCAATACAGCTTGAATCAAATAGTGAAAAGTAAAAGAATATATAACCTATAAATGTTTGAATCCATTGACACCCTTACATGCTATATTTTGCTTTATCACATCACATATTTGGTCAATATAGGCTTAAGTACAAATACGTGCCAAGATTGTGAAAAAATCCGCAGTCTACTAAACCATCTATAAAATTACCATCTGGATGCATCCCTTCTAACAATGATAAATGGGTGCTGCACCTCAAAACAACCAGAACAATAATAGCTCAAGATTGCATATTAGCCTATAAATTCATGGAGCCAACTTCAGTCAAGAATATATATTTTTG
The DNA here is from genome assembly GCF_002162155.2 of Triticum dicoccoides. Lineage (NCBI taxonomy): Eukaryota > Viridiplantae > Streptophyta > Magnoliopsida > Poales > Poaceae > Triticum > Triticum dicoccoides. The sequence goes on from NC_041389.1 coordinate 422,033,105, forward strand.
CAAGTCTATGAACCCCTGAGCTGGACTTGAATACTAAGTTTTGAATACCAACATTTTCATTTATTTCGTCATTTACCTTTTTGTATAGTAAGACCCCCATTTTTTGTTGCTTTTTTCAAAAGCAAAAGCTATTTGATATGTAACCACACTTGCATGCCGTAATTTGAATTTAGTAAATCTACTATGGTTTTGCTGTTTAGGAAAAATGTCCGCAGATCTGGCAGTAATTCTGTATGAAATCTCTTAATTTCGTAGTCATGCATGCTTTTATTTTGCAGAAAAAATATTCACTAATCTCAATTCTGCTTGAAACATCACAAATAAATCTCTAATGTTGTAAACTGTTTGATGTCACAAATAAATATCTACATCTAGCAAAAACAAGATAGGAACATCACCTTGACAGGTTGCTACTTCGGGAATGTGCAAGAATCCCTGAACCAAGAGTGAAGCAACCATGCGAAATATTTTTTCAGCACATACTTGCTGTTCTTGCTCCTTAAATGATTCAACCAATTTTATGAATCTTTTGTTCATGAATCATCACACCCTAACTGTTTACCAATATATCATGTGTCTTGGTTTCATGCTGCCACCAAAATCAAGAAGTCAGTTAGTTAAATGTGTCAAAATGTTATTCTGCCAATTTTTCGTCAGAACTAACCTGAATTGAAAGCTTGTAAGCACTCATACAGCTAAATGCAATGCCGAGAGCATGATAGAAAATTGTTGTTTGAATATGACCTAGGCCTAAAAGGAGCTCATTCTTCTTAAGTGCTTCTTGTAGTCGAAGTCTTGTCTTGTATGCAATAATGACACCCCTCCCCTGCCTCATCCCTTGCCTCATCCCTTGTTACTGTTGTATCATTATGTGACTGAACCGACACTGCAAGGCTCCAAAAATATAAGAAGGCTTCAAAATTTATTGTGTGCTTTCTTTGCTTTATACTTCCATGAAGGATGTGCCCAATATTAACTCCTAACAAAGAGCTGGGAAAGGACAAATAGTAATTCAGGTTACCCGCAAGACTCTTATGTATCCGCAATATATAAGATAATGAATTTCTTACACAAAAAACAATCAAGAAAAAAAATAGCATTTGCTAATTCATGGAAGTACCTCAACAAAATCCCTGCCGATGACCCACTTCTAGTTTTCCAATAGGTGATAAGTACTAGAAATTTCTAAAATCCTCACAATTCAGTGTGTAATTTTGTTACTGAATTGAAGTGTTTAGTAAAAAATAAGGAATGAAGTATCCTATAAACTTTAAAGGATCGTGAATATTTAATCATTCCAATTATGGTGAGGACGATGTTCTACCAACCTATCCAAAAAACAATATTGTCCAAATCACCGAGCATGTTGGTAGGGCCATGATTAACTTGCGAGGTACCTCTACTTTCAGAAAATAAGTCTTACAAGAATTACAAGTTCTCACCTTACTGCTGCATGCGTAGACACAATTGTTTTCACTCAACTACCAAGAATTCCAGCACCTGGATGCAACAACAAGAAATTCCCATATGATTTCGAGTACAGAGCCTTCAAAATCTAACCATATGTAGAGACAACAACAATCATGGATACCAGATGTTGTTTATCAGCAATAAATAGTATGAAGAAATACAAGCAACTGACTTCAGTTACAAGAAAAAGACAAATTCAAATTTCCACTTGAAACTCACAAGAAAATAGTGATTCCTACAACGTTATGGTTGAGCACCTCGGTAATTAGGTGCAGACAACATTATAGGAAGTGGCATCATTCGGTAGCAAAATGATGGTCTCATACTTACTTTAAAAGAAGTAGCATCTATATGCAGCTTGCAAATTCTACATGCCTTCTAATTGGATTTTATTGGTCAACAACTTCCACAGGACGATGCCAAAGTTGTAAACATCCAGTTTATTTGTGTAATGGGTTTTTTCACCACGCTGAAGTGTGACAGTGTTGTATAACTGCAACAACATAAGAGAACACGTCAGATTTTGGATTCACAAAGATCAATGTAGAGCAACACTTATTTGCCATTTTCTTCTCTAATGCAATGATACACATGCTTATGCGTATTCTAGAGAAAAAAGTGCTAGGGCATCAAATTTCTCTTTGTATAGAAGAAGAAGGTCCTCGAATCAATCAATTCTAAAAACTTAAGGCAGGAAATTATCAAGAGGGCATACAAATCGAAGTATAATTTCAACCATACAAATTGGAAACAGAATGTCGGTGTCAAAACCGGCGAATCTCGGGTAGGGTGTCCCGAACTGTGCGTCTAGGCGGATGGTAACAGGAGACAAGGGACACGATGTTTTACCCAGGTTCGGGCCCTCTTGATGGAGGTAAAAGCCTACGTCCTGCTTGATTGATATTGATGATGTGGGTATTACAAGAGTAGATCTACCACGAGATCAAGGAGGCTAAACCCTAGAAGCTAGCCTATGGTATGATTGTTGTTCGTCCTACGGACTAAAGCCATCCGGTTTATATAGACACCGGAGAGGGCTAGGGTTACATAGAGTCGGTTACAATGGTAGGAAATCTACATATCCGTATCGCCAAGCTTGCCTTCCACGCCAAGGAAAGTCCCATCCAGACACGGGACGAAGTCTTCAATCTTGTATCTTCATAGTCTTGGAGTCCGGCCGATGATGATAGTTCGGCTATCCGGACACCCCCTAGTCCAGGACTCCCTCAGTATCCCCCGAACCAGGCTTCAATGACGACGAGTCCGGCGCGTATGTTGTCTTCGACGTTTGCAAGGCGGGTTCTCCTCCATGTTCCATGTGTTAGCCGAATAGTGTCCGGTTTCTTCATAAATGTTGCGCTCCTCGGCTTCCACGTCCAATAATGACCCTCTTCCACGTGTTGTATGAATGCGAAAAGCTAGGGTATTTTTACGTTTTACCCCCCTAGCTGCGCGAATAAGCCGCCTATAAGAGAGGCGTGGATCCAGGTCCGAATCACACCATCCTCCTTCCGCAAGTACTCATTGAAGCGCATCTGACAAGAATCCATTCCAACATGGATAGTCGACGCGGCTCCTCTTCTCGCGCTCCCAGTCCTCAGCCGGGAGATTGGAGGAGATGCTCAGTCCCGCATAGCGAGTTAGTGACGCTCCAAGCAGAGGGATACCTTCCCCCAGCCTTTATGGTTCCGGTTCGTGCCGGACTGGCCACCTACATGGGTGGGAAGCAGGTGGAGAGCGTCCCCAATCCCTCCAAAGGAGAGAGGGTATGCTTCGTCCCTTACTTAATAAGGGGACTCGGATTTCCCATACATCCGTTTCTCCGGGGGCTCCTGGAGTTCTACGGACTCCAACTTCACCACCTGACACCTGCCTCCATTTTGCACATCGCGGGCTTTGTAGCCGTTTGCGAGCTGTTCTTGGGCGTCGAGCCCCATTTTGCACTGTGGAAGAGACTGTTTTGCCTCGTACCCCGTTCTCACGAGGGGTCGATATATCAAGTGGGCGGAGCCGAAATATGGCGCATCACTGGGACCGGATATCTATCCGGAACCCGAAGAAGGCGTCCAAAGACTGGCCTTCGGAGTGGTTTTATATGGAAGACGCCCCGCTGCTGGATCTAGTTCGGATCGGCCTCCCGGAGTTTAGCAGCGCTCCTCTGAAGAAACGCCTGAGTTGGCGCCCGTGGGGCCCTCAACGGGAAGATGATAGGAGCGTCCACTATCTGATGGGCCGGATACGGTTACTGGCCCATTCTAGATTAACCATGATTGGAGTCATGGCCACGTGCATCATGCGAGGGGTGCAGCCGCTCCAATATAGGGGCCACCCCATGTGGGATTTCAACGGGGAGAATGATGCCACCCGTCATGGCCGCAAGGGGCCGGGATCGGCGGCCGATCTGGTGAAGATCCTATCCGGCTTGTACAAGGGGGAGAAGGAGGACTTCCTCTGCACGAGTCCATTGAATGGATTCTCCATGAATAACCCTCGGAGCTGGGTAAGCGGACGTTTATATATCTGATCTGTGCTTTCAAAGATAAGTGTCTTACTTTATGATTTCGACACAGGAACTGCGCCGGGATGTGGAGGGCATAGAAAGCCCGACTCCACAACCCGAGGATCCGGGAAGATCCCTTGATCCGGCCGCCAGAGAAGATCCAGACATAATGGTGGAACTGATTGACGGGGTGTTCCACCAGCTCAGCATAGACAATGCTCTAGTCGCCATTACGGCTGACTACCCCGGTTTATCCCCGGCTTCCTAGGTGAGTACGACCGAAGTCCTGACACCGTTACCTTTTTAATGCTTATTTCTGACCACCGTGTGCCAACGGTGCTTCGCAGGAGGTGCCTTTACGGTGGGAAGCCGAGCCCGCGGCGACCGACCAACCAGGGTCAGTACGGCCCAGCAGGCGGAAGAAGAGTGCGGCGCGAATCGAAACGTTGCCGCAAAGGTATGGCGCACCATTGTCCTTTAAGGGAAAGACTCCTGGGAGGTATATTGATGCTCGTGATTCTTCCAGGAGAAAGAGTGCTCGCCGGACTGAGTCCGGAGAGGTTGCCAACCGAGCCTCCGCCAGCCAAGCTCCAATGCCTGGTCCGGAGAGGGAGGCAAGCGCAAGGCGCGAGCCAGATGCTCCTCCAGTGGAGGATGCTGACAGGTTGTCCGCCACCAGGTCTGAGGTGGAGAGCGCCATGAATCACAGGCGCCGTCGGACAGTTCTTTGTGACGCGTGTTTCTCCCCAGAGGCGTTGAATGCCTTTAATGCGGGAGACGCGCACCTCCGTGCTGCTCAAGATGGTTTAACCAGATCCATGGAGCAGTATGTAAAAGACATACGGGTGAGGAGTTTTAATAGTTATATATGCCAGTAGCCCCCGAGACTTAAAATAGTTAAACTAACTGATTTAAGGATCATTTGTTATGCAGGATCTAACAGAGAAGAATACCCACCTGTCCCAGGAGCTTCAAGAATGCAAGGCCCAACTTGAGGCCGCACTGGCCGCTGCCGGGGGAGCCACAGAGACCCCCTCTGGTAATTCATATTTCGAAAAGAGAAATACTTTATGAAGTGCGGCGTGTGTATAATCTGACAATAATATTGCAGAGGGTGCCGGACTAGATCCGGACAAGCAACATCTGCTGCGCCAGCTGAAGGCCGGCGAGAAGGTGCTTATGAGGGTGCAGCAGGAGAGGAACAAACTCCAAGATGCGAACACCCAGCTGGGCGAAGAACTAAAAGATGTTCGGGTCCAGCTGTCTAACTCCGTAAAGGAGAATCAGCGGCTTCGTCGCGGCATTTATAGTAAGTGCTTGAGCAAACTATTTTGAAAAGAAGAGTTCGGCAAGGAAGTCGATTGATAGAAATATGTCTGTAGGTGTGCTCATGGGTCGTCCGGCGGAGGAGATGCCTGGTTCCACGGGAGACCCTCTTCCCGAGCTGCGACAACTGCACGAACGTGTTCGACAGGCGATGAGCGGTGTCATTCAGGCCTTATGGCCTTCCGTCTCCCTACCCGAGGGTCTTGGAGGGCTTGTTGAGAAGCTCCAGGGAGTGCGGCGGCATCTCCGTCTGTGGAAGATATCAGCCTGCCGTCAAGGCGCCAAGGAGGCCTGGGCCATGGTGAAGACGCGGTACCCGAAGTCTGATCCAAACCACATGGCCGAGGTCGGACCTGCGGGGCCCGATGGGAAGGAGATCCCTGTGAGCCTGATGTACGGCCAAGTAGAGTTGGCCGCGAAATATTCCCAACAGGACTGTAAATTAGACAGCCTGTTAGATGGGATTGAAGAGGAGTACAATCAGTCAATTTGACGATGTAATTTAAAATGACATGTAAAATGCCTTCTAGCCGGATTGTAGATCGTTTGTCTTGGCGGACCTTTTCACTTCAAGCTCGGGACCCAACAGTCCGGAGTGTGTCCGAATACCCTTACGGTTAGAGAAAAAAAATCGGGGCATGTATGGAGACAAGGCGTAGGGGTCATAAGTGCTTTATCAGACAAGTGCCCAACTAGCTATGTTATATTACATGGTTAGTAAGAAACATCTTCCAGGGAGAATAGTTCCATTAGGGGTTCCTTTCCCTGGGAGGAATGCCCTAAAGTGCATGACTAGACTGCGAAAAGAGCAGAAAAAGCATGTGGGGGCAGATAAATGAATAAGTAATAAATCATCTTTCAGGTCACCGACCGAATATTCCCTTAAGAACGCTAGCCTTCGGCTTCACCCAGTCTGAGGTACACATCCGGCTGACCTGGCAGTAACAATCGCAAAGGTGCTCCCTTTACCTCCTAGCCGAACAAACGGGAATGTAGGGGTAAGCACAGGAGCCAGGCAACCCGGCTTGGCCAAAGCTTAAGTCATATCGATGCATATAATGGTGAGTAAAAGGTACATGCGGAAGTATGACACATGTGTTGGGCATGAAGCCCATATAGATAAGCTTCTGTTAAAGAAGCCCCCAGGTATAACGAGTGCGAGTAGCACATCGAGTGAGTCCGAACAAAGCGCAGATCAGCCCTCAAGAGGCTTGTACTAAAAGAGGGAGGAAAAAGGAGGGAAAACAAAGACAGCAAAAAAATATGAAATGTGGGCGGAGGAGGGAGACGAACTCTGAGTTCGGCGCTAGGCGTAGAATCTTCGGAGACGGGCTGCGTTCCATGGGTTTGGCTCCAGTCGGTTGTTAGATACGTTGTGTAGACGGTATGCACCACCGGTAAGGACTTGGTCGATGATGAAGGGACCTTCCCACTTGGGCTTAAGTTTGTCCTTTTTCTTGTCCGGCGGGCGTAGAACTAGCTCGCCAACGTTGTAAGTTTTGGCCCGTACTTCTCTGCTTTGATTTCTTCGAGCCTGCTGCTGATAGAATGCAGAACGGGATTTTGCCATGTCGCGCTCCTCCTCTAAGGCGTCCAAACTATCCTGCCGATCCAACTCGGCTTCTCTTTCTTCATACATGCGCACGCGAGGTGAGTCATGAATTATATCGCAGGGCAAAACTGCCTCGGCGCCATATACCATAAAAAATGGTGTGAATCCGGTAGTGCGGTTTGGCGTGGTCCGCAGCCCCCAGAGTACGGAGTCAAGCTCCTCTACCCAGTGCGTGTTAGATTCTGTGAGGGACCGCACTAATTTGGGTTTAATGCCACTCATGATTAGACCATTTGCTCGTTCCACTTGACCGTTAGTTTGAGGGTGGTAGACTGAAGCGTAGTCGAGCTTGATGCCCATGTTTTTGCACCAGAGTTTAACCTCATCGGCCGTGAAATTCGTGCCGTTGTCAGTGATGATGCTGTGGGGGACGCCATAACGGTGTACTATCCCGGATATGAAGTCTATCACAGGTCCGGATTCTGCCGTTTTAACCAGCTTGGCCATTATCCATTTGGTGAATTTGTCCACCATGACCAATAAGTATTTGTGCTTGTGGGTTCCCCCTTTAAGGGGTCCAACCATGTCAAGCCCCCAGACCGCGAACGGCCAAGTGATGGGTATAGTTTTGAGGATGGTGGGTGTCATGTGGCTTTGATTAGCAAAGAGCTGGCAACCAACGCATCGTTGGACTAAGTCCTGAGCATCTGCCCGGGCTGTCGGCCAATAAAATCCTGTACGGAAGGCCTTGCCTACAAGGGCCCGGGCTGCAGCGTGGTGCCCGCCGAGTCCGGCGTGAATTTCAGCCAGGAGATTTCGCCCTTCCTCTTCGGAGATACACCTTTGAAGGACTCCGGTTGTACTTTTCTTATAGAGTTCTCCCTCATGGACCTTGTAGGCTTTAGATCGCCGAACTATCCAGCGGGCCTCATTTTGGTCTTCGGGAAGTTCCTGCCTGATTAAGTAGGCTAGAAATGGCTCCGTCCACGGGGCAATTACTGCCATTATTTCATGGGCTGAAGGTGTTATTTCATTGGCTGAGCCACCGATTGTGTCAGAATGTTCTGTGTTGGGTGGTGCAGTTGGTTCCGGGTTGTTATTTCTAGACTCTTCTTCCCATAATACGGATGGCTTAAAGAGCCGTTCCAGGAAGATGTTTGGAGGGACGGCGTCGCGTTTTGCACCGATGCGTGCCAACACGTCTGCTGCCTGGTTATTATCCCGGGCTACATGGTGGAATTCGAGTCCTTCGAACCGTGTTGACATTTTTAGGACGGCGTTACGGTAGGCTGCCATTTTCGGATCCTTGGCGTCAAAGTCTCCATTTACTTGGGATATTGCGAGGTTTGAATCCCGGCGCACCTCTAGGCGTTGAATACCCATGGAGATTGCCATCCGGAGGCCATGTAGAAGGGCCTCATATTCGGTTGCATTGTTGGAGTCTGTGTACATTATTTGAAGTACGTATTGGACTGTATCTCTGATTGGGGACGTCAAGACGACGCCAGCCCCCAAGTCAGCCAACATTTTGGAGCCGTCAAAATGCATGATCCAATTGGAATATGCGTCGTACTCTTTAGGGAGTTCGGCTTCGGTCCATTCGGCGATGAAGTGAGCCAAAACTTGCGACTTGATAGCTCGCTGCGGCTTGTAGGTTATGTCAAACGGTAAGAGCTCAATGGCCCATTTGGCAATCTTGCCCGTCGCATCGCGATTATTTATAATATCGTTGAGAGGTACTTTGGAGGCCACCATTATGGAACACTCTTGAAAGTAGTGTCGCAGCTTCCGGGATGCCATGAACACCGCGTACGCTATCTTTTGATAATGCGGGTACCGGGACTTGCATGGAGTTAAGACAGTGGATACGTAGTACACTGGTTTTTGAAGAGGGAAGTTTGGCCCTTCTGTTTCTCGTTTGACGACGAGCATGGCGCTGACAACTTGATGTGTTGCCGCGATATATAATAACATAGGTTCACCCAAGTTGGGCGCGGCCAGGACCGGATTTGTTGCCATTGTGGCCTTAATTTCTTCAAGTCCGGCCGTGGCAGCATCCGTCCATTCAAAGTGTTCGGTGCGCCGGAGGAGGCGATAGAGGGGCAGCGCCTTTGCTCCCAAACGGGAGATGAAGCGGCTTAGAGCCGCCATGCATCCCGTCAATTTTTGTATTTGTTTGAGGTCTTTTGGGATATCCAATTGTGACAGAGCCCGGATCTTGGCTGGGTTTGCTTCAGTTCCTCTACCGGATACAATGAAGCCCAAGAGATTTCCGGCTGGTATGCCGAAAACACATTTTTCTGGGTTGAGCTTAATGTCGTATGCTCGGAGGTTGTCGAATGTAAGCCTCAAATCGTCTATTAGAGTTTCGACGTGTTTGGTCTTAACGACCACATCGTCTACGTACGCCTCCACTGTTTTGCCTATCTGGGTGGCCTCCTGGTCATCGTCTACGTACGCCTCCACTGTTTTGCCTATCCGTGCCCTTTAGGGTTTTTTTGCTTTTTGGTTTTTAACCCAGGTGCTTGAGTATGACGCACCCTTTTATTCTGAACTAGGGTTGTATTCAGGGCCGGATTGTCCCAAAACCTGGTTTCGGTTTTCCAGGCACTCTCCATTGCACAGTATTTTTGTACTATGGTCGCCAGATCGGTGAAGTGTGTAACTTCACGACGACTTATGGCGTTCATGATTCCCTTGTCCGTGCAATTGTTGCAGAAAATTGAGATTGCGCTTTCCTCACGGCAGTCTTTTATCCTGTCCATGACCAGGAGGAATCTGGCCCAGTAGTGATGTACTGTTTCATCGAGCTCTTGCCGTATTTGAGATAGATCGCTTATGTTTGGGTGGGCGGGCGGAATTAAATTCGGAACCCAGCCCGATCTGAGTCTCAAAGGCCGAGAAGTTTCCGGATTTGGAAGCTTGGATTGCTGGATGTTGTCCAACAAATCTGGTCCGATGCCTGACTTTAGGTTCAGTACTTGATTGACATCTGTCCCTCCGCGGGAATCCGGCATGAAGGGATCGGGAATCCGGACATAACTGGTCTTTAACATAGGGGAAGAATCGCCGCGTTGTTCCTTTACCACGACAACATGGTGGGTAGCCTGGGGAGAGTTAATTTCTCTCAGATCGGTTTTAAGCCCAATCTGATCATAGTCCATGGCGACTCCCAGGGCGGCGATGCGATCCAAGAGCTCATTTACGGAGGAGAGCTCCATCGGATCTAGCTGCTCGGCGAATTCCGAGTTGACGTGAAGATCGCTTTTGATGACTCGAGAGGTCATTGTCGGAGCGGCGGCCGAACAGGCGGTCATAAGAAAACCGCCAAGCCGGATAGTTTGGCCGGGGGCCAAAGCTCCCTTGACGACGGCGCCGTCTTTAAAGACGGGAAAAGGCATCCCTCCTGATTGCGACGGCAGAGAGGAACTCACAATGAAAGCACCAATGTCGGTGTCAAAACCGGCGGATCTCGGGTAGGGGGTCCCGAACTGTGCGTCTAGGCGGATGGTAACAGGAGACAAGGGACACGATGTTTTACCCAGGTTCGGGCCCTCTTGATGGAGGTAAAACCCTACGTCCTGCTTGATTGATATTGATGATCTGGGTATTACAAGAGTAGATCTACCACGAGATCAAGGAGGCTAAACCCTAGAAGCTAGCCTATGGTATGATTGTTGTTCGTCCTACGGACTAAAGCCATCCGGTTTATATAGACACCGGAGAGGGCTAGGGTTACACAGAGTCGGTTACAATGGTAGGAAATCTACATATCCGTATCGCCAAGCTTGCCTTCCACGCCAAGGAAAGTCCCATCCGAACACGGGACGAAGTCTTCAATCTTGTATCTTCATAGTCTTGGAGTCCGGCCGATGATGATAGTTCGTCTATTCGGACAACCCCCTAGTCCAGGACTCCCTCACACCACAATGCTACATTTAACAGGCCAACCTCTTTGACAAAATTTGAGTGCTGGTATTTTATATGTGGATATATTAATACCTATAGGCAGAAATCACTCTCACAAATTAGTAATACACACAAAATGAGTGTACACGTATAGAAGGAAGTTATACCTTGGAATACCCCACACTAAATGATAGACTGGGTAATTTTGTGATGCTTTTACATAGAAGAGAGAAGACCTTAAGAGGATGTACATGACAAGTGGAAGGTTATTCCCTTTTTTCATAACTTCTAAAAAACAGGTTCCAGAAAGACTTAAATAAGAGAATTCCACCAGGAAATTTTTGTCCACTGACCAGTAAAAGGGATATTGCCTTCCTGAAAAGTACTGAAAAATAACTGCAAATTACATGAATCAAGAGGCCATCAAAGTTATGAACTATTCAATGAAGGTCTCAAAAAATAAATTCCATCAGATAGAACATAAAAGACATTGCTTTTAAATATATATTCTTTTCTAGTAAGCATATACGGACTCTTCAGGTTCATTAGAAGGTCACAAATCAGTGGTGAAAACAAGAAATATACAAGTCAATTTGGTTGACCATAATTAGTATAAAACTATTTTAAGTCATTGTATATTACTATGGAATAGAAATGCTCTACAAGCTAAGCACATCCAAATATATCTTCAGTTGTAAGTATAGGTAACTGCGGAAAATCTGGCTAGATCAAAAATATTATACTACAATGCCTTGTTGTTAATGAATAGTGACATAATTTCTAACAAAACATGGGATGGACAGATCCTAAATTACTCACAGCCATACACACACTATCATGAACAAAATAAATGATAGTAAAGCACTTTCAGCGCTTAGATAGAAAGTAAACATGTATTAAACTTCCTACCTCATAAAATAGCTCTTGCCTTTTGAATTGAATCTTCGCCCAGCAAGACCGCTTTTCCTGATCCAGTTTGGAACACTGGGGGCGCGGTACTGTTATGCACTCCACCTAAATTTCATAAGATGGAAAACTGAATCAATAATGCACAACCTTAAGAAGATACACTTGGTACAATTATCAAACCTGGATACTTTCTGGCTATTGTTGCAACATTCAATCTTGTCTCTACAGCAATGTTTTAAATAGCGGGCTATGGAAAATAGCGGCGAGCCTCCAAATCAGCTATAGCAGGCTATTTGTGAAGGCGACCATTTAGCGGCACCCTGCTGAAAAGGCTATAGCGGGCTATAGCAGATCTATAGAGCTATAGCCGGCTATTTAAAACTATGCTCTACAGAGAAAAAGTTGAAAGAAAGTCTTGCCTATAAATGGAGTGTCCATTTCTCTTGATTCGCCCTCTGCATCAGGTAAGTCGTCAAACGGTTGCTCCGAAACACAAAAAATGGTCATCAGGTACAATACATGCAGAAACAAACAATGGAACAATTTGACTACTATAAAACAAAAGTTTGGCACTACTTATCTTGATATCAGTCTTCTCCACCTCCTTCGTGACCAATGCCCTGGCCCTCTATCTCACAGAAACTAATCTCCACGATCCAGTGCAGAACAGTTGGCCCTCTCCTGCATCGACAGTGGCACCAGGCATCCCGTCAACTTCGAGCAGTGTGTTCTGAGCTGGAGGCTCCATCAGTAACAAAAGGCGAGTCACCGGTTAAATAGGATCATTTTTGTTCAACATTGGAGACACACATTTCAGTACATGGGAATGCACAGGCGTGCTCACACTGACCAGGCCGAATAGAGAAGAGATAAAGGGAGGAGGTGATACCTTGCAAGAAGAGGTCCGCCATGGACTCAGATGTGGCATCCTTAAGCAACTTCCCGGCCAAGGGTTTCGGATTGGAGAAACACGGAGATAGGAGATGGGACAGTAAGTATCCACTATCCAGCACCATCTTTACGACGAGATCCACGCCGAGGTGGGAGAATGATGATGTCGTACCTTTGATAGGCGCATCATCCGATGAAGTGGTTCCTATCCTCGTAGTGCGCCTCAGTGGCAGAGGAGTAGGCAGAGCCGCGGCAGGCGGCAGTGGCGCATCGGGCTCGAGGGTTGCTGCATATCATTGAATGCCCGTGTAACCAAGTAATGTTGTATATCATCAAATCTAATTCGGCACAAGGGGCATGAAGCTAGTTGTGACCGATCAATATTCTTCCCCAAAGGCATCAACAACAAAAATACAGAAGTTCAAACACAGGTGCAAGTGCAACATGCGGTCTGAAAATGCCCGTGTCCGTGAGATATTGTTATACAGATTCAGGAACCTGGCAATGGCATCGTCCTGCCTAACGACATCGTCACATGTGAAATTGCCAAGATGGAAGCAGTGTCCCTGCCCGGCCACCTCGAGCAGCTCCACCTCCCAAGCCCACCGTCTTGCCTTGAGACCATCACAGTATGCGCGGCCGCAGTCGCGGATCATGTTCGTCTCTGCTACCTCTTGAGCATGCGTTGGTTTTTCCCTTGAAGAGGAAAAGGTGATGGAGCAAAGTAGCGTAAGTATTTCCCTCAGTTTTGAGAACCAAGGTATCAATCCAGTAGGAGCCTCCTCCCAAGTCCCACGTGCCTACACAAACAAACAAGAACCTCACAACCAACGCGATAAAGGGGTTGTCAAACCCTTCACGATAACTTGCAAAAGTGAGATCTGATAGAGATAATATGATAAGATAAATATTTTTGGTATTTTTATGATATAGATTGGAAAATAAAAGATGCAAATAAAAGTAGATGGAAAACTTATACGATAAAAGATAGACCAGGGGGCCATAGGTTTCACTAGTGGCTTCTTTCAAGATAGCATAATAATTACGGTGGGTGAACAAATTACTGTCGAGCAATTGATACAAAAGTGCATAGTTATGAGAATATCTAGGCATGATCATGTATATAGGCATCACGTCCGCAACAAGTAGATTGAAGCGATTTTGCATGTACTACTATTACTCCACACATTGACTGACTCCTGCCTGCATCTAGAGTATTAAGTTCATGAAGAACAGAGTAACGCATTAAGCAAGATGACATGATGTAGAGGGATAAACTCAAGCAATATGATATAATCCCTATCTTTTTATCCTCGATGGCAACAATACAATACGTGCCTTGCTGCCCCTGCTGTCACTGGGAAAGGACACCGCAAGATTGAACCCAAAGCTAAGCACTTCTCCTATTGCAAGAAAGATCAATCTAGTAGGCCAAACCAAATGACATAACGGTATACTCATATAGCCCGTACCTTGTGGTAAAAGCTGTCTTAGGTATATCCTGCTCTCGAATCTTCAAGTGGTGGTAACCAGATCGAAGATCGATCTTTGAGAAAACTTTAGCTCCATGAAACTGGTCAAACAAATCATTGATCATCGACAGTGGGTATTTGTTCTTGATTGTCACCTCATTCAACGCACGATAATCAACAACCATCCTTAAAGATCCATCCTTCTTCTCCACTAGAAGCACTGGGCTATCCAAGGTGATGAACTTGGTCGAATGTAACCTTTATCGAGTAACTCCTTTATCTGTTTCTTAATTTCCTCCAGATCTTGTGCGGGCATCCAATATGGTATTTTTGATATTGGTCCGGTGCCTAGCAAAAGCTCAGTCAAAAACTCAATGTCGCGATCCGGTGGCATGCCTGGTAACTCCTCAGGAAATACGTCGAGGTAATCCTTCACCACTGGTACTTCCTCCTGTACAACTCCTGATAAGGAATTTATTTGAGTCCTCTTCGGCGCATGCCGGGATACATACTTGATCCTCTTTCCTTCTGGGGTGGTGAGAAGTATCGACTTACTAACACAATCAATGTTTCCTCCGTACTTCGATAACCAATCCATTCCTAGTATTCTATCCTATCCTTGTGACTCCAAAATTATTAGATCAGAGGGAAACACATGGCTACCAATGGTTAAGGGTAACTGATCACACCATCGGCTGGCCATATGCTCTACTCCAGGCGAGCTTACTAACATGGGTAACCTAAGGGCTAGGGTTGGCAACTTAAACTTGTCCACAAATCCCCTTGATATGTATGAATGCGATGGACCATTATCGAAAAGAACAAGTGTGGTAAATGCATTAATCAAAAACTTACTGACAACTGCGTCGGGTTGATCCTCAATCTCTTCCACGCTAACGTAGTTCACCTGTCCTTTGGTGAAGGGGTTGGGCTTCTTGGCAGAACCTCCATTGCCATTTCCATTCTTCGCTTCAGGACATTCATTGGAATAATGTCCGGTCTTCTGGCATTTGAAACAAGTAATGTGGCTCAGATCCCTCTTGGCTAGGGTTGAAGCAGTATGACTTGTATCGCCCACAACTCATTTGTGTTCTACTCGTGCATATGACATCTACGCATAAACCTGGCTCGGATGCCACTGTTGGGGAACGTAGTAATTTCAAAAAAAATCGTACGCACATGCAAGATCATGGTGATGTATAGCAATGAGAGGGGAGAGTGTCGTCCACATACCCTCATAGACCGAAAGCGGAAGCGTTAGCACAACGCGGTTGATGTAGTCGTACGTCTTCACGATCTGACTGATCCAAGTACCGAACGTACGGCACCTCCGAGTTCAGCACACGTTCAACTCGATGACGTCCCGCGAACTCCGATCCAGCAGCTTCACGAGAGAGTTTCGTCAGCACGACGGCGTGGTGACGATGATGATGTTGCTACTGATGCAGGGCTTCTCCTAAGCACCACTACGATTTGATCCGGGTGGAATATGGTGGAGGGGGGCACCGCACACGGCTGGAATAGATCAATAGATCAACTTGTGTCTAGAGGTGCCCCCCTACCCCCGTATATAAAGAAGCAAGGGGGAGGCAGCCGGCCAGGAGGAGGGCGCACCAAGGGGGGAGTCCTACTCCCACCGGGAGTAGGACTCCTCCTTTCCTTGTTAGAGTAGGAGAAGGGGGGAAGGAGGAGAGAGAGGGGGGAAGGAAAGGGGGGCACCGCCCCCCTTGTCCAATTCGGACTAGAGGGGGAGGGGGCGTGCGGCCCTGCCTTGTCCGCCCCTCCTCTTTCCACTAAGGCCGATGAGGCCCATTATACTCCCCGGGGGGTTCTGATAACCCCCCCGGTACTCCGGTATATGCCCGAACTCATTCGGAACACTTCCGGAGTCCAATCATAGTCATCCAATATATCGATCTTTATGTCTCGACCATTTCGAGACTCCTCGTCATGTCCATGATCATATCCGGGACTCCGAACTATCTTCGGTACATCAAAACACATAAACTCATAATACCGATCGTCAACGAACTTTAATTCTCGAACCCTATGGGTTCGAGAACTATGTAGACATGACCGAGACACGTCTCTGATCAATAACCAATAGCGGAAACTGGATGCTCATATTGGTTCCCACATATTCTACGAAGATCTTTATCTGTCAAACCGCATAACAACATATGTTGTTCCCTTTGTCATCGGTATGTTACTTGCCCGAGATTCGATCGTTGGTATCTCAATACATAGTTCAATCTCGTTACCGGCAAGTCTCTTTACTCGTTATGTAATGCATCATCCCGCAACTAACTCATTAGTCACATTGCTTGCAAGGCTTATAGTGATGTGCATTACTGAGAGGGCCCAGAGATACCTCTCCGACAATAGGAGTGACAAATCCTACTCTCGAAATACGCCAACTCAACAAGTACCTTCGGAGACACCTGTAGAGCACCTTTATAATCACCCAGTTACGTTGTGACGTTTGGTGGCACACAAAGTGTTCCTCCGATAAACGGGAGTTGCTAATCTCGTAGTTATAGGAACATGTATGAGTCATGAAGAAAGCAATAGCAACATACTAAATGGTCAAGTGCTAAGCTAACGGAATGGGTCAAGTCAATCACATCATTCTCCTAATGATGTGATCCCGTTAATCAAATGACAACACATGTCTATGGCTAGCAAACTTAACCATCTTTGATTCAACGAGCTAGTCAAGTAGAGGCATACTAGTGACACTTATGTTTGTCTATATATTCACACATGTATTATGTTTCAGCTCAATACAATTCTAGCGTGAATAATAAACATTTATCATGATATGAGGAAATAAATAATAACTTTATAATTTCCTCTAGGGCATATTTCGTTCAGTCTCCCACTTGCACTAGACTCATAATCTAGATTACACAGTAATGATTCTAACACCCATGGAGTCTTGGTGCTGATCATGTTTTCCTCGTGGAAGAGGCTTAGTCAACGGGTCTACAACATTCAGATCTATATGTATCTTGCAAATCTCTATGTATCCCACCTAGACATGATCCTGGATGGAATTGAAGCATCTCTTGATGTGTTTGGTTCTCTTGTGAAATATGGATTCTTTTGCCAAGGCAATTGCACCAGTATTGTCACAAAAGATTTTCATTGGACCCGATGCACTAGGTATGACACCTAGATCGGATATGAACTCCTTCATCCAGACTCCTTCATTTGCTGCTTCCAAAGCAGCTATGCACTCCGCTTCACCCGTAGATCCCGCCATGACACTTTGTTTAGAACTGCACCAACTAACATCTCCACCGTTCAATATAAACACGTATCCGGTTTGCGATTTAGAATCGTCCGGATCTGTGTCAAAGCTTGCATCGACGTAACCATTTACGACTAGATCTTTGTCACCTCCATAAACGAGAAACATATCCTTAGTCCTTTTCAGGTATTTCAGGATGTTCTTGACCGTTGTACAGTGATCCACTCCTGGATTACTTTGGTACCACCCTGCTAAACTAATAGCAGGGCACACATCAGGCCTGGTACACAACATTGCATACATGATAGAGCCTATGGCTGAAGCATAGGGAACATCTTTCATTTTCTCTCTATCTTCTACAGTGGCCAGGCATTGAGTCTTACTCAACTTCACACCTTGTAATACAAGTAAGAACCCTTTCTTTGACTGATCCATTTTGAACTTCTTCAAAACTTTATCAATGTATGTGCTTTGTGAAAGTCCAATTAAGCGTCTATATCTATCTCTATAGATCTTGATGCCCAATATATAAGCAGCTTCACCGAGGTCTTTCATTGAAAAACTTTTATTCAAATATCCTTTTATGCTATCCAGAAATTCTATATCATTTCCAATCAACAATATATCATGGAAATATAATATCAGAAATGCTATAGAGCTTCCACTCACTTTCTTGTAAATACAGGCTTCTCCAAAAGTCTGTATAAAACCATATGCTTTGATCACACTATCAAAGTGTTTATTCCAACTCCGAGAGGCTTGCACTAGTCCATAAATGGATCGCTGGAGCTTGCACACTTTGTTAGCACCTTTCGGATCGACAAAACCTTCTGGTTACATTATATACAACTCTTCTTCCAGAAATACATCCAGGAATGCAGTTTTGACATCCATTTGCCAAATTCATAATCATAAAATGTGGCAATTGCTAACATGATTCAGACAGACTTAAGCATCGCTATGGGTGAGAAAGTCTCATCATAGTCAACCCCTTGAACTTGTCGAAAACCTTTTGCAACAAGTCGAGCTTTGTAGACAGTAACATTACCATCAACATTAGTATTCTTCTTGAAGATCCATTTATTCTCGATGGCTTGCCGATCATCTGGCAAGTCAACCAAAGTCCACACTTTGTTCTCATACATGGATCCCATCTCAGATTTCATGGCTTCTAGCAATTTTACAGAATCTGGGCTTATCATCACTTCCTCATAGTTCGTAGGTTTGTCATGGTCAAGTAACATGACCTCAAGAATAGGATTACCATACCACTCTGGTGCAGATCTTACTCTGGTTGACCTACGAGGTTCAATAGTAACTCGATATGAAGTTTCATGATCAATATCATTAGCTTCCTTACTAACTGGTGTAGGTGTTAGAGGAACCGGTTTCTGTGATGAACTACTTTCCAATAAGGGAGTAGGTATAGTTACTCATCAAGTTCTACTTTCCTCCCACTCACTTCTTTCAAGACAAACTCCTTCTCTAGAAAAAGGATCCATTTTTAGCAACGAAAGTCTTGCCTTCGGATCTGTGATAGAAGGTGTACCCAATAGTTTCCTTTGGATATCCTATGAAGACACATTTTTTTGATCTAGGTTCGAGCTTATCAGGTTGAAGTTTTTTCACATAAGCATCGCAGCCCCAAACTTTAAGAAACGACAAATTTGGTTTCTTACCAAACCACAGTTCATAAGGTGTCGACTCAACGGATTTTGATGGTGCCCTATTTAACGTGAATGCAGCCGTCTCTAAAGCATAACCCCAAAACGATAGCGGTAAATCAGTAAGAGACATCATAGATCATACCATATCTAGTAAAGTACGATTACGACGTTCGGACACACCATTACGCTGTGGTGTTCCAGGTGGCATGAGTTACGAAACTATTCCGCATTGTTCCAAATGTAGACCAAACTCGTAACTCAAATATTCTCCTCCACGATCAGATCATAGAAACTTTATTTTCTTGTTATGATGATTTTCCATTTCACTCTGAAATTCTTTGAACTTTTCAAATGTTTCAGACTTATGTTTCATTAAATATATACATCCATATCTGCTCAAATCATATGTGAAGGTGAGAAAATAACGATACCCGCTGTGAGCCTCAATATTCATCGGACCACATACATCAGTATGTATGATTTCCAATAAATCTATTGCTCGCTCCACATTTCCGGAGAACGGCATTTTAGTCATCTTGCCCATGAGGCATGGTTCACAAGTACCAAGTGATTCATAATCAAGTGATTCCAAAAGTCCATCAGTATGGAGTTTCTTCATGCGCTTTAAACCAATATGACCCAAACATTAGTGCCACATATAAGTTGCACTATCATTATCAACTATGCATCTTTTGGCTTCAACATTATGAATATGTGTGTCACTACTATCGAGATTTAATATGAATAAACCACTCTTCAAGGGTGCATGACCATACAAGATATTACTCATATAAATAGAACAACCATTATTCTTAGATTTAAATGAATAACCGTCTCACATTAAACAAGATCCATATATAATGTTCATGCTCAACGCTGGCACCAAATAACAATTATTTAGATCTAAAACTAATCCCGAAGGTAGATGTAGAGGTAGCATGCCGACGACGATCACATCGAATTTGGAACCATTTCCCTCGCGCATCGTAACCTCGTCCTTAGCCATTCTTCGCTTAATCCGTAGTCCCTATTTCGAGTTGCAAATACTAGCAACAGAACCAATATCAAATACCCAGGTGCTACTGCGAGCTCTAGTAAGGTACACATCAATAACATGTATATCGCATATACCTTTGTTCACCTTGCCATCCTTCTTATCCGCCAAATACTTGGGGCAGTTCCGCTTCCAGTGACCAGTCTGCTTGAAGTAGAAGCACTCAGTCTCAGGCTTAGGTCCAGACTTGGGTTTCTTCTCTTGAGCAGCAACTTGTTTGCTCTTGAAGTTCCCCTTCTTCTTCCCTTTAACCTTTTTCTTGAAACTGGTGGTTTTGTTAACCATCAACACTTGATGCTCCTTTTTAATTTCTACCTCCGCAGCCTTTAGCATTGCGAAGAGCTTGGGAATTGTCTTGTTCATCCCGTGCATATTATAGTTCATCAGGAAGCTCTTGTAGCTTGGTGGTAGTGATTGTAGAATTCTCTCAATGACACTATCATCAGGAAGATTAACTCCCAGTTGAATCAAGTGATTATTATACCCAGACATTTTGAGTATATGTTCATTGACAGAACTATTCTCCTCCATCTTGCAGCTATAGAACTTATTGGAGACTTCATATCTCTTAATCCAGGTATTTGCTTGAAATATTAACTTGAACTCCTGGAACATCTCATATGCTCCATGACGTTCAAGACATCGTTGAAGTCCCGGTTCTAAGCCGTAAATCATGGCACACTGAACTATCGAGTAGTCATTAGCTTTGCTCTGCCAGACGCTGACAACGTCTGCAGTTGCATCTGCAGCAGGCCTGGCGCCCAATGGTGCTTCTAGGACGTAATTATTTTGTGCAGCAATGAGGATAATCCTCAAGTTACGGACCCAGTCCATGTAATTGCTACCATCATCTTTCAGCATTGCTTTCTCAAGGAACGCATTAAAATTCAACGGAACAACAACACGGGCCATCTATCTATAATAACATAGACACACAAAATACTATCAGGTACTAAGTTCATGATAAATTTAAGTTCAATTAATCCTATTACTTAAGAACCCCCACTTAGATAGATATCTCTCTAATCACCTAAGTGATCACATGATCCAAATCAACTAAACCATAACTGATCATCACGTGAAATGGAGTAGTTTTCAATGGTGAACATCATTATGTTGATCATATCTACTATATGATTCATCCTCGACCTTTCGGTCTCAGTGTTCCGAGGCCATATCTGCATATGCTAGGCTCGTCAAGTTTAACCCGAGTATTCCGCGTGTGCAAAACTGGCTTGCACCCGTTGTAGATGAACGTAGAGCTTATCACACCCGATCATCACGTGGTGTCTCGGCACGACGAACTTTGGCAACGGTGCATACTCAGGGAGAACACTTTTATCTTGAAGTTTAGTGAGAGATCATATTATAATGCTACCATCAATCAAAGCAAAATAAGATGCATACAGGATAAACATCACATGCAATCAATATAAGTGATATGATATGGCCATCATCATCTTGTGCTTGTGATCTCCATCTTCGAAGCACCATCATGATCACCATTGTCACCTGTGTGACACGTTGATCTCCATCGTAGCATCGTTGTCGTCTCGGCAACTATTGCTTCTACGACTATCGCTACCGCTTAGTGATAAAGTAAAGCAATTACAGGGCGATATCATTGCATACAATAAAACGACAACCATATGGCTCCTGCCAGTTGCCGATAACTTGGTTACAAAACATGATCATCTCATACAATAAAATATAGCATCACGTCTTGACCATATCACATCACAACATGCCCTGCAAAAACAAGTTCGACGTCCTCTACTTTTTGTTGCAAGTTTTACATGGCTGCTACGGGCTAAGCAAGAACCGTTCTTACCCACGCATCAAAATCACAATGATATTTTGTCAAGTTAGTTCTGTTTTAACCTTCACAAGGATCGGGCGTACCCACACTCGGTTCAACTAAAGTTGGAGAAACAGACACCTGCCAGCCACCTATGTGCAAAGCACGTTGGTAGAACCAGTTGTTGGTGTCAAAAACGGCGGATCTCGGGTAGGGGGTCCCGAACTGTGCATCTAAGGCTAATGGTAACAGGAGGCTGGGGACACGATGTTTACCCAGGTTCGGGCCCCATCGATGGAGGTAATACCCTACTTCCTGCTTGATTGATCTTGAAGATATGACTATTACAAGAGTTGATCTACAACGAGATCAGAGAGGCTAAACCCTATAAGCTAGCCTATGGTATGATTGTTGTTGTGTCCTACTGTCGGTGTACTAGAGTAGGGGTACCCTAGTATCCCGAACTTGTGCACGGGCAGTCGCAGCACCCCGCGGCAAGGCTTGCCGGGTGACCGCCAAGGTCCTCCGTGGTTCCTTTGGAACCATTCAAGAACAAAGTATTCAAGCCAAGGAGACAAGGCCCCGGCAAGAGGAGCTTGCCGGAAAGGCCAACCAAGGCATCTCAAGGAACTTGCCGCGACGCGCCACGCGTCCCGGCAAGACCCGGCGAGCGACAAGCTTCCGGACGCGACAAGACAACGGACGCGGCAAGGCGCTTGCCGCGGCAAGCTACCACTCTGTACCCGCGCTCCAGCACATCCACCAACGTGTCGCCCTGGGACCTTTCCAGGCGCGCGTGGCAAGAGGCTGTGCAGCCAGCGGTGCGCGGTGGCAAGCGACGCTGACAAGACTGCCATCGTGGCGAGCGGTGGCGTCCCTGACGGTCCCTTTTTGCACTATTTGGGCGACGCAGACGGGCATTTAATGCCTTTGTCCCCTACCGTCAGGGTTAGGTAGGATACACTATACAGGTGGTTGTACCAACCGCAATTCCTTTTCCATTTTTACCCCTATCTACGTTGCCACCTGTCGGTGACCCCTTCAGCATATAAAAGGAGGCCCATGCGCAACGTAGAGGGGGGTTCAAGAGGCAGAAAAACACTCACGTTCGGTCTCGTTAGCAGCTAGTGTGTACTGTAGCACTCAGCACTCCTGAGCAAGAACTCAATACACTCAGACATGCAGCAGTAGGAGTGTTATCTCCCTGGAGAGCTCCGAAGCTGGGTAAACTGCTCGTGTGCTTCGCCTCGATCCGCTCTTCGTGCGATCTCTGCCCCCCGCCGAACCGAAAGGGGATCGGTCCGCCGGTCCCATAGGTGTTCGTGGATCAGTTTCCCCGACATCTTTGGCGCGCCAGGTAGGGGGCGTCGAGGTTGTGTGAACCTGATCCGGCGTTCACATGAGCTAGATCTTCATCTTCTTCATCGACATGCCACCGAAGAAGAAGACTTCGGCGGCAGCTGTTCCGTCCACGTCGATCCCACCACCACCGGAGCAAACGAGTGGTGGGGTAGATGCCGGCGGAAGAACGGGCGTCGACGAGGGAGCTCACGGTGCTGCCAGGTCCAAGGACAAGGCTGCGCAGACCTCGGCGTCCGTACATGCACCGCGCCCGTCTTAGGAGGCGCAGGATCGACAACGTCATGGTATTCGCAGTGCCATACGTTTGTTGGACCAAGATCAAGCTGGTGGATCTCGGGGTGCTCAAGACCAGCATGCATGCCAACGTGCTGGCATGAGCGAGACACGGTCGCCTGGACGGGATACTGCTCCTTCTAACACAGTTAGAAGTCCGAGCATATCCCGCTCCTCGCACCGTTCGCCACTGCCACCCACCACTCCAGAAGAAGCTTTGGCGCGAGCTCAACTGCTCCTGGATTACCCTCCAACGGAAGACAAGATCGACGGATGGAGGGCCACCATTCAGAGTCTCATCGGCTTCGCCAACGGCGACACTCCGCAGCAGCCGAGTACATCGCTGCCGCGGCAGAACTGCCAGGCACGAGCCGATGGCGATGAAACCGGTGGGGGTGCAACCACCATGCACTCTCCATCCCGAAGGCCAAGATCACCGACTCGCCGGATCCACCTCAACAGCGACTCCACCGCATCATCAGATCCACGAGCTCGTCGCGATCAGCGCCAAGTTCTTCACGAACGGCAGCAAGAAGACTCTCGTACTCGCATCGAGCGCCAAAGAGAAGCGCGGCGTCAATCGGACCAGCGCGCTGGGCCCTCTGTCGACATGCATGCACCAGGGGAACCAGGCGACTTGCCGTACGCGGTAGGTTGCCCTGCGTTCACTCGTGAGCTGCGGCAAGTCCAGTGGCCCAGTACGAAGAATTTCAAGCCAGATGTACCAGAGAAGTACGACGGCAAGTCGCATCCGTCGGAGTTCCTTAGCATCTACACCATCGCAGTGCAAGCTGCCGGGGGGCGGGACGACAAGATCCTGGCCAATTACTTCCCGCTGGTGCTCAAGCCCAATGTCAGATCCTGGCTCATGCACTTGCCGGACAACTCCATATCCTCCTGGGCAGACCTATGCCATCAGTTTGTCGGCGCCTTTACAGGCGGCCACAAGCCTCATGGCCAAGAGAGCGACCTTCATCTGCTCGCCCAGAAGGAAGGAGAGCCCCTGCGCAAGTACATTCAAAGATTCAGCCGTGTATAGCACAACATCCCAGATGTCCACCCTGCCGCGGTAATCAGTGCGTTCCATCAGAACGTGCGAAACCGCAGGATGCGGGAGGAGATGGCGATGTGCAAGATCAGAGACATCAGTGAGCTATATGCCCTGGTCGACAAGTGTGCACGTGCTGAGGAAGGGAGGAAACTCCCCGGAGAGAATATAGGAGCAGGAGGATCTGATAGTGAGGAGACTGCCCCGGCAAAGAAAAACCGGCGGCGGAACAATAGGAAGAAGAAAGGCAAAGATGTGCTAGTCGTTGAGCAGTCCCGCAACAGAGGTGGCGCCAAGAAAGCCAAAGCTGGTAGCTCCGGCGAGGAGGCTGTGGCGGTCGCCGACAAGCAGGATGGCACCAACAAGCAGTACTGCAAGATCCACCGCACCAAGGGCCATGACCTCCAGAGCTGCAAGAAGGTCGAGCAGCTTGTTGAGCAGCAAAAGGCTGAATACGAGCGACACGACAAGGAGAAGGCCCAGGAAGGTGCTGGAGGAGCCGTCAAGAAACGCCCCGGCCGAGGAGGACGCCGCGACAAGGCCAAGCAGCGGCAAGGAGACAGACCTCCCCGCGGCCGCGACAAGGATGAAGATGACGACGACGATGAAGATATGGATGATGACGAGGCCGATGAGCAGGAGTTCCAGAAAGCCACAGAGGTCCTGTGCGTTGACGGCGGTGCTTCTCTGCATACTTCACACCGCCAGCTCAAGCAGTGGGTGCGGGAAGTCAATGCGGCAGAACCACCCGTCGAGTCACGCAAACCTCTGAAATGGTCCAGCACGCCTGTCATCTTTGATATTGAGGACCACCCTGATCGCATAACTGCGGTTGGGTGCTTGCCGATGTTGGTTTCACCAACTATCCGCAACTTCAAGGTCACTAAGATGCTAGTTGACGGTGGGGCCGTCTTGAACCTGATCTCCTCCGCGGTACTCCAGAAACTCCAGATCCCTGATGGTGAGCTCGAAGAGACCGGCACATTCCAAGGCATCAATCCGGGAAGGAGCAAGCTGAAGGGAAAGATCACATTACCGGTGACATTTGGCAGCGAGTTGAACTTCAGGACTGAGAGGGTCACTTTCGACGTTGCTGACTTTCCATTGCCTTACAATGGGATACTCGGCCGTCCAGCACTCGCCAAGTTCATGGCAGCCTCTCACTATGCATACAACATGCTGAAGATGCCAGGCCCGATAAGTGTCATTTCTGTCCCTGGCGACAAAAAGGATGCTCTTATCTGTGCCGACAAGATCTACCGGGAAGCAGCAGCCGCAACAGATCACAAGTCACTTGCCGTTGAAGCTCCCGGGGCGAAGAAGAAGACCAAGTCCGGCAAGAGTTCTGATGCCCACTCCGGCAAGCGCACCTCTTCGGAGTGCTGCACTACCGTCGAGGACGCACCATCGAGCTCCACCGGCAAGTGTAAGAAAACAATGGGAGCTCCACCAGAGACCAAGAAGGTGTCCGCCAAGGAGGATGGCACTGGTGGTACCTTCACCATCAGTGCCACTCTCGACCCTAAATAGGAAAGCGCGCTCGTTGCTTTCCTGCGGGCAAACATCGACGTATTTGCATGGCAACCGTCTAAAATCCCCGGTGTTCCCAGGAAAGTAATCGAGCACCATCTTGCCGTCTGTCCTCATGCGCGGCCCCTCAAGCAGAAAGTCAGGAAACAGGCAGTGGAGCGCCAAGAATTCATCGCAGAAGAAATCAAGAAATTGGAAGCAGCAGGCCTCGTCAGAGGAGTGCTCCATCCTACGTGGTTGGCCAACCCTGTAGTTGTGCGCAAGGCAAACGGGAAATGGAGGCTTTGTATCGACTTTACAGATGTCAATAAAGCTTGTCCCAAAGACCCATTTCCCTTGCCGCGCATCGACCATATTGTTGACTCCACGACCGGATGTGACTTGCTTTCATTTCTTGATGCATAGTCAGGATACCATCAGAACTTCATGGCAGAAGAGGATGAAGAGAAGACCGCATTCATCACCCCATGTGGCACATACTGTTCCGTACGGATGCCTTTCGGTTTAAAGAATGTTGGTTGAACATTTGCAAGGGTAGTCCATGATGCTTTTGAACTGCAAATACACAGAAATGTGGAAGCCTACATGGATGACATAGTGGTCAAGAGCAAGGACAAGGCGACTCTGATTCAAGACTTAAACAAAACCTTTGCAAATCTGCGCAAGATCAACCTCAAGCTTAACCCCGAGAAGTGTGTGTTTGGAGTCCCCTCCGGCAAACTTCTCGGGTTCTTCGTGTCTCAGCGGGGAATTGAAGCCAATCCCGACAAGATCAAGGCCATTGAGCAGATTGAAGCACCAAAGCGCGTCAAGGATGTACGAAGACTTGCCGGTTGCGTAGCTGCTCTCAGCAGGTTTATCTCTAGGTCTGCTGAGCGCGCCCTGCCATTTTTCAAAATATTGAAAAAGGCAGGACCAATGAGATGGACTCCGGAAGCGGAGGCTGCGCTGCAGGACTTAAAGAGATACCTGTCCTCCACTCCAACACTTGTCGCACCTAAGCCACAAGAGAAGTTGCTGCTGCATATAGCGGCAACCAATCAAGTGGTTAGTGCTGCGTTAGTAGCAGAGAGGGAGGCGGATGATGAGCCAGCAACCACGGCAGATGCATCCAGCGACAAGTAGGCGACTTCACCGACAAGCTCTGGTCCCGACAAAGATGGATCTGCGCAGGCGCGTGAGAAGATGCAGAAAAGAATGGTGCAGCGCCCAGTTTACTTTGTCAGTTCCCTTCTGCAAGGGGCTAGGTCAAGGTACTCTGGTGTGCAGAAATTGCTTTTTGGCCTTCTCATGGCCTCGAGAAAGCTGCGCCATTACTTCCAAGCACATGAGATCACAGTCGTCACTCGTTTTCCGCTGAAGAGG
The DNA here is from genome assembly GCF_002162155.2 of Triticum dicoccoides. Taxonomy (NCBI): domain Eukaryota; kingdom Viridiplantae; phylum Streptophyta; class Magnoliopsida; order Poales; family Poaceae; genus Triticum; species Triticum dicoccoides. The sequence goes on from NC_041389.1 coordinate 422,060,484, forward strand.
ATACTGCAAAATCTAGAAGCAACAGGCAGGATTGTCGAGTGGGCACTGGAACTGTCAAGCTTTGGCCTCAAGTTTGAGAGCACTTCAACTATCCAAAGCAGAGCATTGGCAGAGTTCATAGCAGAGTGGACGCCAACACAAGATGAAGAAATTCCAGAAACAAGCATCCCCGTTAAGGAAGCAAGCAAAGATTGGCTGATGTACTTTGATGGTGCCTTCTCGCTGCAAGGCGCCGGTGCTGGCGTGCTACTTGTTGCACCCACCGGAGAGCACCTCAAGTACGTAGTTCAGATGCACTTTCCCAAGGAGCAAGCAACGAACAATACCGCAGAGTATGAAGGTTTGCTTGCCGGTCTCAGGATCGCAGCAGACCTTGGGAACAAGAAGCTCATTGTCAGGGGTGACTCACAGCTTGTCGTCCGCCAAGTGAACAAGAATTATCAGAGTCCGTTGATGGAAGCCTACGTTGATGAAGTGAGAAAGCTAGAAGAGCACTTTGACGGCCTACAGATGGAACATGTTCCAAGAGCTCAGAACGACATTGCCGATGGCCTGCCAAAGTGCGCCGCACTTAAGTTACCTGTGGAACCAGGGATCTTTGTGCTCAAGCTGACTCAACCGTCTGTAACGCCATCAACTGGACAGAGCAAGAAGAGGAAGTTGATTTCTGGTGACTATTTTCCGGCAGAGCTCCCCGAAGCCGCCGCCAAGAAGGTCCTCAAGATCAACACCCAAGGTGCCGAGGAGCAGTCTGCTCCGGCAAGCCTTAGGGTTTGTTCCGTTGAAGCAGACGCTCCCGACAAGTTTTGCTCCGGCAAGCTTGCCGGGGAACGTCAAGCTCCGGCTGAGCCACAGGTTCTCGCCGTAGAAGCGGATGTTCCCGCAGCAGCAGATGTGCCATTAGTCTTTGTTGTCGAGCCGCAAGCTCCAGCATGGGCACAACAGATTGTCCATTTCCTTCAGACAAGAGAACTTCCCGAAGAGCAAGAAGAAGCGAAAAGAGTAGCCCGGCAGTCAAGTGTGTACCAGTTTGTCGACGACACACTGTACAGAAGAAGACTCAACGGCGTGAAATTGAAGTGTATTCACCGGGAGGACGGACAAAAGCTGTTGGCAGAGATACATGGAGGCATATGTGGTCACCACATTGGCGCAAGAGCACTTGCCGGCAAAGCGTTCCGACAAGGTTTCTTTTGGCCGACAGTCCTCCAGGATGCAACTGCACAAGTAACCAAGTGTGAAGCGTGTCAGTTCCATTCCAAGCAGATACACCAGCCAGCTCAAGCTCTCCAGACGATCCCTTTATCCTGGCCATTTTCGATCTGGGGCTCGATATCCTCGGCCCTTTTCCCCGAGCTGTCGGGGGCTTTGAGTACTTGTACGTTGCAATCGACAAGTTCACAAAGTGGGCGGAAGTGGAACCAGTGAGGAAGGTGACAGCACAGTCAGCAGTCAAGTTCTTCAGGTCGATTGTTTGCCGTTTCGGGATCCCTAACAGGATCATCACCGACAACGGCACACAATTCACGAGCCGCACCTTCATGCAGTACATCCAAGATCTTGGCGCCAAGGTCTGCTTCGCTTCTATTCCTCATCCGAGAAGCAACGGTCAAGCGGAGAGGGCAAATGCTGAAGTGCTGCGCGGGCTCAAGACCAGGACTTTCGACAGGCTGCGCAAGTGCGGAAGGAACTGGATTGAAGAGCTGCCGGTGGTTCTTTGGTCGATCAGGACGACGCCAAATCGAGCCACTGGCCAGACACCTTTTGCTCTAGTCTATGGAGCAGAGGCAGTTCTCCCCACGGAACTCGTATATGGATCACCTGAGTGCTCGCTTATGATGAGCTTGAGCAAGAGCAGCTGCGACAAGATGACGCGCTGCTCCTTGAGGAGGACCGTCTTCAGGCCGCTGTACGAGCTGCTCGATACCAGCAAGCTTTGCACCGCTACCATAGCCGCAAAGTTAATGCCAGAAGTCTCGAGGAAGGCGACCTCGTTCTTCGGCGCGTTCAGTCCGCCAAGAATTCCAACAAGTTGACGCCGAAGTGGGAAGGCCCTTACCGGGTGAAATGAGTCACTAGGCCTGGCGCTGTCCGCCTTGAGACCGAAGATGGCATTCCGGTGGGCAACTCCTGGAACATTGAGCATCTTCGTAAGTTTTACCCGTAGGGCGCGGTTGCCGGCACCTGTTCCAGCAACCACCTTTTGTACAAGTCTTGCCGATGTTGCATGTAATCCTTTGTACAAAGCCGGGCGCAGACCCCGTGCATAAGTAAAACTCATGTGCTCCGCACATCTTGTCAATTTCATGCTTTATACTATTTTTTGGCATGCGTTATCTGACACTTTGTGCATCGCCTACCCCCGGTAAGCAATAACAAGCCGTAAGGCTCCATATCTTTATTTTCTCTTCTTTCTTTTTCTCAAAAAGGAAAGGAAGGATCCCCCGCCCACAAGTTTGCCGGGGGGAAAGGAGGAGATAATGGTGTGGACCAGGCATCGTTCAAGGAAGTTTCACCTTACCGGAAAGCAAACGACAGAAAAGCTAAGTTGCCAAAGTTTGAGCAATCAGTTTTAATTTTTAAGTTATCTTCCTCGAACGACCGTACTTTGTATGGAAAACCTGTGCGCGGAGGAACCAACTCGTAGCTAGTTGCGCCCTTACTTTGTTTTGAGTCCGCTCAACAACTTAAGTGGGCTGCGACTAGTTGCGACAAGGTTTCTTGTCGGAAGCGGCACCGCCGGCAGGCTGCTGACGTCCCGCACTCAGCGCTCGTGGCCCAGGTGCCTGCGCCGACAAGTTCCCTAAAAGCGTAAGGCAAAAACATACAAAGGAAGGAATCAAGTAAAGGAAATAACACAGCAATCTCTACCCCAAAATAGAGTTATATTACAAGATAGGTTGTCGCAGCTCTAACAGATTGTTCTCATGACATGACCAGCAGCGACAAAGAAAAAGAGAAAACGGGCGGCCTAATCTACGCGATCGCCCTCAACCCTCTTGATCTCGCTCACCTTGTCCACAATGGGTGCGACAAGGGCCTTGAGCGCTTCCAGATCAGCATCCGGCGGCAGGGACCTGAGGACGTTGGTGAGGTTGAGGCCTAGGTTGCGGAAGGCCACCTTCACCAGCACCTTTTGAAGAACTCCCGCGCAGATCTTGCGCGACTCGTTGGCCAGCTGCTTTGGGATCTTCTCCCGGAGTCGCTGGAGGGCCATCGCCACGCCTTTGAAGAACAAGCTGAGCTTGGCGCTGGGTTGGAGGTGCTCGTCGGAAGAATACCCGAGGTCCTCCATCCCCAGCTGCGCCAGCTCCCCGTCGATGGCGGCGGCAACATTCACGAGACCCTCAGTCCAGTGCTCCACGGTCTCCCTAAAAGCATTCTGGGCGGCAGTAGCACTCGCCAGCAGCGCCTCGTCGGCCTTGATCTTCTCCTTCAAGGCCACTTCCTGCTCCCTGGCGCCGTCCAGCGTCTTGGTCAAAGTGGCCAGCTTCAACTCAAGATCTGCGTTGGAGTCCTTGGCGGCGCTAAGCTCTTTGCTCCTCTCAGCAAGACGACCCTACAGCTCGCCATGAGCGGCGGCGTCCTTCTCGCGCTCACGCTTGAGCGCGGCAAGCTCCTCGCCGCTCGCCTTGAGATCGGCCTCCAGCTGCGCCATCTTCGTCTCTAGCTCCTTTTTGGCGGCATCGGCAGCTGCGGTAGCATCCTTTGCTTCCTTGAGAGCCCCGCCAATTGCTTGCTCACGCGCGGCAAGCTCCTCCTCGTGGCTGTCAAGGTTGACCTTGCGCTGCGCCAACTCGCCTTCTTGCGCAGATAGCTTTTCAGCAACAAGCCGCTGTTGCTCTTCAACTTCAGCCTTCCCGAGGAGGAAGGCTTTCCGCTCCTCGGCGACTTGCTCCCGCTCCTCTGCCAGGGACTAGAGAGCTTCCTGCCTAAGACCCCGGAGCTCCTCCGCGCGCTTCTCGATGTCCACTCCCGCCTTCGCGACAAGCGCTTCTCGGGATTCCAGCTTGGCTTGTCGGGCGCGGTAAAGCGACAACAACTTCCGCAGAAGCCGCTCCTCCTCAGGCTCGTCGCTGCTGCTGCTTGGAGCGTCGACCAGCGTCAGCCCAGCGGAGGCGAGAACCTCTCCATCCAAGACCTCTCCTTCGATCGACGCCCTGGAGCTTGACGCCCAGGGGAGCTTGATGAAGATGCCGTCGGCGACCTTCAAATAGGTGCCGGGCTGGGGCTCTTCGGAGCCTGGCGCTGCAGCAGCGGCGGAGGGATCGGCGGTCGGCGTAGCGCCTGACGCTCCTGCTGCCTCGGGGCCGTCAGTGCGATCGCCGGATCCCTCGCCAACTTCTGCGGCGGCAGCTTTGGCAGCCTCTTCGCCGGCGGGATCATCAGCGCCGGCTTCTCCTTTGGTGGCAATGGCGTCGTCGGTATTGCTGCGCACGTTCTCCTCGCCGGCGACCTCGTTTTCCATCGGCTCCGTGGCAGATGGATCTGACGAACGGAAAAAGGAGAAAAGTCAAGCATATATTCAAAAAGAAAATCAGAACAAGAAGAACCAAAGGGAAGTTTTCATGCAAGAGGATTACCTGTACTAGGATCCGCAGTCATGGTCTCAACCACCGGAGGATCGCTGGTGTTGTCCCTTGCCGGAGAACTGTCCCTTGCCGGAGAATTCTCCCTTGCCGGAGAACGCTCCCTTGCCGGGGAATCCTCCCTTGGCGGTGTAGTCGAAGCAGATGGCATTTCGGGAGCGGCTTCCGGGCACTCCTAGTGAGGCTGCTCTGCTCCTACACAAACCAACAGTTAGATATCAGCAAAGAAAGAGCACCCATGCACGCCTGACAGCATGAAGTAAACCATATACTTACGCTAGGGGCTGTGCTGGGGGCTGCTTTGGGATAAGTTGCCGGGTCCGGCAAGGTGGTCTCGGACACGCCCCCTGTTGTCGCGGTGGGTTCGTCCTCGATGACAATCACCGGGACCTTGGCTCTCTTCGCCGCTCTCTGGGCCAGAGTCCTGAAAAGGAATGGGTTCGGAGTAAAGCAAATCAGACAGAAGACAAAACAACAAAAATTGAAGAACTACAAGTACAGCAAAGAATCTTACTCTTCTTCTTCATCGTCGGAGCTGAGCGCGGAGAGATCGAAGTCCGGCTCGCCTCCAGCGCGTCGGAGCGGAGGAGTAGTTTCCCTTGTCCGCTTGGCAGGAGCAGTAGCGGTGGACCAGGAAGACCCCGCTCCAGTTGCCGCATCGGCGTGAAGCGCTCCCGCGGCAACAGTGCTTGCCGCGGTAGAGCGTGTCGCACGGCACGGCGGCTGTTGACTCGCCTGCCGCCCCGCTACGTCCCCGGCCTTGCGGGGACGCCTTCTTGGTGGAGCTGGGGGCTCCGCTTGCGGCGAGCTGGCTAAAGGTGGGGAGGAGGAGGAGCCGATCTTCAACGAGTCGGTCGCGCCCTCGGCGGGCTCGCTCGACTCAGCTTCAGGCCCGACAAGCTCTTCCTCGCCGGCAAACTCCTCTCGCTCGACAAGGCTTGCCGCCTCTGCTGCCTCTGCCTCCTCCACGGTGAATCCAAACTCACCCGCGGCAGCGGCTGCTGCCGCCTCTTCCAGCCTAGTGGTGATGCGCTGCATCTCCGCATCGGTGGTGTCGCGGGTGAGGCTTTTCTGTTCATCGGGGCGGACCGGCACTTCTACCAGACCGTCAAAGAACTCCTGCACGACGACGTCTGCAGGCTCTTGCCAAGTTGGGACAATTCCATGCGAGTCGCACAGCGGCATCATTGCACGGATGCGGTCGAGCGAGGAGTTGTTGCACAGCGGAACGACACCCCTCGGCAACATGAACGCTTCAGGATGCTGAGGATCGCGCTTGAACAGTTCCAGGATCATCACGTCCAGTTCTAGGACAGTGAAGTTGAAGTTGAGGCCCGGGCGCAGCCTCATGATATACACCGCGTTCTGGAACTCCCAGGCGGGTCTCCTCCTCTCCTGCAGGGGGGCGATGCGGCGGTGAAGAAAATCTGCGCCAACGGCGCCTACGGTGAGCCCGACAAGCCTGAGGTGTAAGATCCGGGTGATGGCAATCTTCAACCTATCGTCTTCCGGGGCCACGTTGCTCCAATCGTTGCCGCGCGCTATTGGGACTTGGCGCTGGGCGGTGAATGGCTGCGGGTTCTCCTCGACAATCCAGCACCATTCTGCTCTCCATTCCTCCCAGTTGCTGTGGAGCTCTCCCTCCAGATGAGCTTCCTTCTTGCCAGCTCTTGAGATCCAGGCAACTCCGCCGGATAAAGGTTCTCCTCTCTCAACTCGGGGCATAAAGAAGTGGCGAAAAAGAGTGACATTTGGATGGACTCCGACAAAGTTTTCGCAGAGATGTGCGAAAATTGCCATGGTCAGAATGGCATTGGGGGTGAAGTCAAGGAGGCGGAACCCGTAGGTGTTCATGATATCGCAGAAAAATTCAGAGAAAGGCGGGCAGAGCCCGCAATAGAAGAACACCGCGAAGAAAGGGTATCCATTCGGAGCCAGTTCCGAAGCGGCAGCTGGGAGTACCTTCGTATGTGGATGCGCTCGCGTCTCCGTCGACCAGAAGAGGTAGTAGTACTCCCTCAACTCCTTTGCAGCGAGCTGGGGGGGGGGAGATTGCCCGCTCCTTTCGCAGTGCCGTGAGCCGCTGCGCCTCGGCCGACTTCACGACCTTCCCCTTGTCGGCTTTCGGAGCCATGGCGGAGGTGGTGGGGGAGATCGACGGCGTAGGTGATGCTGGTGGCAATGGGGGGCAGATCGCTGCTCTCTTTCAGCTTTGGGAAGAAGGGGGGAGCGGCGGAGATTTCTGAGATTGGAGTAGCAATCAGCGAGATGGGCGAACTGCCCCTGTTTCCCCTGCTTATAAAGAGGGAGGGGGCGGGCGTTCCGTTATTCCGAATAAAGAAACCACCCACGATCTCTCCCACGACACCGCATTCGGCGCGTGCCGTTCGGGGATGGCGCGGTGGATACGGAGTAAGATACGGCGTAACCTAGGCCACGCGTGCCCGTGCCCTGTTTTGGGCCTGGCCCAACAGCGCTCGGCGCCATGTGTGTCCCAGGCCAGTGGGCTCCTGTCGGTGTACTAGAGTAGGGGTACCCTAGTATCCCGAACTTGTGCACGGGCAGTCGCAGCACCCCGCGGCAAGGCTTGTCGGGTGACCGCCAAGGTCCTCCATGGTTCCTTTGGAACCATTCAAGAACAAAGTATTCAAGCGAAGGAGACAAGGCCCCGGCAAGAGGAGCTTGCCAGAAAGGCCAACCAAGGCATCTCAAGGAACTTGCCGCGACGCGCCACGCGTCCCGGCAAGACCCGGCGAGCGACAAGCTTCCGGACGCGACAAGACAACGGCCGCGACAAGGCGCTTGCCGCGGCAAGCTACCACTCTGTACCCGCGCTCCAGCATATCCACCAACGTGTCGCCCTGGGACCTTTCCAGGCGCGCGTGGGAAGAGGCTGTGCAGCCAGCGGTGCACGGTGGCAAGAGACGCTGACAAGACTGCCATCGTGGCGAGCGGTGGCGTCCCTGACGGTCCCTTTTTGCACCATTTGGGCGACGCAGACGGGCATTTAATGCCTTTGTCCCCTGCCGTCAGGGTTAGGTAGGATACACTGTACAGGTGGTTGTACCAACCGCAATTCCTTTTCCACTTTTACCCCTATCTACGTTGCCACCTGTCGGTGACCCCTTCAGCATATAAAAGGAGGCCCATGCGCAACGTAGAGGGGGGTTCGGGAGGCAGAAAAACACTCACATTCGGTCTCGTTAGCAGCTAGTGTGTACTGTAGCACTCAGCACTCCCGAGCAAGAACTCAATACACTCAGACATGCAGCAGTAGGAGTGTTATCTCCCCGGAGAGCTCCGAAGCTGGGTAAACTGCTCGTGTGCTTCGCCTCGATCTGCTCTTCGTGCGATCTCCGCCCCCCGCCGAACCGAAAGGGGCTCGGTCCGCCGGTCCCATAGGTGTTCGTGGATCAGTTTCCCCGACAGCTACGGACTAAACCCTCCGGTTTATATAGACACCGGAGGGGGCTAGTGTTACACAGAGTCGGTTTACAGAGAAGGAGATATACATCCGAATCACCAAGCTTTCCTTCCACGCCAAGGAGAGTCCTATTCGGACACGGGACGAAGTCTTGAATCTAGTATCTTCATAGTCCAACAGTCCGGCCAAAGCATATAGTCCGGCTATCCGGATACCCCCTTATCCAGGACTCCCTCAGTAGCCCTAAACCAGGCTTCAATGACGATGAGTCCGGCGCGTAGATTGTTTTCGGCATTGCGAGGCGGGTTCCATCTCCGAATACTCCAAGATAAATTCCGAACACAAGGACCGTGTCCAGATCTGCAAAATAAACCCCACATTCCATCATAGAGAGAATAATAATCCACGAATCTAATCTGCTGACAACTCTTTGAAAAGTGACATCACGCCATGGTCCAGTTTTTATTTGAACCATTTTTACTACCTGCTACTGCACACATCACGAGGCGGTTTTCTTGGCACGTCTTGTCAAAGCAGAGATCGTGTCCCTCTTATTATGGGATCCTTATCAATACGGGTTTGGGTAATCCAATCGTGCCTGTTGGCATGACTCTGTGTTTTTAGGCAAGTCCAGAACGGTTATGCTGGGGACGCTTGATATTCTTCCCCTTTATAGAGGGGCCGAGGCCTATCCCTCTATCTCCACGCTTGCGCCTTCTCGTACCTTGAGTTCCAGCACCCAAAGCTCAAGCTTAAGCATCCCGGATCTTCGATCATGTCCGGATCTAACCATCAAGGCCGATGGATGGCCTCCTCTGTCACACAGGAGGATATTGCGAAGCTCAGGGGTGCCGGGTATTTGACCGCCGATGTTAAGCACAGGCTTCCCGCCCCCAAACAGGTTATTCCTACTCCCAAGCCCAACGAGAGCGTCGTATTTGTCTCCCACTTCCTCCGGGGCTTGGGCCTTACTCTTGACCCCTTCTCGAGGGGGCTGATGTTCTACCACGGGCTAGATTTCCATGATCTAGCTCCGGATTCCATCCTCCACATCTCGTTGTTTATCGTCGTGTGCGAAGCCTTCCTCCACATCACCCCCCACCTCGGCCTATGGCTAAAGACTTTCAATGTGAAGCCGAAGATGATTGAGGGGCGACACGCGGAGTGCGGGGCGCTGCAATAAGCAGGAACGCCGATGCCCCATGGCCCGAAGGCTCCTTCCCGGAGGTATCTGATTTATGGCAGCGGAGGTGGTTCTATGTAAGAGCTCCCCGAGGCTCGAAGTGGGCGGCCGCCCCCACCTTCCGCCCGGGCCCTCCATCTCAACTGGCGTCGTGGGCCAACGTGGGACTGAACTCGGGGCCTGCAAACGATGTACCGATGTTGTAGAGTCGCATTCGGGAGCTCCTCGAGAGGTACATTAGTCTTGTCAAAATAATCCAGGTAATGCTAGTTCGGCGGGCCCTGCCATGCAAACGTCGACCTCTCCGGATGTGGGAGTTCAATCCAGAGGGTCCACGAACCATTCAACACTTCTTTGGCATGACACCGAAGGAATGTATAAGTTGTTCTTCAGACCACGAATAAAGTGTCCGGACACCACCGAGGATGCGGGCCTGAGTTACAATCGCCCAGATACCCAAGTAAGTAACCCTATAACCGAACACTTTGCTTATATTTGTTATAGAATTGTTCTGAATACTATCCGCGACCAGGGTTGGCTCAACAAGGCGGAAAGGATTAGTTGTTCGGCCCCGCTCCCCGAAGGCTTGCCAGGTCCGACAATAGCCAGGATTCTTAAAGGAACACTAAGTCAAGTGCCATCGGAGAAAGATGAAGGGAAGAGTGGGTAGACCAAGAGTGGGCCTCACACATTGTGCCTCTGAACCGGGGGAATTAATGTCTCCACGGAGGAGGAGAATTGGGGAGGCGAATCTGAGGTTTCCTCCCCCCACAGGAAGAAGAGGGCCGCTTCCAAAGACTTGGAAACGAGGGCGCCCAAACAAGGGAAGAAAACTTCACTAAAGGGCCCTGCCCCGAAGGGCGTTCTCACCGCACCGTGCCCGCTAATGGGCCAGCCCTCCACCGAGCTGTAAGTTTAATAAACAAGAAGCTTATTGACTTTTCCTCTGAGAGTAATAACCGAGACCTGTTTTTTTTTGCAGTCCGGCTAGCAGTTCATCTCAACAGGGTTCATCCTTGGGGGATCTTCTTCCGGCGATGATGGAGAGTGAGACCCAGCCTACCTCTCCGCCCCGTGGGGCGGCCGACCCTGAGGTATCATCACGGAGGAGTCCAGATCCAATGGGGCCGGAAGCTAACACTTCGGCTGCCCCGAGCCCAGTGCGTTCAGCTCCTGTGGCGGACAATGAAAAGGGTCCGAGAGAGTCCGGTGTCTGGCCGAACACACTGACGGGCCTCCTGGAGTTAGCTGCTCTCTTGGAGGATCATCGTACACTAATGGGTACGGTGTTGGAGAAAATCTCCTCTGCCACAAGCGGGTTAAATGAAGCTTTTAGGAGCTTGCTCAAAGGTTTTGAGGTAAGCCATGAGATACGCAGTTTTTGGTTGCACCGTACGCGATACATGTGCTCTGTATAGATAGTAGCCCCTGAGACTGTGGATGCCAGCCCATGGCGGCAAACGGAGGATCACACTCCCAGGTAATAATCACACTTGTATTGATGTGCAGGTTGCTAAGGGTCCGTCATTAGACCAGACCCCTGAATGCGCTGAATTGAGGCGGCAGATTGACGTGGTGGAGGCCGACGTCATGCTTGTAAACAAGCGATTCGAGGAGTCACAGAGTATTCTCTCTTGTATCTATATTTTCTTTAGGAAATCGCAAGAAGGTTGTAATATTAATATGATGCGATGTGGCTGCAGGCAGAGCTGCTGCCGTTGAGGCCCTGAGGGCGGAGCTTGCCCTAGCCAAGGAACAAGCCCGGGTTAGCAATGCGGCTGATCTAAAGGCAGCCGAAGAATTGAAAGCCGAACAGGCCGCTCATCTCCGAAGCGAAGAAAAGATAGCCGAGATGGCTGTGGAGATGAGGGACGCCGCCGACCGGTATGAGCTTCTCGAGAAGGAGAATCAGGCAAAGGTGACTGACCTAAAGAAGGCACTGGATTTGGCTAAGGAGACGCGCTCTCAGATTAGAGACACGCGGGAGGAACTTCGACAAGTCGGAGAAATCGCGGCTGGAAATCCTTATTTTTTGCGGATGAAGTTTTTAGATCCAAAGTATGCTCTGTTGGATAAGCTATGGAGCATTGCAGATGAGTATGCGGACTTGACGAAGAGTGCGGCTGATGCGACCAAGTTGTTCAAGGATCATAAAGATAACAAAGTAGAAAGACTATTCTGGTCGCAATTTAGCGCTCCAGCGCGCTCATTGCCGTTGAGTGAGAAGATGGCCGCTATAGCCGAGCTCCATAAGCTGTCCGGCCTTGCAATGAGGTCTGTAATAGACCATCTATGGCCGAGAGGACCGAAGCCGGATAACTACTTTGGCTTGGTGCAACAATTGTTTGGCGCCATATCACAAATCGATGCTGTGAAGAGGTCGGCGTGCATAGAGGGTGCGCGGATGGCTCTTGCCCATGTGAAGAAATATTGGGCAGATATGGAGGCCACCCGCATTGCAACCCGGGGTCCGACGGGAAGCCAAGACCCAGCCGAGCACTATTTTGAGCAGGTCATAGAAGGTGCCCGTAGAATAGAGGCTCAGTGCTCGAAGAATGTCATGTTCGAGTGACAGGTCTATTAATTGTAAACAATTATGTGTTTTGATTATTGAGGCTGTTTTTATACTTTTGCCTGAAAGTGTTATAATGTCTCCTGTGTGGCTGTTTATGTATGCATACAACATGAAAGTTACCAGACATTGGCTTCATCCCGCACGCATACAATGCGGGGGTGTCCGAGAAAATATGCGTGAACACACTTGATCCAACGTCTTGGTCCGTTAAGGAGGTGATCGCACGTCAAACCACACAACCGAACTATATAGTTGTAACACTTTTCACTTAGCCGTAGGAGTTTGAAAGGTGGGAGTACTATGTAGCCCCTAGTACTTCCGCGTGCATCCGGGTATGGTGCGCGTACTTGACCGGGAAACCGGTCCTTCATTAATGCGGAGGAATCCTATATATTCCGGTGAGTCCTCGAGTGGTAGATCAGTCTCTCGATGTATCATGACAGTCAGTTTTCGGCTTTACTGAGGTGCTCATCCGGGATAACCAGGGCACAATCGCAGTACTTCTCCTTTGGCCACCTTAGCCGATAGAATGGAACGTAAGGAAGCAAACCAGGGAGCCGGGCTAACCCAACATTTGACCAAAGACATGATTCAGAGCTGATGCATATAAGGCCAAACTCGCGACGCTGAACACTCCCGAAGGTATTCGGACTTTATAACATATACTAGGCTGAATAATGCCCTTGGCCCTGTAATTCCAGGTACATGCATTGATCTGTCATGGCGAAAAGCCTATGGCGCCAGTGTGCCTTATGGGTGTATGAAATACCCATGGGATGTCAAGCAACAAAAGACAGTAAAGAAGGTTTACACATGGGCTTAATCTAAAGAGAAACCTTTGAGCGGGGCCCTGCTTCACGTCTGCGCCTTTGTCTCCGTTGTGCCGTATCCTGGAAGGGTGTCGCACGAGAAGTGTCTGTAAAAACGAAAAGTCATGAAGAAAGAGTAAACGTGCCAAAAGTTAGTTATTCTCGATAGGTGTTCAAGATGCGAGGTATTTGCCTAATAATGAGGCAAGCCGAATTGTGGGCTTTGTCATATGTTGACAGCCCCCTAGTACCATTTATGGGGATATATGTGTAGCACCTAGCCAGGGTTTATCCGAGATGTTATTGATGGTGCTGCACCAGACTCGTCTAGCCCTGTCCGTGGTCTGAACGACCGATCATGCGTTCTGTTGGGAGAGGCCGCCTAGAGTCCGGCAGCAGGAGCTGCCGCATACTGCTCTGTGTTTCCACTAACCGTTATGATGCCACGTGGACCGGGCATCTTAAGTTTGAGGCATGCATAGTTCGGTATTGTGTTAAAGCAAGCGAAGGCCGTTCTTCCAAGCAATGCATGATAAGCGCTGCTGAAGGGAGCGATGTTGAAGAGTAGTTCCTCGCTTCTGAAGTTGTCGGGAGAATCGAATGTCACTTCTAATACGAGGGAGCCCCAGCAGTGGGCAACAATGCCTGGAATCGCACCATTGAAGGTGGTGCTATTTTGGCTTATTCTGGATGGGTCTACCCCCATCTTGCGGATGGTGTCTTGATATATCAGATTAAGACTACTGCCGCCGCCCATTAGGACGCGAGTGAGATGGTATCCATCGATTATTTGGTCGAGCTCCAAGGCAGCCGATCCTCCGTGCCGGATAATGGCCGGGTAGTCCCTGTGATCAAAAGTGATCGGGCAGGACGCCCGGGGATTGAATTTGGGGGCGACGAAATCTGCGTGAGTTGCGTGTACCATGTTTACCGTTTTGACTTCTGGTATGAATTTTTTCTGGCCCCCCGTGTTCGGCTGGCGAGGCTCATCCTCGTCTTCGCTTGGTGTTTCCCTTCCCTTGTGTTCGGCGTTTAACTTGCCGGCCTGCTTGAAGACCCAACATTCTCCATGGGTATGATTTGCAGGTTTTTCAGAAGTGCCATGGATTTGGCACAATCTATCCAGGACTTTATTCAGGCCGGATGGCCCCTCTTTACTGCCTTTGAATGGCTTCTTTCCTTGAACGGGTCAAGAACCCCTGAATCCCGCATTGACCGCCGTGTTGTCCGGACTATCGCCATTCTGACGCTTGTGCTTAGTGCGCTGTGGCTTCCCGTTGCCATCTTGAATTTCGGATGTGCCCGGGTCGCTGGTGCCTCTACGGGCCAACCAACTGTCTTCGCCCACACAAAAGTGGATCATAAGGTTTGTTAATGCAGCCATTGTCCTTGGCTTTTCTTGGCCGAGGTGCCTGGCGAGCCACTCGTCTCGGATACTATGTTCGAAGGCCGCTAAGGCTTCGGCATCCGGAAAATCGACAATATGATTCTTCTTAGTGAGGAATCTATTCCAAAGCTTGCGGGCTGACTCTCCAGGCTGCTGTGTTATGTGACTTAAATCGTCTGCATCCGGAGGTCGGACGTAGGTTCCTTGAAAGTTGGCCCTGAAAGCATTCTCAAGTTCCTCCGAACTTCCAATTGAGTTTTCGGGGAGGCTTTTCAGCCAGTGTCGAGCTAGTCCTTTTAACTTGAGGGGAAGGTATTTGATGGCATGGAGGTCATCCCCCCGAGCCATATGTATGTGAAGGATAAAATCTTCAATCCAGACCCCAGGGTCCGTCGTTCCGTTGTATGGCTCCATATTGACAGGCTTGAATCCTTGTGGAAATTCATGATCCAGCACCTCATCAGTGAAGTATAGGGGGCGCGCAGCCCCTCTGTATCTAGCCGTGTCACAACATGCTATCGGCTGTTGTTGCTCCTGGTGTTGATTCTGGACTGGTATTTGATCAGTATGATCTTTGTGGTGACCATAATCCCGCGTCGGAGCACATCCTCTGGACCCGCAGATGGATCTGGCCGCACTGGCCTTTTTGTCCAGGAGCTCTCGTAAATCGTGTGCGGTATCGGTGGCTGCTCTACCGTGGCCATGAGGTGGTTGGTCCGACCTAGTGGTCGTATTGTTTTTTGGCGGAATGGGTGCTGCGGCTTCATCGTCGAATTCGGGTAGCAGTTTGCGCTTTGAGTAGCTCTTCGTGTGGTGATCGTCGCCACATTTTCCTTCGGTGTCCAGCACCTTATTCCATCTTCGGTTGAGTGTATCCTGCGCGGTTTTAGGCCTTTGCTTATGCTTCTTCAAGCTCCTTACCGTGGCCAGGAGCTTTTTGCGGAGGTTATCTTGTTCTAGACGCTTTTCCGGGATGATGAATGCATCGTCAACCAGACTGTCCTCCTCTTGGGAGGTAGAGTGATGAGTTCGGCCTTCTGGATCATTGTGATTGGGCGTCTGCTCCGGGCTATGTTCGGCGAGACCTGGCTTGTCCTGCTCCATCGCTGGGTCCCTATAGTCATTGTTGCCTTTGGAGTCAACCGGAGTGTCATCCTGTTTAGTGTTGTTATCGCTATTTTTACTATGACTGGACTTAGAGCGGCGCGTGCACCATCGTTTTTGCTTTTATCCGGGGGGTTTATCCTCCATTGTATCCTTTTTGTCACCATTGTCTTCTTTAGGCGTATCCACCATGTAGACGTCGTATGATGAAGTGGCAATTCAGCACCCTGTGGGCGGTGGTTCCAGGTCTTCCCCTACATCGACGTCCATACCGTCGATGTTGTCAGAGTGGACGTCAAGCATGTCTGTTAGGTCATCGACAGTGGCTATAAAGTGGGTGGTGGGTGGGTCGCGATTTTCTTCGTCCTCCATATCCCACACGGGCCAGATACAGTCCGGCCAAGAGTCTCCTGATAAAGAGAGAGATTCTAACGAATTTAGCACATCACCGAAGGGGGAGTGCTAGAATATATCCGAGGCGGTGAATGCCATTATTGGAGCCCAATCGGAGCCCACGCCCGGACACAGGTCCAGGGTCCCGGAGATATAGATTTCCCTGGGAGAGGAGTCTGCGTTCGTCCCTAACGCCGATGGGTGTGCGGCTTCCGGGGCGGAGTCCATCCGCTCGTCCTCGGGAGGCACAATTTGCTCTGGACCGAAGTCCGAAGTAGTAGCAGGTGCGATATTCTGAATACTATCCGACGATAGATTTAAGTCATGTGCGTGGCGATCGTTCGGCGCTCCTGACATGGGCTCGAATCCGTTGAAGATCAAGTCCCCGCGGATATCGGCAGTGTAGTTTAAGTTCCCGAACCTGACCTGACGGCCAGGGGCGTAGCTATCGATCTACTCTAGATGGCCAAGCGAGTTGGCCCGCAGTGCGAAGCCACCAAACATAAAAATCTATCCGGGAGAAGAGTCTCAGCCTAGACGGAGTTGTTGAAGGTTGGAGAAGCCATCGAGCCTTACAGCAACGAGACAGAGGAACTCTCAATGAAAGCACCAATGTCGGTGTCCAAACCGGTGGATCTCAGGTAGGGGATCCCGAACTGTGCGTCTAAGGCTAATGGTTGCAGGAGGCTGGGGACACGATGTTTACCCAGGTTCGGGCCCTCTCGATGGAGGTAATACCCTACTTCCTGCTTGATTGATCTTGATGATATGAGTATTACAAGAGTTGATCTACCATGAGATTAGAGAGGCTAAACCCTAGAAGCTAGCCTATGGTATGATTGTTGTTGTGTCCTACGGACTAAACCCTCCGGTTTATATAGACACCAGAGGGGGCTAGGGTTACACAGAGTCGGTTTACAGAGAAGAAGAGCTACATCCAAATCGCCAAGCTTGCCTTCCACGCCAAGGAGAGTCCTATCCGGACATGGGACGGAGTCTTCAATCTTGCATCTTCATAGTCCAACAGTCCGGCCAAAGCATATAGTCCGGCTGTCCGGATACCCCCTCATCCAGGACTCCCTCACCAGCCTCGTGTAAGCGTACGCGTAATGTCAGTCCGGGCCGCTTCATCCAAAAATACTGCCAAACCAAAGTATGACATGCTGGTAAGCAGTATGAATTTTATCGCCCACAACTCACTTGTGTTCTACTTGTGCATATGACATCTACGCATAAACCTGGCTCGGATGCCACTGTTGGGGAACGTAGTAATTTCAAAAAAATTCCTACGCACACGCAAGATCATGGTGATGCATAGCAACGAGAGGGGAGAGTGTTGTCCATGTACCCTCGTAGACCGAAAGCGGAAGCGTTAGCACAACGCGGTTGATGTAGTCGTACGTCTTCAAGATCCGACCAATCCAAGTACCGAACATACGGCACCTCCGAGTTCAGCACACATTCAACTCGATGACGTCCCACGAACGCCGATCTAGCAGAGCTTCACGGGAGAGTTTCGTCAGCACGACGGCATGGTGACGATGATGATGTTGCTACCGATGCAGGGACTCGCCTAAGCACCGCTACGATATGATTGAGGTGGAATATGGTGGAGGGGGGCACCGCACACGGCTAGAATAGATCAATAGATCAACTTGTGTCTAGAGGTGCCTCCCTGCCCCCATATATAAAGAAGCAAGGGGCGGGAGGCGGCCGACCAGGAGGAGGGCGCGCCAAGGGGGGAGTCCTACTCCCACCGGGAGTAGGACTCCTCCTTTCCTTGTTGGAGTAGGAGAAGGGGGAAGGAGGAGAGGGGGGGGGGGAAGGAAAGGGGGGCGCCGCCCCCTTGTCCAATTCGGACTAGAGGGTAGGGGGCGCGGGACCCTGCCTTGGCCGCCCCTCCTCTTCTCCACTAAGGCCCATGAGGCCCATTATACTCCTCGGGGGGTTCCAATAACCCCACGGTACTCCGGTATATGCCCGAACTCATTTGGAACACTTCTAAAGTCCAAACATAGTCATCCAATATATCGATCTTTATGTCTCGACCATTTAGAGACTCCTCGTCATGTCCGAGATCATATCTGAGACTCCGAACTATCTTCGGTACATCAAAACACATAAACTCATAATACCGATTGTCAACGAACTTTAAGCGTGCGGACCCTACGGGTTCGAGAACTATGTAGACATGACCGAGACACATCTCCGGTCAATAACCAATAGCGGAACCTGGATGCTCATATTGGTTCCCCCATATTCGACGAAGATCTTTATCGGTCAAACCGCATAACAACATACGTTGTTCCCCTTGTCATCGGTATGTTACTTGCCCGAGATTCGATCATCGGTAACTCAATACCTATTTCAATCTCGTTACCGGCAAGTCTCTTTACTCGTTATGTAATGCATCATCCTGCAACTAACTCATTAGTCACATTGCTTGCAAGGCTTATAGTGATGTGCATTATCGATAGGGCCCAAAGATACCTCTCCGACAATCGGAGAGACAAATCCTAATATCAAAATACGCCAACTCAACAAGTACCTTCGAACACACCTATAGAGCACCTTTATAATCACCCAGTTACATTGTGACATTTGGTGGCACACAAAGTGTTCCTCCGGTAAACGGGAGTTGCATAATCTCATAGTCATAGGAACATGTATAAGTCATGAAGAAAGCAATAGCAACATACTAAACCATCAAGTGCTAAGCTAACGAAATGGGTCAAGTTAATCACATCATTCTCCTAATGATGTGATCCCGTTAATCAAATGACAACACATGTCTATGGCTAGGAAACTTAACCATCTTTGATTCAACGAGCTAGTCAAGTAGAGCATACTAGTGTCACTTATGTTTGTCTATATATTCACACATGTATTATGTCTCCGATCAATACAATTCTAGCATGAATAATAAACATTTATCATGACATGAGGAAATAAATAATAACTTTATAATTGCCTCTAGGGCATATTTCCTTCACTGAGTACGGAGAATAGCGGGGCTTCTGCTGAGCTCCTGAAGTGTACCTCCCTTGTCCATACTTCCTCTTGCGATTATCAATATGTTGCTGCTTGCCTTCAATCATGAGAGCCCTATCTACAAACTCCTGGTAGTTGTTGAATGTTGCCACCATCAACTGCATGCTCAACTCATCATTCAATTCTTCCAAAAACTTCTCCTGCTTAGCAGCATCTGTAGCTACGTCATCAGGGGCATAGCTTGCTAATTTGCTAGACTCATCCACATACTGGCCCACTGTACGTCCTCCTTGGTGCAAGTTGCGAAACTTGTGCTTCTTCATGCTCATAGTGCCTGCTGAAACATGGGCAGTGCGGAAAGCCTGCTGGAACTGATCCCATGTAACAGTGTCAATGGGGTAAGTGGCTGTGAAATTCTCCCACCAAGATGTTGCGGGTCGATCAAGATGGTGTGCGGCAAAATACACGCTCTCCGCATCTGTGCATCCTGCAGTGGTCATATTTCTTCCAATCTCGCGGAGCCAATCATCTGCAACAATCAGCTCGGTGCTACTAGAGAACATCGGTGGGTTCAACCTTCGAAAATGGGCTAGGTGATCTAGCAAGCATTTGCCCACAACACACACGGCTTATTCCATCACAAACAGGTCGGGTGGATCAACTGTATGCCACATATACACATTGTCAAAAAGTAATGCGGTAGACATTCTTTAACATATGTTAAAAAAAACAAGGACCTCGAGGTTAAATTAGCTGAGGGAATGGGGTATTTCAGTCATTTGGATGACTGAAATGACCCATCCTATCAGCTAATTTAATGTCAACACAACTTCCCATTCAGTCACTCATCCCATGGCTGCTCCAGCCTGAGCACACTTAACTTGAGAGTTCTCTTAGATGAGCTACTGGTGGAATAGCTAGTCCTTGCTGATGTAGGATGCCTCTTCGCATCCTTATGGCGTATTCGGATGACCGGCCGTCCCCCAATGGCCAATGCATGTTGTGTAGACAGAGCATATCACATACATCTTATTAGAAGCAATCGTCTGTGTTATTATCGGTCTTCGCACACATTTCTGATTACAAACTTGTTTGTCGCGTATCACACACATCTTGTTATATTGAACCGTTTATGTTCGCTTGTCTCAACACAAACAGTTCGTCCGAATGAACCGCATGGTGTATATCGCACACACCTGGTTCTGGCTGACCGTTTCTTTTGTGTTGCCTAATCACAAACAGTTCATCCTAGTGAACCATATGCTGTGTATCGCACACGCCTTCATCTGGCTGCCCGTTTCGTTTGTTACTCCTCATCGCAAACAGTTAATTGAACTAAACCGTATGCCATGCATCGCACACGCAACTAAAATCTGAACCATATTTGGTGCATCCGTCATTGCAAACGTTTTGGACATTTTTGACGGTTCTTTGACACCACCATTTGCGATTATTGCATCGCACATAGTTTCTGGAATGGTCTCTGATCGTAGTGTCGCGTTAGCAGTATCCTACACTAGTGGTAAGCCATCCCAAAGGTCTTACTTGGCCCAAACACTAATTGAAACACCAAAAAAATTACTACAGAGGTAATAATGTGTATTTATTGAAAAAAAGAACCAAAAACCTAAAACATAAAAATAAAATTGGGTTGCCTCCATTTAACGCCCCTAGCTAGGCATGATATTTTAATGATACTCTTCCAAGCCCAATTTTGATGATAATTTTATTCATACTCTAAAAGATTTAAGTGAAGTTCACAGAGCATTCTACAATTAGTACAGATTGGCAAATATCCAAGCTCAAAATATATAAGAGAAGCACACAAAGCATTCTATAAAGTAATACTCAAAAGATCTAAGCGAAGCACAAAGAGTATTCCATGAGGACATACTCAAAAGATTTAAGTGAAGCACATGAAGCATTCTATAAATCAATGAAGGACTATCTCATACTAGCATGGTGCACAAAGGAAAACAAAAACACAAAAGACGCAAATCATGTGAACAAAAAAAACAAGATATACCGACAATTGTTGAACAATAAAGATGGGATGCCAACCGGGGCATCCCCAAGCTTAGATACTTGAGTATCCTAGAAATATTTACTTGGGGTGCCTTGGGAATCCACAAGCTTGAACTATTGCCTCTCCTTATTCTTCTCATATTGATAACACCTCGATCTTCGAACACTTCATCCAAACAAAATTTAACAAACCCTCATCAGATTCGTTAGTGTAATAAAGAAAATCACTACCTTTAGGTACTGTTGTAAACTCATTCCAATTTCACATTAGCATTATATCTATTGTATTCCAACTTCCCATGGTTCATACCCCACGATACTACCCATAGATTCATCAAAATAAGTGAACAACACATAGAAAACAAAATCCGTAAAAAACAGGACAATCAGTAGTAATCTGGAAACTTCGTATACTTATGAAAATACAAAAAATCTAAAAATTAGGACAACCTAAACAACTTGTATAGCAGTACTATGGAATTTTTTTAGAAACTTTTGATGTTCCAGTAAAAAATGTAAATTCATGCACCACAGCCAAATTTTCTGTTTTTGCACTACACATAGCAAACAAACAATCTAATCATCCTAAAACCAAAACTTGGCTCATTATTTTTATAATACAATGGATATCTACAAGGGTATAATTATTTTTGAGAAACTTCCATGAAAAAACCTACATTGGTTCCATGAGGATGAACACAAGTGTTCAAGGTCGACTCCCACTTCTCCAATGCATAATCTTCCAATCACTTCTCTTTTTGAAAAAATAGGCATAAGAGGCAAGTATTTTTTATTGTATTTTGCACTCTTTTAAAAAAACTTCTGTTTCACCCAGAACTAAATAAAGCAAAAACAAAAGGGAAAACAAAATCTACTTAGTGAAGAAAGCAAACAAGCACACACGAGAATATCAACCCCACGCTATTGCTCCCCAGCAATGGCGCCAGAAAAGAGCTTGATAATCCCCAAGTGCAAGGAATCATCGTCAAAATTTCCAAAGGTGTAAGTGATATGTATGGAGTGTCGAACCCACAAGGAGCTAAAGGTAAGATCAATATTCTCTCAAGTCCTATCTGCCACTGATACGACTCTACATACACCGAACATTTGCTTCCATCTAGAAACGAGAAATAAAACTACGTTGTGGGTATAATGAGCATATGTTTGCATGATATAGGAGAGCTAAAATATAAAAATAGGGGCTCTTAACATAAATTTAGAATGTATTACTATATATTACAAATAGCGAGTATGGAATAATGATGGGTTGGTGTGCGGAATTGTCCTAGGCAATTGTTAACAAGATCGGTAATCATTATTGCAATTTCATACGAGGGAGAGGCATAAGCTAACATAGTTTCTCTACTTGGATCATATGCGCTTATGATTGGAACTCTAGCAAGCATACGCAACTACTAGAGATCATTAAGGTAAAACCCAACCATAGCATTAAAGTATCAAGTCCCCTTTATCCCATACGCAACAACCCCCTTACTCAGGTTTAAGATTCCGTCGGTCTAGAAACCCACTATTAGCGAATCAAGAACATATTGCAACACCCTACAACGGGAATCCTTCACATGTGCACGACACGAAAGGCACCATAGGACAGCACCAAAATAAAACATACAACTCAAACCAATCTAGATCATCAATCAACCCAAAAGACAAAATAAATCTACTCAAAACATCATAGGATGGCAACACATAATTGGATCATAATATATGGAATAAAGCACCATGTTCAAGTAGGGGATTACAGCGGGGTGCAGGAGAGTGGACCGCTGGAAAGAGGTGAGGATGGTGATGAAGATGGTGATGTTGATGAAGACGATAACCGCGGCGATGGTTCCCTAGCGGCACTCCAACGCCACTAGAGAGAGGAGGAGAGAGTCTCGCCCTTGTGCTTCCTCCTCCATGGCTTCCCCCTAGATGGGGAGAGGTTCTCCCTCTGGTCCTTGGCCTCCATGGTGATGATGGCCCCCTCTGAGATCCTCCTCCATGGCCTCCGATGATGATGGCCCCCTCCGGCAGGGTGTTGGAGAGGGCCTAGATTGATTTTTCGTGGCTACAGAGGCTTGTGGCAGCGGAACTGCTGATCTAGGTTTTTTCGGAGGTTTGGGGATTTATAGGAATTTTTGGCGTCAGTCTCACGTCAAGGGGGTCCACAAGGCAGCGACATGCCAGGGGCGCGCCCTAGGGGCGCCCTCCACCCTTGCCGCTTCCTCGTGAAGCTTATGGTCCAACTCTTGTGCTTCGGGGTTCTCTTTTGGTCCATCAAAATCACCGTAAATTTTCAGCCCATTCCGAGAACTTTTATTTCTGCATAAAAAACGACACCACGATAGTTCTGCTGAAAACAACGTCAGTCTGGGTTAGTTCTAACCAAATCATACCAAAACCATATAAAAATGTTGTAAACATGGCATGAATACTTCATAAATTATAGATACGTCGGAGATGTATTAGTTGTCGTTGTAGCGGGAGAGCACCTTGAAGGGCCGATCGGCTCTCGGAAGTAGCTTGGACTTGCACTCCTCGAGAAAGCGGTCCTTGCGTAGATGTAACCATACGAGATCGCCCGGTTGGAACACCATCGGTGACTTGTTGCTGTTGAGCTTGGCGGCGAGGCGGCATTTTTGATGCTCGATCGTGGACCTTGTTTCTTCATGCATCTTCTGTTCGCTTGTTCTTGTAGCGACAGAGGAAGGATGTCCAACGGGGAGAAAGGGTTGAAGCCGTAGACAACCTCGAAGGGGGACTTGCTGATAGTAGAATGTCTTGCACGGTTGTAGGCGTACTCGGCGATGGGTAAGCACTCCTCCCACTCCTTGATGTTCTTCTTGATCAATACTTAGGAGAGTGGAGAGCATCCGGTTGGTGACTTCCGTTTGGCCAGTTTGAGGATGATATGCCATGGAGAATAATAGCTTGATGCC
Organism: Triticum dicoccoides; assembly: GCF_002162155.2. Lineage (NCBI taxonomy): Eukaryota > Viridiplantae > Streptophyta > Magnoliopsida > Poales > Poaceae > Triticum > Triticum dicoccoides. The sequence continues at coordinate 422,083,903 of NC_041389.1, forward strand.
GAGCTTGGCGCATAATGTCTTCCAAAAGTAGCTTAAGAACTTGACATCTCGGTCTGACACAATTTTCTTAGGCACTCCGTGTAACCTCAAGATTTCCCTACAAAAAAGATTTGCAACATGTGAAGCATCATCTATATTATTGTATGGGATGAAATGAGCCATTTTAGAGAATTGGTCCACAAAAACAAATACATAATCCTTGCCATTTTGAGCCCGAGGTAATCCAAGCACACAATCCATGCTAATATCTTCCCATGGTTGATGTGGAACAGGAAGTGGCATATGTAAACCATGGGATTGAGATTATGACTTAGCTTTGCGGCATGTAGAGCACTGGTTGGTGAAGCGTGAGACATCGCGGAACATCTTGGGCCAAGAGTAGTTTTGGAGAGCATGGCAAAAGTCTTGTCACATCCAAAATGTCCCATAGGTCCTCCTTCATGAGCCTCTTGCAAAAGTAACAAATGAAGAGAAGACTCTCGGGGATGCATAGTTTGTTAGCTCTCATTAGATAACCATCTTTGATATAATATTGTTCCCAAGATGTATGCTTCACACACTTAGCATAAGGAGTAGCAAAAGTCAGATCGTGCTCATACAAATCTTTGATATGGTCAAATCCAACAACATTTAATTTAAGTCGGGTAACTATCATGCATTTGCGGGAAAGAGCATCCGCCACAATGTTTAATTTGCCCTTAATGTACTTGATCACATAGGAGAAGATTCAATAAATTCACTCCATTTAGCATGTCGTTTATTCAATTTGGTTTGACCTTTAAGGTACTTAAGTGTCTCATGACCGGTATGTATGACAAATTCATGTGGGTGAAGATAATGCTCCCAAACATGCAATACACGCACTAGAGCATAAATTCTTTGTCATAGATGGGATATTTAAGTTGAGCACCGGATAGGTTTTCACTAAAATATGCAATGGCTCGCTTTTTTTGCATCAAAACCACCAATTCCATTACCACTAGCATCACAATGAACCTCAAAAGTTTTGCCAAAGTTAGGCAAAGCAAGAATTGGAGCATGAGTAAGCAAATATTTGAGCTCATCAAAAGCAGTAGATTGCACGGGTCCCCAAACAAAGGGTGCATTTTTCTTACTCAAGGCATGCAACGGTGCGGCCATAGTGCTAAAGTCTTTCACAAAGCGATGATAAAAACCCACAAGACCGAGGAAACTATGCACTTGTTGCAAATTAGTGGGTTGTGGGCAAGTTTTAATTGCTTCAATTTTTGACTCATCAACATGAACACCCTTTGATGACACAACGAAACCTAAGAAAACAAGCTTTTCAACACCAAATGTGCATTTTTCCATATTGGCATAAAAACGTTCTTTTCGAAGAGTTTGCAGAACGATCCTAAGATGATTTACATGATCTTTGAGGGATTTGCTAAATACAAGTATGTCGTCAAAGTACACCACAACAAACACTCCAATGTATGGGCGAAGCACAAAATGCATAACACACATTAAATACGGGAGCCTTGATAGACCCATTGGCATAACAAACCACTCGTACAAGCCGAATTTAGTTTTAAAAGTGGTTTTCCATTCATCACCTTCTTGTATGCGGATTTGATAATATCCACTTTTAAGATCAATTTTTGAGAAAATGGTGGCGCCGCTAAGCTCATCAAGCATATCATCAAGGCATGGAATGGGATGCCTATAATGAATAGTGATAACATTGATGGGCCTACAACCAGAACACATGCGAAAACTACCATCTCTTTTTGGCACAAGAATGACCGGGATGGCACAAGGGCTTAAGCTTTCACGTACATTTCCGATGTCAATGAGTTTTTGTACTTGCCGTTGGATCTCCTTAGTTTCTTCGGGGTTGATGCGGTACGGAGCCTTGTTCAGAAGAGGTGCATCGTGGATGAGAGTTCAATCCGGTGTTCAACGCCATGTAGAGGAGGAAGACCCAGAGTTAGCTCATCGGGGAAGACATCCGTGAATTCCTGCAACAGGTTAGAGAACACTAGAGGAAGAGGATTAGAAGTGTTATTTTTTGCCACCTCATCTTTGCATAGTAGGACATAGTGGATGACACTCGATGGGTTCTCGCACACTTCTCTCATCTCTCTTTTGTTGGCTAGGAGGACTAAGTTTTTCTCTCTCGGTGAAGAGTCACTCAATTTGGGCTTGTGGCGCTCACTTTCTTTGTGGTGGTTCACTCTCTCACTAGTCTCTCCATGAAGTGTGGATGCTTGCTTGTTGGAAATCACTTGGCTTGGTGACATAGGTCGTAGCACGTACTCCTTGCCCTTCATCTTGAAGCTATAGTGGTTTGTTCTTCCGTTGTGGATGATGCCGCTGTCAAATTGCTAAGGTCTTCCCAAGAGAAGATGGCACACGGACATTGGAACCACATCACACTCCAAGGCGTCCTCATAGGCACCGATCTTGAAGGAAACTCGCACCATATGCTCTACTTGAATAGTGCCGGAGTCGCTAAGCCATTGGACCTTGTAGGGACGAGGATACTTCTTCTTCACCAATTGTAGCTTGGAACATATCTCTTCACTTGTGAAGTTGTGACAACTTACTCCGTCGTTGATGACTTTCACGAAACGCCCGTTGATGTCGGCCTTGGTGTGGAGATGTGGCACCATTGTTCTTCTTCTTGGTGGTGTTGAAGCATCAAGACCTTGGAGACCACAAGAGAGGGACTTGAATCATTGTCACAAAAGACATGATCATCTTCATCTTCTTTCATGCACCGGTGCATGGCCACGTACTCAAGGGCTTCCATTTCTTCTTCACTCATGGAGTTATATGTGCCATCATTGTTGAAGATCATTGTTCTCTTGTTAGTGCATTCGAAGGACTTGTGTCCTCGGCCACCAAATGTGAAGCACTTGATAGAGCTTGTCTTGACGGGATCACTCGGTGGTGCCGAAGATGAGGGAGTGTTGGATTTGTAGTTGCTTGCCGGAGGACAAGTCAGGGAAGGCGTAACATGCTTGGAACTTGGCTTGTTGCCGGTTCTTGGTGATGCTATAGTTGAGGTAGGAGGTGCCGAAGTCGTGGGAGCTTGAGTGTAGGATCCGTGGGTCTTGGAAGAGTACTTGGCGTATTTGGAGTCATCTTGCACTTGTTTCTTGGCCTTGGTAGCTTGATGGACTAGCTCGATAAGGTTGGAGTAGGGTTGGAAGTCGGCAATCCACTTCATTGGGTGGTTGAGGCCGTTCAAGAAGCGTGCCATAGTTTTCTCGTCATCTTCCTTGACATTGGCTCTTATCATGGAAACCTCCATTTATTGGTAGTATTCTTCCACTGTCTTTGTGCCTTGCTTGAGGAGTTGCAACTTCATGAAAATATCACAGGTGTAGTGTGTAGGCACGAAGCGAGCTCTCATGACATCCTTCATTTGCATCCAAGTTGTGATTGGTGGTTCGCCTATTGCTTGTCGTCACTGAATCACTTGTTCCCACCAAATGAGGACGTAGTCTTGAAACTCGAGGGAGGCCATGGCGATCTTCTATTCCACGTCGTAGTTGTGAAGACAGAATATCTTGTCGACTTTAAATGCCCATGAGAGATATTCTTCGGGGTTATTGCTTCTGGAGAACTTGGGCATGGTGAACTTGAGCTTGTCGTAGCGAAGTTCTTCATCATAGTGGTGGTTTTGATGTCCTTCTTGCCGTGGCGGAAGTTCCTCAAATGCTGGTTCCACTTTATGTTGCTCTTGGTGTGGAGAGGGTCTTCACATTCTTGTTCCACTTGGTGTCACTCTTGTCGAGGAGGAGGACGAGGCATATGCGCTTGGTTACGCCTTTCTTGTTGCTCCTCAAGTAGGGCAGCTTCTTCTTGTTATGCTTGTCGAAGTTCTTCTTCTTGTTAATGCAGTTGGTGGTTGCGCTCGTCGACGTCTCTAGTGGCCTCGCGGAGTGCGCTTTGTGCTTTGAGTGCTTGTGCTTCACGACACTCTTGTGCTTGTCGGATTGCATCACCATCTTGAGGTGCTTGATGTTGCACTTGTGGGGGTTGCTCTTGGTCCTCGGCCTCTTGAGCTTGGCGTCTCGCCCTTTCACGTGCTCAAACTCGGTCTTGTAATCCATTGCTATGGAGTGGATTTTCTTGAGCTTGGCAATCTTGGGGGCTGTCACGTCGATGAAAGTGAGCTCGAGGAGGACTTGCATCATAAGAAGAGTAGTCCGAAGATTGTCGACTTGAGCAGTGGCTTGAGTGGCGTCGCCTTCGCGAAGAGGTTGAGGAAGACACGCGACTCACGGTCATATTGCGTAATTCTTCCATTTGTGTGGTGAGCTTGGCATCTAGGTAGTCACGGTTCCTTGCTTCCGATTGGCGAAGGTTAGTAGCAAGTTGCTCGAGGCACTCACCCAAAGCTTCACTTTCTTGATGTAGAGCTCGTTGGGTGATGAAGAAGTGGTTCTTTGTGACGTAGTCGTGGTCTTCACCTTGCTCCTCGAAAAGTGGGTTCACTGAAGAACTTGGCCTATCCATCATAACCAAGTGGGGTGAGTAGGAAAATGAGAGAACAATACTGAAGTTACCTTTTCCGAGGATTGTGGATGTATTAAGTATCGCTCAATGTAATACCACAATAGGAGAATTGGTACCGGGTTAGTTTCTCACACGTATACAAGTAAAGCTTATGGAGGAGCTTGGTTAGGACGGTGGCACAAAAATTTGAAGTATAAGTTAGTGATAACCCACAAGTATATGGGATCGCAACAGTTTTCGAGGATAGAGTATTCAACCCAAATTTATAGATTCGACACAAGGGGAGCCAAAGAATATTTGCAAGTATTAGCAGCTGAGTTGTCAATTCAACCACACCTGGAAATTAACTATCTGCAGCAAAGTGATCAGTAGCACAACAATATGATAGTTTTGATAATAGAGGTAGCAACAATAGTAACAGTAAAAGTGATAGCAGTAGTTTTGTAGCAAGTGCAATAGTGACATTAGCAATAGTAACTTAGCAGAAACAATATGTAGGAAAATCGTAGGCATTGGATTGTGATTCGTTGGATAATATTCATCATGAGACCGTCATAACCTAGGGCGATACGACACTAGCTCCATTTCATAAATATAATGTAGGCATGTATTCCGTAAGTAGTCATACATACTTATGGAAAGAACTTGCATGACATCTTTTGTCCTACCCTCCCGTGGCAGCGGGGAAACTAAGGGATATTAAGGCCTCCTCTTAATAGAGAACTAGGCATTAGCACACGGTGAATAGATGAACTCCTCAAACTACGGTCATCACCGGGAGTGGTCCCGACTATTGTCACTCTGGGGTTGCCGATCATAACACATAGTAGGTGGCTATAACTTGCAAGATCGGATCTAGAACATGGATATAATGGTGATAGTATAAACGGTTCAGATCTGAAGTCATGGCACCCGAGCCCAAAGTGACAAGCATTAAGCATGGCAAAGACATAGCAACATCAATCTCAGAACATAATGGATACTAGGGATCAGGACCTAAAAAAACTCGATTACATGATGAATCTCATCCAACTCCTCACCGACCAGCGAGCCTATGAAGGAACTACTCACTCCCGGTGGGGAGCATCATGGAATTGGTGATGGGGAAGTCTTGGTGATGACGAAGATCGAAGATGCCCCTCTTCGCAGCCCCAAACGGACTCCAGATCTGTCCTCCCAATGAAGAACATGAGAAGGTGATGGCTCCGTCTTGTGAAACGAGATAATTATCTCTCCCTGGTTTTTTCTGGAAAAATAGGATTTTTTAGCGTTGGTTTCAGGGTCTCCGGGGCCACCAGGTGGGGACAACCCACCTGGGCGTGCTTGGAGGGTTGGCGCACCCTAGTGGGTTGTGCCCACCCAGGTGCCCCCCTTTCGTGGTTCTTGGCTCCAAAAATTCTCTTTTATTGTATAAAAAATCCTCGCAAAGTTTCATTCCATTCCGAGAACTTTTATTTCTGCATAAAAACAACACCATGGTAGTTCTGCTGAAAACAGCATCAGTCCGGGTTAGTTTCATTCAAATCATGCAAATTAGAGTCCAAAACAAGAGGAAAAGTGTTAGGAAAAGTAGATATGATGGATACGTATCAACTCCCGCAAGCTTAAACCTTTGCTTGTCCTCAAGCAATTCAGTTGATAAACTGATAGTGAAAAAGAAAAACTTTTTCGAACTCTTTTGCTCTTGTTTCCATAAATAAGCTTAAACAACACCTAGGTTTTTAGCAAACATTATAACTAACCATGTCGACAATAACTCTTAAAAATTATATTAACTCATATCAATGACATAATCAACTAGCGAGCAATAATAAGACATCTCAAACAGCAACACGTTTTCAAAGCAACCATGATACAATATGACAATAGTAGTATCCCGCTCGCCCTTTCTGAGACCGCAAAACATAAATGCAAAGCACCTCCAAAGTTCAAGTAGCGACTAAACATTGTAATTCATGGTAGAAAATATCCAGTCATGATGCACCCAACATTAGCTACACACAATGCATCAGCATGACAACAGTGCTCTCAGGTTCTGACGCTTATTTGAGAAGATGATGACACAACATAAAACTAAATAGATAGTCCCTTCGCAGAGGGAAGCAGTGATTTGCAGAGGTGCCATAGCTCAAGTTTTTAAAACAGAGGTAAATGAAATTTTGAGACATGCAACATGATACGTCTCCAACGTATCTATAATTTTTGATTGTTCCATGTTGTTAAATTATCATTCTTGGATTTTTTACAATCATTTTATAGTCATTTTGTATCATTTTTTGGTACTAACCTATTGACATAGTGCTCAGTGCCAGTTGTTGTTTTCTACTTGTGTTTTACATCGCAGGAAATCAATACCAAATGGAGTCCAAGCGGAACAAACTTTTTATGGATTTTTCCTGGACCAGAAGACACCTGTTGGGCCGAAGAAGTACTAGAGGGGTGCTCTGAGGGGAGCACAACCCACTAGGATGCGCCTGGGGGCCCAGGCGTGCCCAGGTGGGTTGTGCCCACCTCTGTGGCCTCCCGCATCACCTCTTTGCTCTAAAAATACCCTAATATTCCAGAAACCCTAGGGGAGTCGACGAAAATCAATTCCAGCAGCCCCAAGTTCCAGAAACACTAGATCCAATCTAGACACCGTCACGGAGGGGTTCATCATGTCCATTGGTGCCTCTCCGCTGATGTGTGAGTAGTTCTTTGTAGACCTACGGGTCCTTAGTTATTAGCTAGATGGCTTCCTCTCTCTCTCTCTTGATTCTCAATACAATGTTCTCTTGGAGATCCATATGATGTAAGTAATTTTGCGGTGTGTTCGTTGGGATCCGATGAACTTTGAGTTTATGATCAGATCTATGTTTTTATCCATGAAAGTTATTTGAGTCTTATCTTGATCTCTTATATGCATGATTGATTATAGCCTCGTATTTCTTCTCCGATATTTGGGTTTTGTTTGGCCAACTTGATCTATTTATCTTGCAATGGGAAGAGGTGTTTGTGATGGGTTCGATCTTACGGTGCTTGATCCCAGTGACAGAAGGGGAAATGACACATATGTATCGTTGCTATTAAGGATAACAAGATGGGGTCTATTCCTACGTAAATAGATCTTGTCTACATCATGTCATCGTTCTTATTGTATTACTCCATTTTCCATGAACTTAATACACTAGATGCACGCTGGATAGCGGTCGATGTGTGGCGTAATAGTAGTACATGAAGGCAGGAGTCGGTCTACTAATCTTGGACATGATACATATATAATGATCATTACCTGGATATCATCATGATTATTTGAAGTTCTATCAATTGCCCAACAGTAATTTTTTTCCAGCCGTTTGCTATTTTTCTCGAGAGAAGCCACTAGTGAAACCTACAGCCCCCGAGTCTCTTCTTATCATATTTGCCTTTGTGATATATTTTCCTTTGCTTTTATTTTGAGTTCTACTAAACCAAAAATACAAAAAATACCTTGCTGCACTTTATTTTATTTGCGATCTATTTATCCATTCTATTAGAACTTTATCCCATCGTTGTGCAAATTCCGGGCGCCGTTGCCCAAAAGAGATTGACAACCCCTTTAACATGTCGAGTTGCGAGTATTTTTTATTTGTGTGCAGGAGTTGTTTATGTTGTGTTGCATGGTTCTCCTACTGGTTCGATAACCTTGGTGTAGGATCAATAGTATGTCTAGAGGGGGGGTGATTAGACTACTTGACCAAATAAAAATCTAGCCTTTTCCCAGTTTTAATTCTTGGCAGATTTTAGCAATTTAGTACAAGTCAAGCAATCAACCTACACATGCAATTCTAAGAGTATAGCAGCGGAATGTAAAATAATTGCATATGAAGGTAAAGGGGAGGAGTTTGAGGAGGCAAACACAATTGGAGACATGGAGATTTTTGAGCCGTGGTTCCGATAGGTTGTGCTATCGTACATCCACGTTGATGGAGACTTCAACCCACGAAGGGTAACGGCTGCACGAGTCCATGGAGGGTTCCACCCACGAAGGGTCCACGAAGAAGCAACCTTGTCTATCCCACCATGGCCATCGCCCATGAAGGACTTGCCTCACTAGGGTAGATCTTCACGTAGTAGGCGATCTCCTTGCCCTTACAAACTCCTTGGTTCAACTCCACAATCTTGTCGGAGGCTCCCAAGTGACACCTAGCCAATCTAGGAGACACCACTCTCCAAGAAGTAACAAATGGTGTGTTGATGATGAACTCCTTGCTCTTGTGCTTCAAATGATAGTATCCCCAACACTCAACTCTCTCTCACAGGATTTGGATTTGGTGGAAAGAAGATTTGAGTGGAAAGCAACTTGGGGAAGGCTAAAGATCAAGTTCATATGGTAGGAATGGAATATCTTGACCTCAACACAAGTGTAGGTGGTTCTCTCTCAGAAAATGTAAGTTGGAAGTGTAGGCATGTTCTGATGGCTCTCTCCATGAATGAAGAGTGGGTGGAGGGGTATATATAGCCTCCACACAAAATCTAACCGTTACACACAACTTACCAATCTCGGTGGGACTGAATCCTAAAACTCGGTCGGACCTATTTAGCAAATAATATGACCGTTAGGATTTTTGATGGGACCGACATGTCAACTCGGTGGGACTGATGTGGTTAGGGTTAGGGCATAACGTAATCTCGGTGAGACTGATTACACAAACTTGGTGGGACCAATTTTGGTAATAAGCTAACCAGAGAGTTGGTCAGGAAAACTCGGTGGGACCAATTTGCTCATCTCGGTTAGACCGAAACGTTACGAAGGGAAACAAAGAGATTGCATTGCAATCTCGGTGGGACCGATCGCTCATGTCGGTTGGATCGATACGTTACGAAGGGAAACAGAGAGATTACAATCCCATCTCGGTGAGACCGAGATCCCTGTCGGTGAGACCAAAAAGACTAGGGTTTGTGGCAGTGGCTATGACATCTGAACTCGGTGGCGCCGGATAGAAAGAATCGGTGGGGCCGAGTTTGACTTTTGGTTTGGGTCAAATGTGGATGTGAGAAAGTAGTTGAGGGCTTTGGAGCATATCACTAAGCATTTTGAGCAAGAACCTCATTAAGAAACACCTCATCCCTCCTTGATACTATTGGCTTTTCCTAAAGACTCAATGTGATCTTGGATCACTAAAATGGAAAAAGTAGAGTCTTGTGCTTTGAGCTTGAGCCAATCCTTTTGTCCTTAGTATTTTGAGGGGTCCACTTCTCTCATCCATGCCATGCCAATCATTGAGCTTTCTTGAAATATTTATCTTGAAATAGCATTAGCTCAATGAGCTATATGTTATTAGGAATTACCAAAACCACCCAGGGATAGTTGTAGTTTCAATCTCCCCCTTTTTGGTAATTGATGACAACATATAGATCAAAGCTTTGACAAATGATAATAAGATTGAAAGACATTGTCGCTTTGAGAAGTATGTGAAAAGCAAGAGCTCTCCCATAAATTTGTGCATTATTTAAGATTTGCTTTGGACAGCAAATGCACAATGAGTTAGGATCATGGGTTACTCTTCCATGTCACATACATCTTGGTGCAGCGCTCAAAATGATAAAGATTGAACTCATGCACTCATCACCAAGCAAAGTGAATGATTGTCGGTGTCAAAACCGGAGGATCTCGGGTAGGGGGTCCCGATCTGTGCGTCTTAGGCTGATGGTAACAGGAAGCAAGGGACACAATGTTTACCCAGGTTCGGGCCCTCTCGTTGGAGGTAAAACCCTACTTCCTGCTTGATTAATATTGAAGATATGTGTAGTACAAGAGTAGATCTACCACGAGATCATAGAGGCTAAACCCTAAGAGCTAGCCTATGGTGGTATGATTGTAATTCTGATCGGCCCTCTAAGGACCATCCTCTCCGGTTTATATAGACACCGGAGAGCTAGGGTTTACATGGAGTCGGTTACAAGGAAGGAAACATAATATTCGAATCGCCAAGCTTGTCTTCCACGCAAAGGAGAGTCCCATCCGGACACGAGCCGAAGTCTTGAGTCTTGTATCTTGACGCTTCTATAGTCCGGACGATGAATATAGTCCGGCTGTCCGGATACCCCCTTATCCAGGACTCCCTTAGTAGCCCCTGAACCAGGCTTCAATGACAATAAGTCCAGCGCGCAGTCTTGTCTTAGGCATTGCAAGGCGGGTCCCTCCTCCGAATACTCCAAGGTTATTATCGAACACGCAGGCCGTGTCCGGATCTGCAAGATGATCTTCACACACCACAGTAGGGAAAATATCATAAATCCGTTCTGCTGGCAATTTTTATACGTCGTACCCTTGCATCATGGCCTGGTCAACCATGGACCGGCGTCTCCTGCTCCACCTCGACTCGCGTTGCGAGGCGGTTTTATTGGCACGTCCTGCCAAAGCAGAGATCATGTTCCCCTTAATACGGGATTTTCATCAATGTGGGCATATGTGACCCCACAGCGACCGTTGGTATTATTCCGTGTATTTTAGATAAGTCTCAAGCGGTCACGCTGAGGACTCTTGGTATTCATCCCTTTTATAAAGGGGCAAGGCCTACGCCTCTTCTCCAGCTCTCCTGCCCCTTCTCGCACCTCGAGCTCCAGCACTCAAGGCCTAAGCTCCAACCCCTAGATCCCTAGTATGTCCGGATCCGACGCAACAGGCCGGTGGGCGGCCTCCTCGATCCAAGAGGAGGACATTTCAAAGGTTAGGGAGGTCGGATACCTGACCGCCGATATCCAGCACAGGCTTCCTGCTCCGGGGCAAGTTATCCCCACACCGAAGCCCAATGAGAGCGTCGTGTTTGTCCCACACTTCCTCCGAGGCCTAGGACTCACCCTCGACCCCTTTGTAAGGGGGCTCATGTTCTACTATGGCTTGGATTTCCATGATCTGGCTCCAGACGCCATCCTCCATATCTCGTCGTTTATTATTGTGTGCGAGGCTTTTCTCCACGTCAACCCACACTTCGGCTTATGACTCAAGAACTTCAATGTGAAGCCGAAGATGATCGAGGGGCGACATGCGAAGTGCGGGGGTGTTTTAATAAGCAAGAACACCAATGCCCCATGGCTAGAGGGTTCTTTTCCGGAAGTATCCGATGTGTGGCAACGGAGGTGGTTTAATGTCACAGCTCCCAGAGGCACAAAGTGGGTAGCTGCTCCGGCCCTCCGTCACAGTTAGTGTCTTGGACTGACGTAGGACGGAATTATGGGCCTGCTGGCGATGTACGAGAACTGCAGAATCGTATCTGGGAGCTTATCGAGAGGGACATAAATCTTGTCAGCATAATGCAAGTGATGCTAGTCCGGCGGATGTCGCCGTGCAAACGTCGACCTCTCCGGATGTGGGAGTTTAATCCGGAGGGTCCATGGACTATTAAGCACTTCTTCGGCCTGAAGCTCGAAGGAATGTGTAAATTATTCTTCGGACCCCAAGTAAAGTGTCCGGACACCACTAAGGATGCGGGCCTAAGCTGCAATCGCCTAGATGCCCAAGTAAGTAACCTTAAAGCCGGACACCTCATTTATATTTATCATAACCATTATTCTAACAATCCCTCCACGGCCAGGAATGGCTCGACAAGGCGAAGAGGATCAGGTGTCCGGCGCCACTTCCTGAAGGCTCGCCTGGTCCAACCATTGCAAAGATGCTGGACCGAGCGCTCAGCAAAATCCCTTCAGGGAAAGGCGAAGGAAAGGGCAGTGAAGCCGAACTTCACGCGCTGCGCATCCAGACCGGGGAAATCGCTAACCCTCCTATGGAGGATAGCCGGGAAGGGGAGGTCGAAGCCTCCTCCCCACGCGGGAAGAAGAGGGTCGCCTCCGAAGATTTGGAGGCGGAGACGCCCAAGCGAGGGAAGAAAGCATCACCAAGGGGCTCTGCCGCGACGGGCGCCCTCACCACGTCGTGCCCACCAACGGGCCAGCCCTCCACTGAGCCGTAAGTTATTCATTAATTTGAAGGTGTGGTGTTACTCCAAGATCCATAACCAGGACTTCATCTTTTGTAGTCCGGCGAGCAGTTCTTCTCAACAGAGTTTGTCTTCAGAAGACCTTCGTCCGGAGATGATGGAGAGTGAGACTCCACACGCCTCTCCGCCTCAGGAAGCGGGCGACACGGAGGTGTCGTCACGGAGGAGTCTGGATCTGCCGAAGCCGGTAGCGAACACGTCAGTCACCCTGAGCCTGGAGCGTTTGGCTCCCAGGGGAGTCGATGAGAAGGATCTGACACAGTTCAGTGTCCGGCCGGACATACTGACGGGCCTTCTGGAGAGAGCCACGCTCTGGGAGGAGCACCGCTCTTTAATGAGAATGGTGCTCACGAGGATTTCATCCGCCACCAGCGGTTTGAATGAGGCATTTACAAGCCTGCTCAAAGGCTTTGAGGTATGTAGTGAAAAATGCACAATTTTTTGGTTATGAAGCACGCGCTAGGTGTGCTCCCTATAGATAGTAGCCCCTGAGACTCCGGTTGCCCGCCATAGGCGGCAAACGGGGGATCATATAATAATGGCTGCACCGTACATGTGCGCAGGTATACAAGGATCCGGCAACCGACCAGTCTGTTGAAGTTACCAAACTAAGGAGGCAGATCGGATCCATTGATGTCGATATCACGCTTGTAAATAAACGGCTGGAGGAGTCACAGGGTATGTGCTCGGATTCCCTTATTATGATGTACAAGAAAATGCAATGTGTTTGCACTGCAGATGGTGCTGCTGTCGTGGAGGCCCTGAGGGTGGAACTTGCTCAAGCCAAGGAACAAGCTCGGGCTAGCAATGCGGCTGCCCTAAAGGCGGCCGAAGAATTGAGAGCCGAATAGGCTGCACATCGCCGAAGTGAGGAAAAGATAGCCCAAATGGCTAGGGAGTTAAAAAATGCTGCCGACCGGTATGCACTCCTCGAAAAGGAGAATAAGGCTAGTTCGGCCGAGCTAGACAAGGAACTGAATGCCGCCAAGGAGATGCGGATCGAGATCCGCAGTATGCGGGAGGAGCTCCAACAGGCCAACAAAATCGTGGCTAGGGGCTCATACTTACTGCGGACAAAGTTCTTGGATCCGAAGTATGCTCCTCTGGCTGGGCGCTTGAGTCCTGCAGACGCATATACGGACTTGGCGAATAGTACAGCTGACGCTGTCAAGTTCTTTGAGGGTCAAGGAGATGAAGAAGTGGAGAAGCTTTTCTAGTCGCAGTTCAATGCTCCCACTCGCCCGATGCTGCTGAATGAGAAGGTGGCTTCTATGGCGGAGTCTCCACAGGCTGTTCGGGCTTGCAATGCGGTCTGTAATAGACCATCTTTGGCCGAAGGGGCCTAAGCCGGACAGCTATTTTGGTTTGGTGCAGCAATTCCTTGGAGCCGTGTCTCGGATTGACGCCATGAGGAGGTCGGCGTGCATAGAAGGTGCGCGGATGGCTCTAGCCCGCGTTAAAGCCTATTGGACGGATAGGGAGGCCACTGTAATAGCGACCCAGGATCCGGCGGGAGGCCAATATCTGGTCGAGCACTACTTGGTGCAAGTCACAGAAGGTGCCCGCCTAATAGAGGCGCAGTGCTCGAAGAATGTCTTGTTCGAGTGATAAGTCGAATCAGTGTAATTTTTTTATTTTGAATACAAGGCTATATTTATACTTTTTGCCTGAAAATATGATTTGGTCCCCTGTATGGCTGTTTTTATATGTATAGGTAGTCCAAAAGATAGCAGTCATTGGCTTCAGCCCCCACGCATACAATGCGGGGGTGTTCGCGAAAAATATGCATAATCACACTTGATCCAACGCCATGGTCCGTTAAGGAGGTGAACGCATGCCGAACTAGGAAACCGGACTATATAGCTGTAACACTTTCGCTTAGCCATGGGAGTCTAATGGTGGGGCTACTATGTAGCCCCTGGTACATGCGCGTGCATCCAAATACGGGTGTGTGTGTACATGGCCAGGAAACGGCCCTTCGTTAATGCGGAGGAATATTTGGAGGTTCCGGTGAGTCTTCGAGTGGTTGAACAGTCTCTTGCTGTATCATGACAGTCAGTTTTTGGTTTTCTCTACTGAGGCGCTCATCCGGAATAACCAGGGCACAATCGCAGTAGTTCTCCTTTGGCCTGCCTTAGCCGGTGATAACGGAACGTAAGGCGGCAAACTCAGGAGCCGGGCAAACCCAACATTTGACCAAAGACATGATTCGGAGCTGATGCATATAAGGCCAAACTCGTGACGCCGAACACTCCCGAAGGTGTTCGGGCTTTATAATAAAAGATGGACTCAAGAATGCCCATTCATTATGAACCCTGAGTTTCCAGGTACGTGCGGTACTCTGTCGTGGCGAAATGCTAACAACGACAGTATCCTCTGTGGGTATGGAACCCAGGGGATGGTTGAAACAACAAGAGGCAATAGAAAAGGTTTAGACAGGGGCTTAATCTAAAAAGAAACCTGTTGAACGGGGCCCTGCTGCACGTCTGCACCTTTGTCTCCATTGTTCCGTATCCTGGAAGGGTATCGCGCGAACGTTGTCTGGAAAAAAAGGAAAACTCATAGGAGAGTACAACGTAAGTATGCGATGGATAGTAAAGGTGTAAGATGTTGGCCTGCCAATAAGGTTGAGCCAGGTGTGGGGCTGTATTAGATATTTATAGCCCCTGGTTTCCGCTATGGGATTACATGTACGGTGCCTGGCTGAATTTTATCGGGGCTACCGGACTCGTCTAACTGTGTCTGTGGTCTTAATGAGCAGTCATGTTTTCTAATATTAGAGGCCGCTTATAGTCCGGCCGCTAGGGCCGTCGTGTGTTCCTCTGCGCGTGAAGGGCGCTCTATGATTCCGCTAACGGTGATGATGCCACGGGGACCGGGCATCTTGAGTGTGAGGTAGCCATAATGCGGCAATGCGTTGAAGCGGGCGAAGGCCATTCTTCGTAGCAATGCATGATAGCTGCTTTGGAAGGGTGCGATGGTGAAGAGTAGTTCTTCGCTTCTAGAGTTGCCTGCGGGGCCGAATGTTACTTCTAGCACAACAGAGCCCCTGCCATAGGCTTCAACGCATGGTATCACCCCTTCGAAGGCGGTGTTGCTTTGGCTAATTCTGGATGGGTCTACCCCCATTCTGCGGACAGTGTCCTCGTATATTAAATTGAGACTACTGCCGCCGTCCATGAGGACACGGGTGAGACGGTATCCGTCGATTATTGGGTCAAGCACCAAGGCATGTGATCCTCTGCGCCGAATACTAGTTCGGCCGTCCATGTGATCAAAAGTGATCGGACGAGCCATCCAGTAATGAGATGTAGGCACGATGGGCTCTATATCGTGCGCGTCTATGGGCGCACGTCCATGCCTTCTCGCGGATGTGTGAGTCGTGTGGATCATGTTTACTATTTTAACCTCTGGTGGTAATTTTTTCTGTCCCCCAGTGTTCGGCTGGCGAGGTTCATCCTTGTCTTCGCTTGGTGTGTCCCTCCCCTTGTGTTCGGCATTTAATTTGCCGGCATGCTTGAAGACCCATCACTCTCTATGGGTGTGGTTCGCAGGTTTCTCCGGGGTGCCATGAATTTGGCATAGTCCGTCCAGGACTCTGTTCAGACCGGACGGTCCCTCTTTACTGCCTTTGAATGGCTTCTTTTGCTGATCAGGTTGAGAGCCCCTGAATCTGGCGTTGACCTCGTGTTATCCGGGCTCTCTTCCTTGTTTTGGCTTTTGTTTGTATTATGCCGTGGATTCCCGTTGCCATCCCTTATTTCGGATGTGGTGGGGTTGCTGGTGCCTTTACGGGCCAGCCAGCTATCTTCACCCGCGCAAAAGCGGGTCATAAGGCTTGTTAAGGCTGACATTGTCCTTGGATTTTCTTGGCCGAGGTGTCTGGCAAGCCACTCATCACGGATGCTGTGTTTGAATGCCGCTAAGGCTTCGGCGTCCGGACAAACGACAATTTGATTCTTCTTAGTGAGGAATCTGTTCCAAAGCTTGCGGGCGGACTCTCCGGGCTGTTGGATTATGTGACTTAGAACATCTGCATCCGGAGGCCGAACATAGGTCCCTTGATAATTGGCCCTGAAAGCGTCTTCGAGTTCCTCCTAACTCCCAATTGAGTTTTCGGGGAGGCTTTTCAACCAGTGTCGAGCTGGTCCCTTCAACTTGAGGGGAAGGTATTTGATGGCGTGGAGGTCATCCCCACGAGCCATGTGAATATGCAGGATAAAATCCTCGATCCAGACCCCTGGGTCTGTGGTGCCGTCGTATGCTTCTATGTTCACAAGTTTGAAGCCTTGTGGGAATTCATGGTCCAGTACTTCTTCGGTGAAGCACAGGGGGTGAGCAGCCCCTCTATATCTGGACACGCTGTGGCATGTAGTCGGCTGTTGTTGTGTCCTTAGTTTATTCCAGATTGGTATCTGGCTTGTGTGAGCATTTGGGTAACCATATTCCTTCGCCGGGGTGTGTCTTTTGGGTCCATAAATGGACCTGGCTGCACCAGCCTTCTTATCCAGATGCTCACGTAGATCGTGCGCAGTGTCCGCAGCCGCTCTGTTATGGTTGTGGAGCGGTACGTCTGGTTTCTTGGTCGAATTTTGTTTTGGTGGAACGGCCGCGTAGTCGAATTCTGGCAGTAGCTTGCGCTTTGGATAGCTTTTTGTATGGCGGTCATCACCATACCTTTCTTTGGTGTCTAGCACTTTATTCCATCTTCGGCTGAGCTTTTCTTGTGCGGCCTTGCACCGTTGCTTCTGCTTTTTTAGACTTCTTGCGGTGGCCATAAGCTTTCTATGGAGGTTGTCCCGTTCCACTTGTTCATCCGGGATGATGAATGCATCATCGTCCGGACTGTCTTCCTGTTCTGGGGCGGCTTCATGAGCTCGTCCCTCCGGATCATTGTGATCGGGTTTTTGCTCCGAACTTGATTTGGCGTGACCTGGCTCATCCTGCTCCATCGCTGGGTCCATGTGGTCGTTGTTGCTTTCGGATTTTGCGGGTATATCAACCCTTCTTGCGCTCTTGTCGCTATTTTTGCAATTGCTGGACTTTGAGCGGCGTCTGCGCTGCCTTTTTCGCTTTTTCCCGGGTGTTTTATCTTCCGAATTATCGCTGTCGTCCTTATTGGGCGTATCTACCATGTACATATCGTGTGACAAGGTAGTAGTCCCGTGCCCCAAGGATTCTGAAGCTTCTCCTGCATCTCGTCCATACCGTCGATGTCTTCGGAGTCGAAGTCAAGCACATCGGTTAAATCTTCGATCGTGGCAATGAAGTGGGTGGTAGGTGGGCACCGAATTCCTTCGTCGCCTGCTTCCCACTCGGGCCGGACATAGTTCGGCCTGGAGCCTCCTGACAAAGAGAGAGACTTCAATGAGTTTAGCATGTCGCCAAAGGGCGAGTGCTGAAAGATGTCCGTAGCGGGAAACTCCATTACCGGAGCCCAACCTGGCTCGGCTGGCTCAAGAGCGAGCGGACCGGGACCAACGACCGGATACGAGTCCGGGGGCCCGGGGTTACAGGCCTCCACAGAGATGAGACCTGTGTTCGGCTCCACCGCCGATGAGTGTGCGGCCTACGGGGCGGGGCCCAGCCCTCCGTCCATACGCAACGCAACCTGCCCCGGATTTAGATCCGGGGATGCTGCGGGGGTGATGTCCCGAGCATTTTCCAACAGCAGGTCTAGGTCATGCTCATCGTGACTGTCCGGCGCTCCTAGCACAGGCTCGAATCCATCGAAGATCAAGTCTCCGCGGATATCTGTCGTGTAGTTCAAGTTTCTGAACCTGATCTGGTGGCCAGGGGCAAAGCTATCGATTTTCTCGAACTGGCCAAGCGAATTGGCCCGCAGTGCGAAGCCGCCGAACACAAAGAGCTATCCGCGGAGAAAAGTCTCACCCTGGACCGTGTTGTTGATGATTGAAGACGCCATCAAGGCTCGAAGCGACGACATAGAGGAACTCTCAATGAAAGCACCAATGTCGGTGTCAAAACCTGCGGATCTCGGGTAGGGGGTCCCGATCTGTGCGTCTTAGGCTGATGGTAACAGGAAGCAAGGGACACAATGTTTACCCATGTTCGGGCCCTCTCGATGGAGGTGAAACCCTACTTCCTGCTTGATTAATGTTGAAGATATGTGTAGTACAAGAGTAGATCTACCATGAGATCGTAGAGGCTAAACCCTAAGAGCTAGCCTATGATGGTATGCTTGTAATTGTGATTGGCCTTCTAAGGACCATCCTCTCCGGTTTATATAGACACCAGAGAGCTAGGGTTTACATGGAGTCGGTTACAAGGAAGGAAACATAATATTCGAATCGCCAAGCTTGTCTTCCATGCAAAGGAGAGTCCCATCCGGACACGAGCCGAAGTCTTGAGTCTTGTATCTTGACGCTTCTATAGCCCGGACGATGAATATAGTCCGGCTGTCCGGATACCCCCTTATCCAGGACTCCCTCAATGATCATATGAGAATATAAGAGATAATATCATCCAACAAGCATTAATGTAGCATAGCATATGATCAAACACATGATCATCCAAGTATCTCACAAAAGGCATAATGTATCAAGGAAACACGCAAACACACAAAAACGAAGTTCATCCACCAAAAAGAAACAAGAGAGAACAAAAGCAACACTCTCTATCGAAGCCTATGATCTATACATTGTTCTCCCCCTTTGGCAACAAGTTACCATAAAGTTCATAAAAAATGCATAGTTCTAAAGGACTCTCAGGCTTGGTCTTGATGAGGTGGTGTAGAGATGACTCCAAGGACGAAAGCATCAGTTGATGTAGCTGGAGTTGGTGGAGTGGGTGCTGGAGCCGGAGTCACTGAAGCTGTAGCTGGTGCAGATGATGTAGCTCTAGTGTCTGGAATAGGCACTGCAGCAGATCTCTGTCCTCTAGGCACTCTAGCAAATGTATCTGTCATAGAGTTTCCCTTCTTCTCCTCCACTTCCTCCTGAAGTTTCTCAACAACTGACTGGATTTTTGCTCTATGATTCTCTCCAAGCTCTCCTGGTTTTGAGTCAGGGTGGCCAAGCCCTTCTCAATCCTCAAGATGGAGGCAATCAAGTAGCCAAGCTGATTTGCTTGCTCTTCAGGAACACTTGAGATGCCTCTTCAGCAGTTGGCATCTTAGCAACTTTCTCAGCCCTTGCTTTCTCTTTCTTCTCTTGTGCTTGCACAGATGATGGTTCATTTTCATCCATCACAATGGTGTTGTCCTCAAAATCAGGGTAGATGGGCAAGTGCTCTTTGTCCAAAAGATATGTGCCAGTGCCCATCTTGGAGTTTATGAGCTCCTGAATGTGTGGGGCATATCCACAAGATCTTTTCTGATCAACAGCAGTCCTTTTGATTGTTTCCACAATCATACTCATGACTTTGAATTTCTGAGGCACATCAAATATATGCAGCAAGTTGATTGCATGGCATATGATCATCTTGTGGATCTCTTGACTTGGGCAACAGAGTGTGCCTTAAGATCCAGTTGATAGTAGGCAATCCTGAGAACAAGTAATGTACAGATCCAAACTTATGTGTCTCTAGAGCGGCATCTGGGATCTCTCTGTACATGTGAGCCATAGAGTTGTGGTCTTTCTTCTTCTTGGCATAGACATCCAAGTCATCCTCATTCTCTTTTGGAGCATTTATCTATTCAGACCATTCCTCAACTATGGATTGGTACCTTGTACCCTCAGACATCCAGACAATTTTCCCATCTGGGTAGAAATGAACTGTGGAGTAAAACTGCATGATGAGCTCATCATTCCACTTGGTGAGCTTCTGGCCAACAAAGTCATCTACTCCACAAGCATTGAAACTGTCATACACTCCTGGATAGTGCTCTTCATTCTTCCTGATGTACTCCCAGTCAACCCATCTCATGTCACATACTATGGGCTTCTTGTCAAGCAAAATTGTCTCATAGAAATCCTGTTGTTCCTTAGTCTGGAACCTGTAGTCAACTGCAGTTCTTCTTCTGACAGCATAGGGATCAGTCTGTCTCCACATTCATAGTCCTGCATCCTTCCTGAGCTTCATATCCTCTGCAACTGGATGAGCATCATTATGATCAGGGATCTTGGGCTTCAACTTTCTCAAGACAAGTGAATCTTCATCTTCTTCATCATTAGCAGCGTCAGGTACTGGGGCCTTGTTCTTTTCTTCAGCTGGAATGCTCCTAGTGTTCCTCTTAGGTGCAGACTTGGGCTTAGGAGCAGCAGCTTTGGGAGCATCTTTGGGCTTAGATGGAGCAGCCCCTGATCTGATTGCATCTCCCATCAGCTTCTAAGCTTTAGGTGCTGGTGCAGTAACCTCTTCCTCTTCTTCCATCATTGAGGGCTTTCCAACAACTCTGGCCATTGTCTTCTTGACCCTTTATTTCCTTTTCTTCCCTTCTGGAGCAGCCTCTTTGGGTTCAGATTCCAAAGTTACTTGAGTAGAGGCTCTGGCTTTAGACATGGGAACTCTTCTTGCAAGTGCTTTGGTCTCCATACTAGGCTTAGTGGCAGCAGTTGTGCCATATTCCTTCTTCAGCACCTTCTTCTTAGATGTGGCCTCATCATCAACAGCCACATAGTCCTCATCTTCAGATTCTGAGGTTCTCTTCTTCCTTGTCCTAGTAGCTGCCTTAGGCAAGTTACTAGGTTTGCTCCTGCTACCCTCATCTTAGGTACTGGAGGGACTAGTGCTCCTCACACAGAGTGGTTCGAATCTGACTTAATCAAACTTTGTGGTATAGCATGAATAGAGTTTGAGACAAGAAAAGCATAGATAGCTAGAGAAGGTTCTTAGGCATTCTTGTCCATCCACTTTGCAAAAGGAAAAGAAACCAAGCAATCAAAACTACAAGTGGATGTCCTCGAATGAGTAAAATATGCATCCAACATGCTCAGACAATAAAATGGCAAATGAAATATGTGACAAAGCATGCACACACTATTCTAGCATCTATCAAGCAATTGGCGATGACTAGGTCATCTATATATGAGTATATTGACTTAGGAGTCAAATGAGAACATTTGATCATAGGTCATACTCATCGTTTAAGCACAAGTGGGGTTACCACTTTTACATAAAGCATTGTTGTGTTCACACCATTAGAGTTGCTTTAGCTCAATTCTTAGAGTAAAGCTCCCCCTAGATGTGAGATCCGCCCTAAGAGGGTTGAACTAACCTTGGGTTTTGTCGATGATGACTTCATGTAGGTGTTGAAGATGTGGATGCTCTATGTTGATGTAGATCATTTGGAGCAATCCTTTTGGAGTGAGTTGCACTTTCAATACCTACACGGGTTAGTCCCACAAGGAACAAACAAGGATATCCATAGACATAGAGTGATACACACACACACACACAAGATTATGTCTATGAAAGCATTAGGTTACCTTGTCCCTTGTCTTACCAACAAGAGGGTTTGTGACTCCATGAACTAGTGCAAGATGTGGAAGTTGGTTGCACTTATCCTCGCCAAAATGATAAGAGTGAAGTATGTTGGTGGAGTCACCCTCAAGAACTCTCTAGTTCTTCTTCTTCGGGATCCACATCATCTTGATGGGAATCCTTGGGGTTGTAGTCGTACTTGATGAAGTAGAACTTGTAGTCTTGGGAACCCACTTGACCAAGGCCTTAGGAGCTTCTTCAAACGCATCTATCTCCTCTTGAAGCTTGTCCTTGCCTTTCTGCTTGTGGTCTTGTGGTGGAAGATCATCTTGAGCTTGTGTCCCTTTGAAAGAAGTAGGACCATACTTCTCTAGTTGAGGAACAAACTTCATCTTGGGGTATTGATCTTCTTCCCACTCAACTCCATTGGCATTGAACTTTCGTTCAAAACCAACACCTTGGTTCTTCCGGTGCCTTCCTTGCTTGCGTACAATTTCCTCGAATTGCTTACTCCCGGCAAGGCTCTTGTAAACACCTTTCTCTATAATTCCCTTCAAAAGGCTATTTTCTTGCTCAAGTGTAACTTGGCTAAGAGAATCGTTAGTGGAATCAAGAGGACTACTAGAAGCAACAACATTGGATTTAGCATGATGATTGTTGTTACTATTAGAGGAAGAATCTTTCTTGTTCTTGTTACTATACTTGACTTGAGGCATGTAAGTAGATAAGAGTAAACTCTTGGCAATGTAAGAAGAACTTTTCTTGCAAAGATCATCATTGATAGCCTTTAAAAACTCATGTTATTGCTCAAGGTTGAGCTTTTCAAAGCGTACCTTCTCATGAGTCCTTAAAAGTTCTCGATGATCTCCTAAGATAGTTTAATGAGCTAACTTAAGAGTGTTTAGTTCTTTAGTTAGGAGCTCAATCTTCTCATTATCATTGTCATTCATTTTATCTTGATTAGCATGATTATTTGATGTTTCATCATAGTATTCATCACTAGAGTTGTCAACGAGTAAATCATCATCACCTAGCAAGTCATCTTCATCACTATTGAAATCAACATACTCGGGGTGTAATACCTTTGGGCCTTTAGCCATGAAGCATCTTCCAAGTCCTTCATTTGGTGAGTCAAATATGTCATAGGAGTTGGTTGACACAAGTTCTAGACCGACAACACCTTCATCTTGAGTATGTTCTGAGTCGGAGTGATAGCTTCTCTCGGAGTGATGGTAGGAGTCGGAGCCGGATACCCATTCACCAACATGAGCTTGATGTCTTTGTTTTGTGTAGCTCCTTGATGACTTGTCCTTCCTTTCCGAATCCTTGCTTCTCCGGGATGTTCTTTGTTCATAACGATCATCTCTACTCCTTATCTCTCTTGGTGCTGATTCTTCTCTTCTACTTCTTCTCTTTGGAGATTCTTCTCTTCTTTTGTAGGGAGCCGTACACTCATTGGAATAGTGTCCGGGTCTTCCACGATTGTAGCAATTACGCTCTCGACTAGAAGATCTTTTGTCATTGTAGGACCTTGACTTGGAACTTCTTTCCTTGCTTCTACTCTTGTAGAACTTGTTGAAGTTCTTCACCATTAGGCTCAATTCTTCATTGAAGGTTTGTTTCTCACTAGATGATGTGGGAGCTTCACACGAGGCTTTGTAAGCACCACTTGACTTGTTGTGGAGCTCTTCCTTATCCTTGAGTGACATCTCATGAGCAACAATTCTTCCAATGACTTCCGTTGGATTGAGGTCTTTGTAATTGGGCATCATTTGAATCAATGTGCACACCTGTATCATATTTTTCATCCAAGGCTCTTAGGATCTTCTTGATGATGAATTTGTCGGTCATCTCTTCACTTCCTAAGCCGGCAATCTCATTTGTGATGAGAGCTAACCTAGAGTACATTTCAGCGACACCTTCACCATCCTTCATTTTGAACTTGTCAAGTTGACTTTGAAGCACATCCAATTTGGATTCCATGACGGAGTCGGTACCTTCGTGCATGCCAATCAAAGTATCCTAAATTTCCTTTGCATTCTCAAGACGGCTGATTTTGTTGAATTCTTCGGGGCACAATCCGTTGAAGAGGATATCACAAGCTTAAGCATTGTATTGCAGCATCTTCAACTCTTCCGCGATAGCTTAACGGTTCGGTTCTCTCCCATCAAAGAATTCACCTTGCAAGCCAATACACACAATAGCCCAAACGGCGGGGTTATGTACAAGAATATGCATTTTCATCTTATGCTTCCAACTAGCAAAATTAGTACCATCAAAGTAAGGACCTCTACGGTGGTAATTTCCATCGCTAGACGCCATACTCTCCTAGGTTGTGAAACCAAGGCTATGATTACCAAAAGCTATGGAAATCAAAGCAAATGGAGACCAAAGCTTTGATACCACTTGTAGGATCGAAAGTATGTCTAGGGGGGTGATTAGACTACTTGACCAAATAAAAATCTAGCATTTCCCCAATTTTAATTGGTGGCAGATTTTAGCAACTTAGTACAAGTCAAACAATCAACCTACACATGCAATTCTAAGAGTATAGCAGCGGAATGTAAAACAATTACATATGAAGGTAAAGGGGGGGGGAGATTGAGGAGGAAAACACAATTGGAGACACGGAGATTTTTGAGCCGTGGTTCCGATAGGTGGTGCTATCATACATCCACGTTGATGGAGACTTCAACCCACGACGGGTAACGGCTGCGCGAGTCCACGGAGGGCTCCACCCACGAAGGGTCCACGAAGAAGCAACCTTGTCTATCCCACCATGTTCGTCGCCCATGAAGGACTTGCCTCACTAGGGTAGATCTTCACGAAGTAGGCGATCTCCTTGCCCTTACAAACTCCTTGGTTCAACTACAAAATCTTGTCGGAGGCTCCCAAGTGACACCTAGACAATCTAGGAGACACCACTCTCCAAGAAGTAACAAATGGTGTGTTGATGACGAACTCCTTGCTCTTGTGCTTCAAATGATAGTCTCCCCATCACTCAACTCTCTCTCACAGGATTTGTATTTGGTGGAAAGAAGATTTGAGTGGAAAGCAACTTGGGGAAGGCTAGAGATCAAGATTCATATGGTAGGAATGGAATATCTTGACCTCAACACAAGTGTAGGTGGTTCTCTCTCAGAAAATGTAAGTTGGATGTGTAGGCTTGTTCCGATGGCTCTCTCCATGAATGAAGAGTGGGTGGAGGGGTATATATAGCCTCCACACAAAATCTAACCGTTACACACAACTTACCAATCTCGGTGGGACCGAATCCTAAAACTCAGTCGGACGGATTTAGCAAATAATGTGACCATTAGGATTTTCGGTGGGACCGACATGTCAACTCGGTGGGACCGACATGTCAACTCGGTGGGACCGATGTGGTTAGGGTTAGAGCATAACGTAATCTCGGTGAGACCGATTACACAAACTCGGTGGGACCAATTTTGGTAATAGGCTAACTATAGAGTTGGTCGGGCAAACTCAGTGGGACCGATTTGCTCATCTCGGTTAGACCGAAATGTTACAAAGGGAAACAGAGAGTTTGCATTGCAATCTCGGTGGGACCGATCGCTCATCTCGGTTCGACCAAAACGTTACGAAGGGAAACAGAGAGATTACAATCCCATCTCGGTGAGACCGAGATCCCTATCCGTGAGACCGGAAAGACTAGGGTTTGTGGCAGTGGCTATGACATCTGAACTCGGTGGCGCCGTATAGAAAGAATCGGTGGGGCCGAGTTTGACTTTTGGTTTGGGTCAGATGTTGATGTGAGAAAGTAGTTTAGGCCTTTGGAGCATTTCACTAAGCATTTTGAGCAAGAACCTCATTAAGGAACACCTCATCCCTCCTTGATAGTATTGGCTTTTCCTATAGACTCAATGTGATCTTGGATCACTAAAATGGAAAAAGTAGAGTCTTGTGCTTTGAGATTGAGCCAATCCTTTTGTCCTTAGTGTTTTGAGGGGTCCACTTTTCTCATCCATGCCATGCCAATCATTGAACTTTCCTGAAATATTTATCTTGAAATAGCGTTAGCTCAATGAGCTATATGTTGTTAGGAATTACCAAAACCACCCAGGGATAGTTGCACTTTCACTTGGTCTCATCATTGAGGGAGATACCTACAGTTATTGTGCAGCACCATCCCTTCCAATTTGCGGAAATACCGATGTAGTTCAAGCAAATATCAAAAGGAATTTATGGCGCCGTTGCCGGGGAGGATCAGCAACATCAACCAGCTTCCTAATCACAAATCTCATCTCCTTGCAATTTACATTATTTTCCATTTTCCTCTCATCTTCCTCTGCTCCACTTCACAAAAATTTGACATTTTATTCGCCCTCTTTTTCATTTGTTGTTTTCTTGTCAGATCTATCCGCGTTCTTGCTTTCTCGTCACAATGGCTGGTTTGACCGCTCCTCCTTTGTTACCAGATTTTGAAGTTCTATACTTCAAACAAAGACAAGGAGAAAATTTGAAAGATGCTTGGTATAGGCTAATGGAGTCCTATCGTGTTTGCAATTTAAAGGGAGATGCAAAAATTTTGCTTAGAAATTTTTATGTGGGATTGGCTTTACATCATAGACAACTTTTAGATTTTTCCGCAAAAGGGAATTTTATTGAAGTTGATGTCAATGCTGCCTATGAAATCTTAGAAGGAATTTGGGGGTTCCACCACAAAAGAAAGGTTTTCTTTCACCCCAGAGGGAGCTCAAATTTTGGACAAACTTGGTGATTTGCATAAGCATATGGTTGAGTTGCAAAAATATAATGAACATCTTAAACATCTCAACGGTAGTATCGACCGGATAAACACTATGATTACCCTTTGTAATAAACGGTTGGATATTTTAGAACTCAAGATGGTTTCTTTCCCTAAAAATTTAGGGAAGCGCCAAGATCCTCCCAGATTTTAAAAGACCCTTACTAAAGTGGCCAAGATCACGGATGACAACACGTAGATCCTTCGCATTATGCCTAGCTAGGGGCGTAAAACGATAGCGCTTGTTGGGAAGCAACCCAACTTGTATCTTTTTGCTTTTTGGTTTTCTTGCTGTTTTCAATAAAATACACAAATATGCCTCTGATTAGATGTGTTTTGTGGTTTAAATTAGTGTTTGTGCCAAGCAAGGCCTTTGGGATGATTTGGGTGAGAGTTGATTTGATCTTGCTAAAAAATAGAAACTTTTACACTCACGAAACTATTTTTCATATTTAACAGAAGAGTGATTTTGTGTTGATTCTTTTCGGCGAAGATTAGTAAACAAATTATTCAAGTCGTCCTAATTTTTCAGAATTTTTGGAGTGACAGAATTATTCGAAGTAGTCAGATTGCTATAGACTGTTCTATTTTTGATAGATTCTGTTTTCTTTGCGTTGTGTGCTTGTTTTGATGATTCTATGGTTTTCTTTGAAGAGTTTTTGCCATAGAAAAGTTGGAATATAGTAGATATAATGCAAAAATAAAATATGAATTGGTTTGCAATAGTACTTATAGTAGTGGTTTGCTCTCTTATACTAACGGATCTCACGAAGGTTTTGTTGAGTTTTGTGTGATTGAAGTTTTCAAGTTTCGGGTGATATTGCGATGGATGTGGGAATAACGATTAGCAAAATGCTAAGCTTGGGGATGCCTGAGGCACCCCAAGATAATATTCAAGAAGTACCAAGCAACTAAGCTTGGGGATGCCCCCGAGTGGCATCCCCTCTTTCTTCTAACGATCATCGGTATTTTACTTGGAGCTATTTTTTTATTCGTCACATATTTATGAGTTTTGCTTGGAGCGTCTTGTATGATATGAGTCTTTGCTTTTTTTGCTTTATGTTTTAAGTCTTGAATACTTGCAGGACACACCTTTTTTAGAGAGCCAAAATTTATGCTATGCTTGCTCCTATAAGAATATGGTGCTACTTTGAAGCACAAGTGTGGAAAAAGGATAGTAACATTGCCCCTTTTCTTTTCTTCTTTTTTCTTTCTTTTTTTGGGTGGGCTTCTTTGGCCCCCTTTTTTTTTATTTAGGCTTCTTTGGCCTCTCTTTTTTTCATTTTTTTCATAGGACAATGCTCTATAATGATGATCATCACACTTTTATTTACTTACAACTCAATATTACAACTTGATACTAGAACAGAGATATGACTCTATATGAATGCTTCCAGTGGTGTACCGGGATGTGCAATGATCTAGCGTAGCAATGACATCAAAACATCATGCTAGCTATCTTATGATCATGCAAAGCAATATGACAATGAATGCTCAAGTCATGTATACGATGATGATGGAAGTTGCATGGCAATATATGTCGGAATGGCTATGGAAATTCCATGATAGGTAGGTATGGTGACTGTTTTGAGGAAGATATAAGGAGGCTTATGTGTGATAGAGCGTATCATGTCACGGGGTTTGGATGCACCAGCGAAGTTTGCACCAACTCTCGAGGTGAGAAAGGGCAATGCACGGTACCGAAGAGGCTAGCAATGATGGAAGGGTGAGAGTGCGTATAATCCATGGATTCAACATTAGTCATAAAGAACTCACATACTTATTGCAAAAATTTATTAGCCCTTGAAACAAAGTACTACACGCATGCTCCTAGGGGGGAGGTTGGTAGGAGTTAACCATCGCGCGCGCCCGACCTTCATGCAAAGATAAACAATCAAAATACAATGCGCGCCAATTTGGTTACATAGTTAGTAGACCATACGTGCATGCTTCGGGAATCACAAACCTTAACACCAACATCCTTACTAAAAACAATCATCTACTAGTACCTCCCACATATTATCACCTCTATATCGCAAAACTATTGCAAGGAATCAAACATATCATATTCAGTGATCCACAAGTTTATGTAGGATTTTATGACTAACCATATGATTGACCAATTCCTGTCATCTCTCCAAATTAATATAAGTGAACCAAGAGAGTTTAATTCTTTCTACAAAAGATATGCCCACGCTCTAACAAATATAAGTGAAGCAAAAGAGCATTCTACAAATGGCGGTTTTCTATGTGAAGAGAAACAGGCAATCCAGACTTCAAATTATATAAGTGAAGCACATGAAGCATTCTATAAAGCCATACTCAAAAGATTTAAGTGAAGTGCAATGAGCATTCTATAAATCAACCAAGTACTATCTCATAACAGCATGGTGCATAAAAGAAAAGTGAAAACTAAATGCAAAAGACGCTCCAACACTTGCACATATCACATGAACGAAACGAATACGAAAACATACCGATACTTGTTGAAGAAAGAGGGGATGCCTTCCGGGGCATCCCCAAGCTTAGATGCTTGAGTCTCCTTGAATATTTACTTGGGGTGCCTCGGGCATCCCCACGCTTGAGCTCTTCCCTGTCTTCCTTCTCCTAATATCGAGACCTTCTCGATCAAACACTTCATCCACACAAAACTTCAACAGAAAACTCGGTAAGATCCGTTAGTATAATAAAGAAAATCACTGCTCTAAGTACTGTTGCATACCAATTCATATTTTGTTTTTTCATTTTGTATACTGTAATATAACTTTTCCATGGCTTAATCCACTGATAGGAATTGATAGTTTCATCTAAACAAGCAAACTATGCATCAAAAACAGAATCTGTCAAAAACAGAACAGTCTGTAGCAATCTGAACATTCACCATACTTCTGGTACCCCAAGAATTCTACCAACATTAGGAAAAAAATTGTACAGCAAGATAGTGAAACGGAATTAGAGCCATTTAACGTTCCAGTAAAAAATGTAAAATCGCGCACTACAGCCAAAGTTTCTGTCCTGCACCGTACAAACCAACAAACATTGTAAACATCCTGAAGGCAAACCTTGGCACATTATTTCTATAATACAATGGAATTATACAAGGGGATAATTATTTTTGATGAAAAGTTTCTGTAATCAAGATTCACAAAGTTTCCGTGAGCCTGAACAAAGTTCAAGGCTAGCTCCCACTTCAACAATGCTTGTCTTTCTCACTTTCACTTTCCTTTATGAAAAGTTTTTTGGTTCCCCTCTTTATTTATTTTTATTTTTTTATTTTTAGACTATATAAAAGCACTCAACAGAAATAAATGACTCTCTAAAACTTCTGGGTTGTCTCCCTGGCAGCGCTTTCTTTAAAGCCATTAAGCTAGGCATATAGTGCTCAAGTAATGGATCCACCCGGATCCCAAGGTATATCAAAGCCAATTTTAATTAACAATGATTTGTAATTTAGTAGTGAGCAAAAAGTAACATATATCATGCAACAACAGAGTCTAACTCTCTTCCTATGCATCGGCATGTCATAAAAGAACAATTCATGCACACCAAGTAAAGGCCAATGCATAGTATAAACAGTTTCTTGCAATTCTATCCTGTTGGAAACATAAAGAGGCGGAGATGTAGTTCCTCTCTCATAATAATTGAAAGTAGGAGCAGCAAGCACATGCATATTATTTTCATCAAAATCATCATGTGCAACGGTAAAAGGCAACCCATCAATATAATCCTTAGTAAGCACAAACTTCTCCGATATAGTGTAGTTGGGAGAATTCAAAAAGATAATAGAACTGTCATGCATGTGTGCAATAGCAACAATTTCATGTTTAACATAAGGCACTATAGCAAGTTCATATCCATAAGCATAAGTCATATTGGCATCTTGGCCACAAGCATAGCAAGCATCATCAAAAAGGGGTAATTCAAGAGAATCAACGGGATTATAACAATCTTCATAGCAATCATTCTTCGGTAAGCACGAAGGGAAATTAAATAATGTATGAGTTGAAGAGTTACTCTCATTAGAAGGTGGGCACGGGTAGCTAATCCGCTCTTCCTCCTTTTGTTCTTCGCTCTCCTCGTCATTTTTTTCATCCAATGAGTTCACAGTTTCATCAATTTCTTCTTCCAAAGACTCCTGCATAATATTAGTCTCTTCTTGGACAACGGAGACTTTCTCAATAAACACATCAATATGGGAGTTATATTCATAATTCTCATAGCAATATTTCAATATAGCATAATTTTCAGGCCTATAAACATCATCATCAAAAGCTTCATACTTTTCAGACAAAGATTCAATTTCATATGCACCCTTAAAAGCAACAAATTCCTCAATTTGTTCAACATCATAGTAATCATATATACCATTAGCATAAGAATCCAAGGTTTTATTATCGTTGAATTTGCATGAAAAGGGAACGTGTGGAGCCTTCATCCTGGAGCAACAAGTATAATCATGTATCAAGCATAGTTGACGAGCATACCAACGTAATATATGGATTTGATCCCATAATAGTTTCCCTTTTTGCGTCAAGCGATAATCCCTAAAGTATTCACATTGATCCAACGTGTCTCCCATAACATAATTGAATGGGGTTTTCTTAGGATTATCAAAGTAGTACATAATATCTTGAACATAATGAGCATCGAAGGTTTTAGGAGGTTCCCCATCTCCATGAGTAGCAAGTACACCTAATTTTTTGGTATTTCGTGTTCCATATCCATAACTAAAGATAGAGAACAACTTAGAACAGCAAATAAAAAGTACTTAGTGATAAAGCAAACAAGCACACACAAGAATATTCACCCCACGCTATGAATCCCTGTAACATCCCAAATTTTCAATTTGGAATGTTATACATTAGATCATCAATGCATATCATATTTTATTTGATTTCGGTTTTGATCCTAGAAATTCTACGCAACTCAAGGACCCACAGAGAGAGTTGGGGATTTCGTTATTTTCAAATTTGAGTTTTCTCAAATTTTGCGAATAGGATCATTTGATTTTATTTATTTTATCATCAATTATTTCTATTACAAAAATATGAGAGAGGGAATAAAATGACTCTCCCAAAATAAAGAAATATTGAGGATTTGATAATAAAATCAAATAAGATTTTATTTCGAAGTTTTCCGCTATTTTATTTGAATTTAGGAAAAATATGCATTTTCCAAAATTGCATTTAGGCCCCCAAATAAATGTTCTCTTTGTCGGGCTTGATTTTAGAAGTCCGGGAAAATTTATTTCGGGATTTTTGGAGTCCGTTTAGTATTTCTTTTTATTTCTTTTCGGAGCGTAATTATTTAAAAAAACGCGAACCGCCTTACGGGCCGTGCCCGAGCGGGACTCCGTCCGGGGGCAGCCTTTAAATAGTGCCGCCCGAGCCGCCCCCAGCCCACCAGCCGCCCGCGCCAGCCCAGCCCGCCGCCGCCGCCAAACCCTAGCCCGCACCGCCTCGAGCCCCGCGCCAGCCGTCGCCGCCGCCGCCCGCCGTCGCCGCCGCCCGCCGCCTCGCCGACCCGCCGCCCGAGGTGCCTCGATTTCCGCGCCGCTGGTTTTCTCGAAAAACCGACCGGTTTTCCTTCGGTTTATTTTTTTTGTTTTTTCGGTTTTGTTATTTTAGATCGGTTTTAGTTTCGGTTTAGTTTAATTAGCGAGCATTCGCTCGTTCATTCGTTTTAACGAACGTGTTCATCATTTAGATTTGGGAAATGACCGTTCGTTCGTTACCCCGTTCGTCGTTTTTCTTTTTCTCGGATTTTCACGGTTATTTTCTGATCATGATTTTTGATCCAATTTTAGTTTTAGTATAACTTCTCGCTCGTTTATCGGAATCAGGCGATTCAAGCGCCTAGAGTTTCGTCTCGAAACTCTCTATCCGTTTAATCAACTTGAACAAGTTTTTGCTACTGTAAGAAATTTACTTAGATCCAGATTAGTAGAACAAAGTTGTTTTCTTCGCCGTTTGACCTTCGTATCTTCGTTCGATTGGATTCTTTTGCAAACCGGAGTTCTTAAGTTGGACTTTCTGGTTAGATTCTCTTATTTGAGTTTTACCTGTGCATTAGATGAGTACTTATTGTATGCTTGTTTGTTTGTCTGCGATAGAATACCCGGAGTGCGCCGCCTGTTACTTCGAATCTCTAGGTTTCACGGATCATCAGCAAGGCAAGTAACACTTTGATCATACCTCTTTACTACCCAGTTTTATTGCATTAGATCAATCCTCAAACATTGCATGATTAGGATCTAATTAAACTGTGGGATGGGAAGTAGTTGAGGTAGTACCTATTACCTATTTTACTATCAAACCTTTGGGAGTTACTTCTACGTTTGCTTATTATGCCATGCTATGCTAGTAGACGTGGATTGGGTGAGTGATATCCATGATAGATGTGAGTTATGTTAAATTAATGGTTTATCTAAGGTGGCAACTTGAATACACATCTGGGTGGATTGAGGCACCTGGGTTTCCAGGACATGCCTGTTTCTTTTTGGACCGCCACCCAGGCTCAAAGGGATCATGAGATTATTCATGCTAGAAACTTACGTGTGCAGCCACAAGCCATTATGGGCTCTGGCATAGTTGATTAAGTCGTGCGAACTCTTACAGGGTAGACTAGCAGATGTAGGGAAAGTAGGTGTACCGGTCTATCCATCGTAAGGTGCTAGCGCTTCTGAAAGACTATGTCTCGGTCATCCGTTTCTCAAACACCATGTAGTGCGAGAAATTCCAACGGAGGTGATCGAGTCTTGTGGGGAAAAGAGCGCAAACCTCTGCAAAGTGTATAAACTAATCATGGTTAGCTGTGTCCCCAGTTATGGACATTTTGAGTATCTAGTACTTGGATATCATGTGAATCTCATCATGTTACTTTAAATTAATGATGTTGGGTTTTAATGATGATTACTTTAATTGGGATTGAGGATGCTGTCAACCATTCTCAATGTTTAACAACTACCATGATAGTTAAATAAAATTTATTCCTTTGCAGTAGGGAAAATTGGCTTTACAGAAAACTGTAACCATAGAGCTTTCCACCAGCCAAATATGCATGTAGTATAGCTTATTCTTTCATTACTCTCTATGTGTTACATTGCCAGCATATTCCATGTGCTGACCCGTTTCGGGCTGCAACGTTCATGTTGCAGACTTTTCAGACGACGAGTAAGGTGCCTTTAGGCCGTGGTCCTATACTCACTGATGTCGTTGGAGTTGATGGACTCACTTATCTTCCAAGCCTTCCTCTGTTATCGTTATTAGATGGCCTTAAGCCATTTTTATTGTAATAAGTTCTCTTTGGAGACATTCGATGTAATAAGTGTGTGATTTCTACTCTGTTATAAATCCTTCAGGTATTGTGCGTGTCAGCATTACTGATCCAGGGATGACACTAATGCACAGAGATCAGACCGTATGAGGTCTGGTCTCTACAAAGATGGTATCAAAGCACACGCTGACTGCAGGACACGACCACTAAGTAAAAGCCCTAGAATGCTACTCTCTTCTCATTTTCTCATTCCTCATCTTTTCTATTCTTTAGGATGGTGGATGCAAGGAACAAGTTCATGCAACCGGATGAAGATACACCCTTTGGACGACACCTGAAGGAAGTCACCCAGTACTTGAAGATCGGAGTACCAAGCTTCACCGGAACCTACAACGCCACTTTACCTGAAGAGGAGCGCTGGATGATTCAAGTTCAAATTCCAGGAAGGACGTTCATTCCCGTCACTGAGAGCATAGAGTTTTCCTTTGATGCACCAACATGGAACCTAGGAAAGAGCATGGATGCCAACATTACCATGGGACGTATTGGAGAAGTCTATCACAAGGAACTTAAGGATACTATCTATCAGATTTGTGGGTGCCGAGATGAGCAATGGGAGATGATTAGCACCCGGAAGGACCGCTCAATTGCAGCTTTCATCCAGGAGTTGAACCAGCACATTCGACGCCAGGAGAACCAAATGTGCGCAGGGATGATGGATCTGAAGAAGGCCATGGTCAAAATCACGGAACTGGAGGAAGAACTCAAGTCTACACATGATGGATACGAGGAGGAAATAGCAACACTAGTTGAGAAGAGCGATGATCTGAAGAAGAAGCTAAAAGTCTTTATGGGATTTCCTGCGACAGGAGGAGAAGATGAAGATTTCACCTGCCCAGAAAACTACATGATCATTGACGACACCGGCTCGGACCCAGATGATAGTGATGATGATTATGTTTCTGAAGCTGGAGTAGATATCATGGAGTCTTCAATGGAGCAGTTTTTCTAGTCGACTACCATAACAGTAGTAGTATTCCACCATGTATCTAGTATAGTCCACACACCTTTTTGCGTTAGTTCTAGACCGATTGTATGCCCTTGCTTGATTGAATGAAGTGATTTTGTGTGCATTTGCCTCATGAGCATTTGGGTAGTGTTTTCTCTTTAGACCTCATTCTATTCTTAATTCTCATCTTTTCTAAAACCCTCAGATGCCTCCGAGACGTGACAATGGATTTCCACCGGAGCTCACCCAGTTGATCCAGCAGCAGAATGCATTGATGCAGATATTAGTCCAGAATCAGAATCAGGGGAACAACAACAACAACAGTCCACCACCGCCACCACCTGTTGATCACTTAACTCGTTTTCTTAGGCTGAATCCGCCGGTGTTCTCC
Source organism: Triticum dicoccoides (assembly GCF_002162155.2). Classification (NCBI taxonomy): domain Eukaryota; kingdom Viridiplantae; phylum Streptophyta; class Magnoliopsida; order Poales; family Poaceae; genus Triticum; species Triticum dicoccoides. Next base: position 422,119,179 of record NC_041389.1, read on the forward strand.
AGTAGCACCAAGCCGATAGTAGCAGATGATTGTCTCTGCAAGACAGGGAGGGAGTTGACCACTGCAGGTTGCACAGATGCGGAGAAGGTGTGATTTGCCGCACACCAGCTTGATGGACCCGCAGCAGCATGGTGGGAGAATTTTACAGCCACTTATCTTGTAGACACTGTCACATAGGATCAGTTTCAGTAGGCGTTCCGTACTGCCCATGTTTCAGCAGGAGCTATGGCCATGAAGAAGCGTGAGTTTCGCAACTTGCGCCAAGGAGGACGGACAGTTGGCCAGTATGTGGATGACTTTAGTAAACTAGCACGTTATGCCCCAAATGACGTTGCTACGGATGCAGCTAAGCAGGAAAAGTTTCTGGAAGGGCTAAATGATGAGCTGAGCATGCAGTTGATGGTGGCAAATTTCAACAACTATCAGGAGTTGGTAGATCGTGCTCTTATGATTGAAGGGAAGCAACAGCAAATTGAAAACCGCAAGTGGAACTATGGATAGGGGAAGTACAATTCTGGAGGTCAACAGAAGCCCCGTCTTGCCCCTAAACCGGGAGTTCATTTTCTGCATACCCATGGAGGAGGTAGCTCGCACATCCATAATGGCCCCAAAAATGGTAATGGGAATGGAGGAAGCAATGGCCAGAACCGTACCACCCCAGCAACCCCAGCCAAGAGAGACCTGAGCCAAATCACCTATTATAAGTGTTCAAAGACTGGACATTATGCCAATGAATGTCCTGAACGCCAGAATGGCAATGCAAGCTCTGTAAAGGAGCCGAACCCTTTCAACAGGGGACAGGTGAACCACGTTAACGTGGAGGAGGTTGAAGCTCAGCCTGATGCAGTAATAGGTAAGTTTTTGGTTAAGTCATTTACTGCACTCGTTCTTTTTGATACTGGTGCATCGCATTCATACATATCAAGGGGATTTGTGGATAAGTATAGCCTGCCCACTAGTGTTCTAAAAACACCCATGTTAGTAACCTCACCAGGAGCAGAGTATATGGCCAGTCGAGGATGTTTTCAAGTCCCGCTGGAATAGGCAAGCATGTTTTTCCCTCAGATTTAATCGTTTTGGAATCTCAAGGTTTGGATGTAATTCTGGGTATGGATTGGCTATCAATGTATGGAGGAAACATTTATTGCGCCAGTAAGTCGATTCTGCTTACTACCCCAGAAGGAAAAAGGATAAAGTATGTATCCAGGCATAAGCCGAGAAGTATGCACGTAAATTCCTTATATGGAGTTGTGCAGGAGGAAGTACCAGTGGTGAAGGATTTTCCTGATGTATTCTCGGAAGAGTTGCCAGGCATGCCACCAGATAAAGACATCGAGTTTTTGATTGAACTTTTGCCAGGCACAAGGCCGGTATCCAAGAGACCATACAGAATGCTAGCAAAGGATTTGGAGGAGATTAAGAGTCAGATTAAGGAGTTACTAGATAAAGGTTATATTCGCCCAAGTTCTTCGCCTTGGGGATCACCAGTACTTTTAGTGGAGAAGAAGGATGGATCCTTGAGGATGGTTGTTGATTATCGAGGATTGAATGCCGTAACCATCAAGGATAAGTACCCACTACCGATGATCAATGATCTGGTTGACCGCTTGCAAGGAGAAAAGGTGTTTACCAAGATTGATTTGCGATCAGGATACCATCAGTTAAAGATTCGAGAGCAGGATATACCTAAGACGGCTTTTACCACCAGGTATGGGCTGTACGAGTACACCGTTATGTCTTTTGGCCTGACTAACGCACCTGCCTATTTCATGAACATGATGAACAAAGTATTCATGGAGTTTTTGGATAAGTTCGTCGTAGTGTTCATTGATGATATTCTGGTTTATTCGAAGAATGAAGAGGAGCATAAAGAACATTTGCGATTAGTACTTGAGAAGCTCAGGGAGCATCAGTTATATGCCAAGTTCAGTAAATGTGAGTTTTGGTTGTAGGAAGTGGGATTTCTTGGACACGTTATATCCGGAGAAGGAATAGCGGTTGACCCCACCAAGGTTATCACTGTGACCAATTGGGAAGCACCAACAACAGTTGGAGAGATCCGGAGTTTTCTTGGACTCGCAGGATACTACCGGAGATTTATCGAGAACTTCTCGAAGATTGCGAAGCCTATGACAGAATTGCTGAAGAAGGATACTAAGTTTATATGGACTGAAGAGTGTGAGGCTAGTTTCCAGGAATTGAAGAAGCGTTTGGTCACCTCACTAGTGTTGATTTTGCCAGACCAGACCAAGGATTATGAGGTATATTGCGACGCTTCACGTCGAGGACTTGGAGCAGTGCTTATGCAGGAGGGAAGAGTTGTTTCGTATGCTTCACGATAACTAAAACCCCACGAATTGAATTATGTCACACATGATTTGGAGTTGGCAGCCGTAGTGCATGCATTGAAAACATGGAGACATTTCCTTATTGGAAACCATTGTGAGGTGTACACGGATCACAAGAGTTTGAAGTACATTTTCACGCAGAAGGAGTTAAACCTCAGACAAAGGAGATGGTTGGAGCTCATCAAGGATTATGATATGAGATTGCATTACCATCCCGGAAAGGCTAATGTGGTAGCTGACGCATTAAGCCATAAGAGTCATGTCAATTCTCTAATGACGGGAGAGTTGCCAAAGGAGTTAGCCAAGGATCTTCATGAACTATGTTTAGAGATTGTTCCGAGGGGCTATGTAACAGCATTGGAGATTCAGTCAACTTTGATGGATAGAATCAGATAAGCTCAGAAGAATGACAAGGAGATTGCCTCTATAAAAGAGAAAATGAGCGAAAGAAAGGCTAAAAGTTTTCGTGAGGATGAACACGATACCCTATGGTTTGAAGACCGGGTATATGTGCCCAATGACCCGGAGATCAGGAAGTTGATTCTGCAAGAAGCACATGATTCACCATATTCGATTCACCTAGGAAATACCAATATGTATTTGGATTTGAAGGATACATTCTGGTGGACCGGAATGAAGAAACACATTGCGGAGTATGTATCAGTTTGCGATGTATGTCAAAGAGTAAAAGCAGAGCACCAAAAGCCAGCAGGATTGCTACAACCATTGCTGATACCCGAATGGAAGTGGGATAAGTTAGGCATGGATTTTATCACGGGATTACCAAGGACTCGTTCCGGCTATGACTCAATTTGGGTTGTAGTTGATTGGTTGACGAAGGTAGCACAATTCATCCTAGTAAAGACCACGTACACTAGTGCTAAGTTGGCCAATATATACATGACCAGGATCGTCTGTTTGCATGGAGTTCCGAGGAGTATCGTATCAGATAGAGGAACCCAGTTTACCTCAAAGTTCTGGAAGCAGTTGCACGAGACTTTGGGTACCAGGCTAGAGTTCAGTACAACTTTTCATCCACAGACAGATGGACAGATCGAGAGAGTCAATCAGATTTTGGAGGATATGCTGAGAGCTTGTGCGCTAGATTATGGATCAAGTTGGGATGACAATTTGCCATATGCAGAGTTTTCTTACAACAACAGCTATCAAACCAGTTTGAAAATGGCCCCTTTTGAAGCCTTGTACGGAAGGAGGTGCAGGACACCGTTGTCGTGGGACGAGGTTGGAGACCGCCCGTTGTTTGGACCTGATTTGATTAAGGAGTCTGAACAGAAGGTGAAGTTGATTCGCGATAGGCTCAAGGTAGCCCAGTCTAGGTAGAAGAGCTACGCAGATTCTAAACGCAAGGAGATAGTCTACAAAGTCGGGGACCGAGTTTACCTTCGAGTATCACCACTTCGGGGAATTAAGCATTTTGGAGTCTAGGGAAAGTTAGCGCCCCGATTTGTAGGACCATACCGAGTTTTGGAGCATATGGGAGAAGTGGCCTACAAGTTGGAATTACCCGAGGAATTGTCAGGAGTTCATGATGTATTTCACGTTTCTCAGTTGAAGAAGTGTCACGCAAAGATGGCTGACATACCGTTGAGAGACACAGTGCCATTGGAATCAATTCAGTTGGATAACAATTTGACCTATGAGGAGAAACCAGTTAAGATCCTCGAGTTTGCCAGCAGAGTCACCCGCAGCAAGGTTATCAAGTTCTGTAAGGTTCAGTGGAGCCACCACTCGGAGGACGAAGCCACTTTGGAACGAGAGGAAGATTTGCTCAAGGACCACCCTCACCTATTTTCTATCCAACCCGAATCTCGAGGGCGAGATTCATCTTAAGGGGGGTAGGTTTGTAACATCCCAAATTTTCAATTTGGAATGTTATACATTAGATCATCAATGCATATCATATTCTATTTGCTTTTGGTTTTGATCCTAGAAATTCTACGCAACTCAAGGACCCACGGAGAGAGTTGGGGATTTCGTTATTTTCATATTTGAGTTTTCTCAAATTTTGGGAATAGGATCATTTGATTTTATTTATTTTATCATCAATTATTTCTATTACAAAAATATGAGAGAGGGAATAAAATGACTCTCCCAAAATAAAGAAATATTGAGGATTTGATTATAAAATCAAATAAGATTTTATTTCGAAGTTTTTCGCTATTTTATTTGAATTTAGGAAAAATATGCGTTTTCCGAAATTGCATTTAGGCCCCAAATAAATATTTTCTTTGTCGGGCTTCATTTTAGAAGTCCGGGAAAATTTATTTCCGGATTTTTCGAGTCCGTTTAGTATTTTTTTATTTCTTTTTGGAGCGTAATTATTTAAAAAAACGCGAACCGCCTTACGGGCCGTGCCCGAGCGGGACTCCGCCCGGGGGCAGCCTTTAAATAGTGTCGCCCCGAGCCGCCCCCAGCCCACTAGCCGCCCGCGCCAGCCCAGCCCGCCGCCGCCGCCAAACCCTAGCCCATGGCGCCTCGAGCCCCGTGCCAGCCGCCCGCCGCCTCGCCGACCCGCCTCCCGAGGTGCCTCGATTTTCGCGCTGCCGGTTTTCTCGAAAAACTGATCGGTTTTCCGTCGGTTTATTTATTTTTTGTTTTTTTGGTTTTGTTATTTTAGATCGGTTTTAGTTTGGGTTTAGTTTAATTAGCGAGCATTCGCTCGTTCGTTCGTTTTAACGAACGCGTTCATCGTTTAGATCTGGGAAACGAACGTTCGTTCGTTAACCTGTTCGTCGTTTTTCTTTTTCTCGGATTTCCGCGGTTATTTTCTGATCGCGATTTCTGATCTGATTTTAGTTTTAGTATAACTTCTCGCTCGTTTATCAGAATCAGGCGATTCAAGCGCCTGGAGTTTCGTCTCGAAACACTCTATCCGTTTAATCAACTTGAACAAGTTTTTGCTACTGTAAAACTTTGACTTAGCTCCAGATTAGTAGAACGAAGTTGTTTTTCTTCGCCGTTTGACTTTCGTATCTTGGTTCGATTGGATTCTTTTGCAAACAGAAGTTCTTAAGTTGGACTTTCTGGTTAGATTCTCTTATTTGAGTTTTACCTGTGCATTAGATGATTACTTATTGTATGCTTGTTTGTTTGTCTGTGATAGAATACCTGGAGTGCGCCGCCTCTTACTTTGAATCTCTAGGTTTCGCGGATCATCAGCAAGGCAAGTAACACTTTGATCATACCTCTTTACTACCCAGTTTTATTGCATTAGATCAATCCTCAAACATTGCATGATTAGGATCTAATTAAACTATGGGATGGGAAGTAGTTGAGGTAGTACCTATTACCTATTTTACTATCAAACCTTTGGGAGTTACTTCTACATTTTCTTATTATGCCATGCTATGCTAGTAGACGTGGATTGGGTGAGTGATATCCATGACAGATGTGAGTTATGTTAAATTAATGGTTTATCTCAGGTGGCAACTTGAATACACATCTGGGTTGATTGAGGCACCTGGGTTTCCAGGACTTGCCCGTTTCTTTTTGGACCGCCACCCAGGCTCAAAGGGATCATGAGATTATTCATGCTAGAAACTTACGTGTGCAGCCACAAGCCATTATGGGCTCTGGCATAGTTGATTAAGTCGTGCGAACTCTTACAGGGTAGACTAGCAGATGTAGGGGAAAGTAGGTGTACCGGTCTATCCATCGTAAGGTGCTAGCGCTTCTGAAAGACTATGTCTCGGTCATCCGTTTCTCAAACACCATGTAGTGCGAGAAATTCCAACGGAGGCGATCGAGTCTTGTGGGGAAAAGTGCGCAAACCTCTGCAGAGTGTATAAACTAATCATGGTTAGCCATGTCCCCAGTTATAGACGTTTTGAGTATCTAGTACTTGGATATCATGTGACTCTCACCATGTTACTTTAAATTAATGATGTTGGGTTTTAATGATGATTACTTTAATTGGGATTGAGGATGCTGTCAACCATTCTCAATGTTTAACAACTACCATGATAGTTAAATAAAATTTATTCCTTTGTAGTAGGGAAAAATTGGCTTTACGCAAAACTGTAACCATAGAGCTTTCCACCAGCCAAATATGCATGTAGTATAGCTTATTCTTTCATTACTCTCTATGTGTTACATTGTCAGCATATTCCATGTGCTGACCCGTTTCGGGCTGCAACGTTCATGTTGCAGACTTTTCAGACGACGATTAAGGTGCCTTTAGGCCATGGTCCTATACTCAGTGATGCCGTTGGAGTTGATGGACTCACTTATCTTCCAAGCCTTCTGTTGTTATCGTTATTAGATGGCCTTAAGCCATTTTTATTATAATAAGTCCTCTTTGGAGACATTCGATGTAATAAGTGTGTGATTGCTACTCTGTTATAAATCCTTCAATTACTGTGCGTGTCAGCATTACTGATCCAGGGATGACACTAATGCACAGAAATCAGACCATCTGAGGTCTGGTCGCTACAATCCCCGGCAACGGCGCCAGAAAAAGGTCTTGATGACCTGCAAGTATACGGGATAATTTTAGCCTCTTTCGATAAGTAAGAGTGTCGAACCCAGCGAGGAGCTAAAGGTAGAACAAATACTCTCTCAAGCCCTATCTGCCACTGATATGACTCTATGCACGCTTAGTGTGAGCTTTACCTAGAACAAGTATGAAACTAGAAGTACTTTGTAGTGTGATAGGATAGGTTTGCAAGATAATAAAGAACACGTAAATATAAACTAGGGGCGGTTTAGATAAAGAAGCAATAAAGTAAATATAGCGAGTGTGGAAAAGTGGTGGTAGGAGTTGTGGAATTGTCCCTAAGCAATTGACTATGTTACTAGACCGGTTCACTATTGCAATTCTATTTGAGGGAGAGGCATAAGCTAACATACTTTCTCTTCTTGGATCATATGTACTTATGATTGGAACTCTAGAAAGCATCCGCAACTACTAAAGATCATTAAGGTAAAACCCAACCATAGCATTAAAGTATCAAGTCCCCTTTATGCCATACGCAAACAACCTACTTACTCGGGTCTGTGCTTCTGTCACTCACGCCACCCACCATAAGCAAATCATGAACATATTGCAAACCCTACAGCGGGGATCCCTCACGCTTGCGCGACACGGAGAGCACTATAGGATAGCACCAATAATAAAACATGCAACTCAAACCAATCATAGCAATTCATCAATCACCGATACGACAACGAAAATCTACTCACACATAATAGGATGGCAACACATCATTGGATAATAATATGAAGCATAAAGCACCATGTTCAAGTAGAGGGTACAGCGGGATGCGGGAGAGTGGACCACTGAATATATCCGGGGGAGGTGATGGAGATGTTGGTGAAGACGGCGGAGGTTTTGGTGTAGATCACGGTGATGATGATGGCCCCCGCAGTGTTCCGGCACCATCGGAAGCAAGGGGGGAGCCCCCCTTCTTCTTCTTCTTCCTTGACCTTCTTCCTAGACGGGAGAAGGGTTTCCTCTCTGGTCCTTGGCTCCCATGTCATGGGAGGGGAGAGAGCCCCTCCAAGATTGGATCTATCTCTTCGTCTCTCTCTGTTTCTGCATTCTGGAATTCTGCCCTGGCACCGTTTCTTTTATATCCGGAGATCTGTAACTCCGATTGGATTGAAACCTTCGCCCAGATTTTTTCCCAAAAATTAGCTTCCTTGCAGCCAAAGAAGGGCATCAACCTCCTTACGAGGGGCCCATGAGGGTGGGGGCGTGCCCACCTAGAGTGGGAATTGGCCCCTATCTCGTGGCCACCTCGGGCACCGTCTCGCGTTGATGTTACTTCCCAAAAATCACAAATATTCCAAAATAATTCTCCGTCCATTTTTATCCCGTTTGGACTCTGTTTAATATGGGGTTTCTGCAAAACATAAACATGCAACAGATAGGAACTAGCACTAGGCACTGAATCAATATGTTAGTCCCAAAAAATAGTATAAAAAATTGCCAAAAGTATATGAAAGTCGTAGAATATTGGCATGGAACAATCAGAAATTATAGATACGATGGAGACGTATCACTCCTCTGCATTTTCTCTTTTATTTATTTTATAGCGGACATCCCATCTTTATTGGGTCCTTTTATTTCTTGTCATGCATGTCCTTATTTATTGGGTGTCTCTAAAAAATTTATCTTCAATCTGATGTCCAATCCTGATTTTGCTCAGGTGTTCATCCCTAATCTGAATCAGTACCGGTAGGAAAAAAAGACGGATAATGCATTGTTGATTAACATTGCAGCCTAGATAGTTTTTTTTTAAATTGTTAACAGGTAAAATAACATCATATTTAGATTCTACATAATTTTCTAATCAAATTCCATATATAATATGTTAAATTTGGAGTTTAATGTGAGAAACATTAGGGGGTTTTCTACAAAATAGCATGACGGACTAAGAGTACCTATTTCTTTTATTAGTAGGTATAGATCACTACTTGTGCATCCAAAACCCTTTGAACTAGTTTTGCCATACCAGTCCACTATACCTACCTATATGCTGTATTTCCGTGCCGTTCTAAGAAAATTTATGTGTGCCATCTCTAATTTTTAAAATAAATATCTTTTTTGTGTGCTCGTACCGCTCGCGAGGCGGTGAGGGTAGCCGATATTTTCCATGCTAGATGTGTTATTCTCACGATGAGTGTTTATTTATTTATCATTGCACGAGAGTACGACAAAGGTATTAGGGATGCCCAGTCGTGAAATGAAAAATGAATTACTTTGTGTTGTCAAATAATAAATTCCTTGGAAAGTTTTGCTATGGAGGGCAACCGTGGATACAGATAGCCATGGAAAGTGAAAGTATGGTGGAAAAAGGAATACACTTTATTTTCTGTTTGGGAACCGCCTATGATATATCTAGCATGGAAAGTGTTGTGAGCTCTAAGTCGTTTTTGTTGGTGGTAAAAGTATGCCTCCCAAAATGTGTTCATCTCTCTTTTTTTTTGCTTTGAGCTGTGGCACCTCTAAAAATCCCTACTTCCCTCTGCGAAGGGCCTTTATTTTACTTTGTGCTATTTTTATTTTTGAATTTGAGTCTCCATCTTCTCTTATAAAGCACCAACTAAGGGGCACTATGATTGTATTTGAGCATTGGGTGTAGCTAATATTCGAGTATGTTTCATGAATGGATCAATGCTTGAGCATAATGGGCTAAGGATAACTTGCTTTAGCGTTGATATTTTGAAAGACATGGTTGCTTGTTGGTATGCTTGAGTATTAAAGTCTTCATGTCAAAACTAGACTATTTCTTTGAACCATATAAAAGTCCAAATGTCCATGCTATAAATAAAAGAATACGTGATGAACATGTTAGGCATCATTCCACATCAAAAAAAATCTGTTTTTATCATTTACCTACTCGTGGATGAGCAGGAATTAAGCTTGGGGATGGTGATACGTCTCCAACATATCTATAATTTTTTATTGTTCCATGCTGTTATATTATCATTCTTGATGTTTTGCAATCATTTTATAGTCATTTTATATCATTTTTGGTACTAACCTATTGACAAAGTGCCTAGTGCCAGTTGTTATTTTCTGCTTGTCTTTTACATCACAGGAAATCAATACCAAAAGGAGACCAAACAGAGGGAAACTTTTTGTGGATTTTTTCTGGACGGGAAGACACCTGTTGGGGCAAAGAAGTACCAGAGTGGTGCTCCGAGGGTAGCACAACCAACCAGGGCATGCTTGGGGGCCAGGCGCGCCCAGGTGGGTTATGCCCACCTTAGTGGCCTCCCACACCGCCTCTTTGCTCTATAAATACCCCAATATTCCAGAAACCCTAGGGGAGTCGACGAAAATCAATTCCAGCTGCCTCAAGTTCCAGAAACACCAGATCCAATCTAGACACCATCACAAAGGGGTTCATCATGTCCATTGGTGCCTCTCCGATGATGTGAGAGTAGTTCTTTGTAGACCTATGGGTCCATAGTTAGTAGCTAGATGACTTCATCTCTCTCTCTCTCTCTCCCCCTCTCTCTCTCTCTTGATTCTTAATACAATGGTCTCTTGAGGATCCATATGATGTAAGTCTTTTTGCGGTGTGTTTGTTGGGATCCAATGAACTTTGAGTTTATGATCAGATCTATGTTTTTACCCATGAAAGTTATATGAGTCTTCTCTTGATCTCTTATATGCATGAATGCTTATAGCCTCGTATTTCTTCTCCGATATCTGGGTTTTGTTTGGCCAACTTGATCTATTTATCTTGGAATGGGAAGAGGTGCTTTGTGATGGGTTCGATCTTACAGTGCTTAATCCCAGTGACAGAAGGCGAAACAAAACGTATGTATTGTCGCTATTAAGGCTAACAAGATGGGGTCTATTTCTACATAAATAGATCTTGTCTACATCATGCCATAGTTTTTATTGCATTACTCCATTTTTTTCATGAACTTAATACACTAGATGCATGCTGGATAGCGCTCGATGTGTGGAGTAATAGTAGTAGACGCAAGCAGGAGTCGGTCTACTAATCTTGGATGTGATGCCTATATAATGATCATTGCATGATCGTCATGATTATTTGAAGTTCTATCAATTGCCCAACAGTAATTGTTTTCCCACCGTTTGTTATTTTTCTCGAGGGAAGCAAACCTACGGCCCATGGGCCTCTTCTTATCATATTTGCCTTTGCGGTCTATTTACCTTTGCTTTTATTTTAAGTTCTACTAAAACAAAAATGCAAAAATACCTTGCTGCACTTTATTTTATTTGCGATCTATTTATCCAATCTATTACAACTTTATCCCCTCTCTGTGACAATTTCTGGCGCCTTTGCCCGAAAGGGATTGATAACCCCTTTAACACGTCGGGTTGCGAGTATTTGTTATTTGTGTGCAGGAGCTGTTTATGTTGTGTTGCGTGGTTCTCCTACTGGTTTGATAACCTTAGTCTCATCACTTAGGGAAATTCCTACCATTGTTGTGCTTCATCATCCCTTCCTCTTGGAGGAAATATTGACGTAGTTCATGCAAACATCACACCCTTCTTGTTTACTTCACGACCATCAGTTATCAATATCTTCCATGCTAAACACATTAGTAGCGGTTCCCAAGCGGTAAAGTAAAGGTTGTTGCTCCATAGGAGTTTTTGTTTGATTATTGATAAGCCCTTTTTGCAATTCTGGACTGGGAATCCCTATTAGTGCCCCTTTTCTCGTGCAATGGTGAGTGAATAAACACCCATCCAGAGAATAACCCGCTTAGCATGGAAGATACCAACTACCTCCTGTCGCTCTATGAACAATCCAATCACACAAAAAGGATATTTTGTTTGAAGTTTTTAGAGTTGGCACAGGCAAATTTACTTAGGACGGTAGGGTAATACCACATATAGGTAGGTATGGTGGACTCATCTGGAATAACTTGGGTTTCAGGTTTTTGATGTACAAGCAGAATTCCCACTTATTACGCATTGTGCTGCAACCTAAGTGCAAAAATTGCTCCAAGATTATAACTTCTGTCACCATTGAGAGTGGTGCATATGAGGCTCAAGTCTGGAGCATAAAGTGTACTACAATCTAGTTTGCCTACAATACATTTTCCATTAAATATGCAAAGTAATGGATTGCGGGAAAATGAATGCTCTTTATTCTACCTTGCATCACTCCTCTAGTCTCACCATAGCAAAGAATAGTCAAGAATATCTCAAACTCAGACCTTCGCGGTTAGTCGAGCGAACCCCAGAATGGGATTTTGCAGTGGTGAGTGAATCTCTCTAAGGATATGGTAAATGGATTTTCATACAATTTAAATGACACCCTAGACTCACGAGGATGGAATTTAAATCCTTTGGCAAATGATTCAGTGAGAGTGAGGTGTTGGTTGCACTTATCTAAAATGTAGGGACCGAGATCGGCATTGTGACATATTGCTCAAATTCCTCCTTAATGCCCAAACTCATCATATAATCACTGCATGGCCATAAGCATGTTTTGGTGGCGGCATCTCGAATGGACTTTTCACTCGGTTCAACATAAGACCGACGAACGGATCTGCTACTAGAGGATGCCTCCAAGGATCTCCTCCTGGAAGAACTCCTTCCAAAAAGGTTCATCATATTCGCATACAATTTTCTGAAAATTTTGGGTCACAAATTTTTATCAACAGAACTTCATAAGATTGTAAGCAACTACTCATAGGGATGTATAGAGGCCATAGCAAGCATTCAAACTACTTAGAACTCTAAGAATTCAACATGCAAGCTCATCTAAACCAGTACGAAGTGTAGCTAATTATTCAAAATATAAACCACTAAAGCATAAACTAATTGGACACATGGAGGAGTCACATACCAAGCAACAATTCCCTAAAATAGTTTCGAAAATGGAGCTTCGAGCAAAGATATTGAAATCCGCGGTTTAGCGGGCAAGAACACGAGAGAGAGAGAGAGAGAGAGCAATGGTGATTTTTTTCTGGAGGTAGGTGATGATGTGGGGTGAAGAGATAAGTGAAGGGTCCCACGTGGGGACCACAACCCACCAAGGCGCGCCTAGGGGTCCTGGCGCGCCCAGGTGGGTTGTGCCCACCTGGTGCACCTCCCTATGATATTATTTGCGCCAAAAATTATTAAATATTCAGGAAAAAATTGTATTAAATTTTTAGAGTATTCTGAGAACTTTTATTTTGGGTCATTTTTTATTGCACAGAAAACTCACAAAATAGATGAGGCATGGCATTTTATTTTATTTAACTAAGAAAATCAGAAAACAAAAGGTAGGGACAGAAGGTAGTGCTCACTAAATTCATCAACTTTATACCTCTCAAAAATGATCCATTAATAAGGTTGATCAAGTCTTATTAACATCCACTTTTGATTAGCATGAAACCGAAGAAATTTCAGGAATCGGCAAGTTACCTCAATGGGGATATGAATGTCCCCAACAATAAGCATTTCATATTTCTTTTTGACAGCAGGTAGAGGTAGCTGAAAACTTCCAATAGTGATTGTCAGAGATTTTTCAATAACATTAATACCATTCACTTGGAATTGTTTCTTTGGTGCACCGTATGCTCATTACCATTGATATGAAAAGTGACCTTGCTTTTATTGCAATCAATAACAACCGCTGCAATATTCAAGAAGGGTCTACCAAGGATAATCGACATGTTGTCATCCTCGGGCATCTCAAGTATAACAAAGTCAGAAAAAATAGTAACATTAGCAACAACAACGGGCACATCGTCACAAATACCGATAGGTATGGAAGTTGATTTGTCAGTCATTTGCAAAGATATTTCAGTAGGTGTGACTTTATCCAAATCAAGTCTTTTATATAAAGAGAAAGGCATAACACTAACACCAGCTCCCAAATCACATAAAGCAATTTTAACATAGCTTCTTTTAATGGAGCAAGGTACAGTTGGTATTCCCGGATCTCCAAGTTTTTTATGTACTCCATCTTTAAAAGTATAGTTAGCATGGTGGAGATTTCAGCTTCCGAAATATTTCTCTTATTGGTGATGATGTCTTTCATGTACTTTGCATAGGGAGGCATTTTTAAGATATCAGTCAAGCGAGTACGCAAAAAGACTGGCCTTAGCATTTCAGCAAAGCGTTCAAATTCTTCATCATCCTTCTTTTTAGTTGACTTAGGTGGAAAAGGCATAGGTTTTTGAACCCATGGTTATCCTTCCTTACCATGTTTTCTAACAACAAAGTCTATTTTATCATATCTTTTATTTTTGGGTTGTGGGGTATCAAGATCAACACATGGTTCTATCTCAACATCATTATCTGGTGTTTTATTATTCGTTTGAGTTTCTTCGTGAACCTCATCATTATCTTTTTCATTATCAGAAGATGAGTGTTCACTACCAGATTGAGTTTCAGCATCAGAGATAGAAACTTCATTATCACTATCAGGAGGTTTTTCTACTTCAGGTTCACTAGTAGCAGGCAAAGTCCTATTATTTTTCTTCTTCTTTTTCTTTTTAAAAGGACTAGGTGCATCAGTGTTAATTCTTTGAGAGTCTTGTTCAATTCTCTTTGGGTGTCCCTCAGGATAAAGTGGTTCCTGAGTCATTTTACCTCCTCTAGTTGCTACTCTAACAGCAAAGTCACTTATATTATTGTTCATTTCATCAAGCTCTCTGAGATTTAGCAACTTGTTCTAATTGAGTTTGAACCATAGAGGCATGCTTTCCTACACCTCTAACATCATTTGAGATTCTAAATAACAAGTCACTTAAGTGAGCAATCATATCAGAGTTGTATTACAATTGTTTCATAACATTTGCATTGAAGTGATCTTGCTTTCTAATGTAATTATCAAACTCATAAAGGCATTGGCTAGGATGTTTATTACGAGGATCATCGCTATCATTGAATTTCATTAAAGATTTTACCTCTACCACCTTAGGTGGTGGTGGTGCTTCAAGCCCATGTATTTCTTCAATAGGTGGTAAATTTGCAACATCCTCTACTTTAATACCTTTTTCTTTCATAGATTTCTTTGCCTCTTGCATATCTTCAGGACTGAGATATAAGATACCCCTCTTCTTCGGAGTGGGTTTAAGCGGTGTTTCAGGAGGAGTCCAATCATCATAATTTTTCAATATATTATTCAATAATTCTTCAGCTTGCCCGATAGTCTGTTCCCTAAAAACACAACTAGCACAACTATCTAGGAAATCCCTAGAAGCATCGGTTAGTCCATTATAGAAGATATCAATTATTTCATTTTTCTTAAGAGGATGATCAGGCAAAGCCTTAAGAAATTGGAGAAGCTTGTGGCAGACTCTCTTCTTCAATTTGCACAAAGTTAAATATTTCCTACAAGGCAGCTTGTTTCTTATGAGCAGGGAAATATTTTTCAGAGAAGTAATAAATCATATCCTGCGGACTACGCACACAACCAGGAGCAAGAGTATTGTACCAAGCTTTAGCATCACTCTTTAATGAGAATGGAAATAATTTGAGGATATAGTAATAGCGAATCTTCTCGTCATGAGCAAAAAGGGTGGCTATGTCATTCAACTTAGTAAGATGTGCCGCAATAGTTTCAGTTTCATAACCATGGAAAGGATCATATTCAACCAAAGTAATTAACTCTGGGTCGACAGAGAATTCATAATCCGTAACATCAATAAAGATAGGTGAAGTAGCAAACTTAGGATCACATTTCATTCTAGCATTCAGAGATCTTTCTTTATACTTGCATGATAATTTTTCTAGATCATCTCTATCCTTACAAGCAAGAATATCTCTAGTTGCCTCCTCACTCATAGCATAACCTTCCGGTACCTTTGGAAATTCATAGGTAGGAGGGCTAGTTCTAGTAGGTGTTTCGAGATTTTCAGTTTCAAGCTTATCATCCGTTTCATCAAGAAATTCACCTAGTGGCACATCATCATGAGTAGCATTCATAGTAGAAGTAGCATCATGAATAACTTTTGACTGATCAGAACTAATAGCATGTGGTGGTGTTGCAAGTTTACTTATAATAGAAGGTGAATCTAAAGCGGAGCTGGATGGTAGTTCCTTACCTCCCCTTGTCTTAGAGGGAAAAATCTTAGTCTTAGCATCCTTGAGATTCTTCATAGTGATAATGTGATAATAATCCCAAGTGACTCGATAAATATAGCTATGTGATACGTCTCCAACGTATCTACTTTTCCAAACACTTTTGCCCTTGTTTTGGACTCTAACTTGCATGATTTGAATGAAACTAACCCGAACTGACGCTATTTTCAGCAGAACTACCATGATGTTGTTTTATGTGTAGAAAAGAAAAGTTCTCGGAATGTCCTGGAAATCCACGGAGGCACTTTTTGGAATTAATAAGAATTTTTGGCAAAAGAATTAATGCCAAGGGGCCCACAGCCTGTCCGCGAGACAGGGGGCGCCCCCTAGGGCGCGGCCTCCTATCTCGTGGGCCCCCTGGACCTCCACCGACGTCAACTCCAACTCCATATATTCCGTCTCGGGGAGAAAAAAATCAGAGAGAAAGTTTCATCGCGTTTACGACACGGTGCCGCCGCCAAGCCCTAATATCTCTCGGGAGGGCTGATCTGGAGTCCGTTCGGGGCTCCGGAGAGGGGGGTTCATCGCTGTCGTCATCATCAACCATCCTCCATCACCAATTTCATGATGCTCACCGCCGTGAGTGAGTAATTCCGTCGTAGGCTTGCTGGACGGTGATGGGTTGGATGAGATTTACCATGTAATCAAGTTAGTTTTGTTAGGGTTTGATCCCTAGTATCCACTATGTTCTGAGATTGATGTTGCTATGACTTTGCTATGCTTAATGCTTGTCACTAGGGCCCGAGTGCCATGATTTAAGATCTGAACCTATTATGTTTTCATGAATATATGTGTGTTCTTGATCCTATCTTGCAAGTCTATAGTAACCTATTATGTGTTATGATCCGACAACACCGAAGTGACAATAATCGGGATACTTCTCGGTGATGACCGTAGTTTGAGGAGTTCATGTATTCACTATGTGTTAATGCTTTGGTCCGGTTCTCTATTAAAAGGAGGCCTTAATATCCCTTTGTTTCCATAAGGACCCCGCAGCAACGGGAGGGTAGGACAAAAGATGTCATGCAAGTTCTTTTCCATAAGCACGTATGACTATTTACGAAATACATGCCTACATTACATTGATGAATTGGAGCTAGTTCTATATCACCGTATGTTATAACTATTGCATGAGGAATCGCATTCGACATAATTATCCAGCACTGATCCATTGCCTACGAGCTTTTCACATATTGTTCTTCGCTTATTTACTTTTCCCTTGCTACTGTTACAACTACTACAAAAACCCAAAAACATTTATCTTTACTTTTGCTACCGTTACCATTATTGTCATA
Organism: Triticum dicoccoides; assembly: GCF_002162155.2. Lineage (NCBI taxonomy): Eukaryota > Viridiplantae > Streptophyta > Magnoliopsida > Poales > Poaceae > Triticum > Triticum dicoccoides. The sequence goes on from NC_041389.1 coordinate 422,136,356, forward strand.
CCACTTTTGCTACTAAATACCTTGCTGCAGATACTAAGTTATCTAGGTGTGGTTGAATTGACAACTCAACTGCTAATACTCAAGAATATTCTTTGGCTCCCCTTGTGTCGAATCAATAAATTTGGGTTGTACTTCACCCTCGAAAGCTGTTGCGATCCCCTAAACTTGTGGGTTATCAAGACTAATTTCTGGCGCCTTTGCCGGGGAGCATAGCTCTATTCTCTGAGTCACTTGGGATTTATATCTGTTGATCACTATGAAGAAATTGAAAGACGCTAAGACCAAGATTTTGCCCTCAACTACGAGGGGTGGTAAGGAACTACCATCTAGCTCTACACTAGATTCTCCTTCCGTTATTAGTAGGTTTGCGACACCTAAACCTGCTACTGCTATGAATTCTGATATGTCGCATGTTATTGATGATGCCACTTCTGCTATGCATGATGAAACTACTTCTAGGCGTGATACTACTTTGCCATTAGGAGAATTTCTAGATGAACAAATTGCTAGAGTTAGGGGGAATGAAAATATTGAAGAACTTATTATTGATGATAGTGATGACGAATGTTCCCCCAATAATTATGTATTACCTGTTGTTCCTAAGGGTTATGTTATGAATGAAGCAGCTGCTATGGAAATCCTTGCTTGCAATGATAGAAATGATCTTCAGAAATTATTAGCTAAATGGAAGCAGCAGTCTCTTAATGCTAGAATGAAACCCGATCCTGCTTTTGCTACTTCACCTATCTGTGTTACTGATAAGGATTATGAATTCTCTGTTGATCCTGATATTATTACTTTAGTTGAATCTGATCCTTTTTATGGCCTTGAATCTGAAACTGTTGTGGCACATCTTACCAAGTTGAATGATATAGCCACCTTGTTTACTCATGATGAGAAGTCTCGCTATTTATATATCCTTAAGATATTCCTGTTCTCATTAAAGGGTGATGCTAAGACTTGTTATAATTCCCTTGCTCCTAGTTGTGTGCGTAGTCCCCAGGATATGATTTATTACTTCTCTGCTAAATATTTCCCTGCTCATAAGAAACAAGCTGCTTTGCGGGAAATATATAATTTTGTGCAAATCAAAGAAGAGAGTCTCCCACAAGCTTGGGGGAGGCTTCTCCGGTTACTTAATGCTTTGCTTGATCATCCTCTTAAGAAAAATGAAATACTTGATATCTTTTATAGTGGACTAACTGATGCTTCCAAGGACTACTTGGATAGTTGTGCTGGTTGTGTTTTCAGGGAAAGAACAGTCGACGAAGCTGAAATATTATTGAATAATATGTTGACTAATGAAAATAATTGGACTCTTCCCGAGCCAGTTCCTAAAGTAATTCCTGGACCAATTGAGCCAACTCCCGAGTCTGTTCCAAAACCCACTCCGAAGAAGAGAGGTGTTTTATTTCTCAGTCCTGAAGATATGCAAGAGGCAAAGAAATCAGTGAAAGAAAAAGGTATTAAAGCTGAAGATGTTAAGAATTTACCACCTATTGAAGAAATACATGGTCTTAATTTACCGCCTGAAGAACCACATTGTCTTGATAACCCGACACAGGTAGTAAAGGTAAATTCTCTCTATAGATATGATAAAGTTGAAATACCCTCTACTAAATTTCATAGCCCATGCTTTGATGAATTTGATGACTTTATGGCTAGACAAGAAAGTTTTAATGCTTATGTTGGTAGAGAGTTAAATAATAATGCTTTCAAGATAGGACACGTAGGTGATAATCTGGCTAGAGTTAAAGATGAACTTCACCGCGTTAGCAAATATGCTTCTATGGTTGCTACTCAAGCTGAGAAGTACTCAAAGCTCAAAATGATTTGCTTGATGAATTGAATAATAAAAATGACTTTGCCGTTAGAGTGGCTACTAGAACTGGTAGAATGACTCAGGAACCTTTATATCCTGAAGGCCACCCTAAAAGAATTGAACAAGATTCTCAGAATAATAATCTAGATGTTCCTAGTTCTTCTAAGAAGAAGAAAAAGAAGAATGATAGGACTTTGCAAACTTCTAGTGAACCTAATGTAGAAACACCTGAGAATCCTAATAATACTTCTATCTCTGATGCTGAAACACAATCCGGAGATGAACATGAACCTGATGATAATGCTAATAATGATGTTCATGTTGATGCTCAACCTAGCAAAAACAATGATGTAGAGATTGAACGTGTTGTTGACCTTGATAACCCACAATCAAAGAATCAACGTTATGATAAGAGAGATTTTGTAGCTAGGAAGCACGGTAAAGAAAGAGAACCATGGGTTCAGAAACCCATGCCCTTTCCTCCCAAACCATCCAAGTCAAAGGATGATGAGGATTTTGAGCGCTTTGCTGAAATGATTAGACCTATTTTCTTACATATGCGCTTAACTGATATGCTTAAAGTAAATCATTATGCTAAGTATATGAAGGATATCATCACAAATAAAAGAAAGATACCGGAAGCTGATATTTCCACCATGCTTGCTAATTACACTTTTAAGGGTGGAATACAAAAGAAACTTGGAGATCCGGGTGTTCCAACTATACCATGCTCCATTAAAAGAAATTATGTTAGAACTGCTTTATGTGATCTTGGAGCCGGTGTTAGTGTTATGCCTCTCTCTTTATATCGTAGACTTGAATTGAACAAGTTGACACCTACTGAAATATCTTTGCAAATGGCTTATAAATCAACTGCTATACCTATCGGTATTTGTGAGGATGTGCCTGTTGTGGTTGCAAACGTCACTATCTTAACGGACTTTGTTATTCTTGATATTCCCGAGGACGATAGTATGTATATTATCCTTGGTAGACCTTTTCTTAACACTGTAGGGGCTGTTATTGATTGCAACAAAGGCAATGTCACTTTTCATGTTAATGGCAATGAGCATACAGTACACTTTCCGAGGAAACAATCTCAAGTTCATAGTATCAATTCTATTGAAAAAGTTCCAACTATCACTTTTGGAGATTTTGAATTTCCTCTTCCTACTGTCAAGAAAAAATATGATATTCTTATTGTTGGGGATTTTCATATCCCTGTTGAGGTAACTTAGTGTTATTCGAAATTTCTCCGGTTCCGTGTTATTCGGAATGAGTTTGTTAACAAGACTTGATCAACCTTGTTAGCGGGTTCATTTTGATGATCACGAGACGGATGAAACTAGAAGGCACAACCTTCTGTACCCTCTTTTTACTTTCTGTTATTTAGAATAAATAAAGCAAAATTAGTATTATCCATCTGTTTTCTGAATTACCCGTGCATTAAAAAAATAGTCCGAAAATAAAAGTGCTCCAAATGCCCTGCAAATTTAGTATGATTTTTTCTGGAATATTTGAGGATTTTAGGCACTGAAAACACTGCAGGAGGGGCAAGCACCAGGCCACGAGAGAGGAGGGCACGCCCCCCCTGTAGGGCGCGCCCCCTGTCTCATGGGCCCCTGGTGGCTCCCCTCCACTTATGCCAGCTCCCACACACTTCATCTTCTACCCAGAAAAATCCCCATCCAGCTCAAGCACGAGTTTTAGCTCGTTTTGCTGCGATTTTCGATCTCTTAGCTCAAAGCTCCATTCACAAAACTGATTTGGGAGAGTGTTGCTTGGTATGTGACTCCTCCATTGGTCCAATTAGTTTTGTTCTAGTGCTTTATTCATTGCAAATTTTTGCTGCTTAGGTGACCATGTTCTTGAGCTTGCATGTTAAATTTTTGAGGTCCCAAGCAATTCCAATGCATGATATGGGCTCTAGGCACTTGTAGGAGTAGTTGCTGTCATTCTTGTTTAGTTTTATGCCATATTATTTTGAAGTTACTAAAAAACTCAGAAATTTTTAGAAAAAGAATATGCTTATAAGAATGTACCAAGGAGGTTCCTCGGTAAAGAAAGGGCCAAGGATTGCTATACATGAACAAGATATTAATTTGCCAAGGGACGCAAATGTACGGGCTTGTGAGTGGCCATCCGATGATTTTATGGTTGAAGCAGGCTTCAAGGAAGAATTTGACGCGTATGTGCGTAATGCCGAGATGGAGGACTTCTTACCAGATAAGTGTCCTCAATATTATCAATTGACCGATTCCTTTGTGCGGAGGTTCGAATATATTTCTGCACGTAATTCTCCTAGTGTCATGTTTGATATTTATGATACATCTTATACCATGGATTTAGAGGATTTCACAACTGCTTGCAAACTCCCGCAGTGGGGTAATATTAATGATCCTCCCAAATCTGAATTTAGAGATTTTCTTGCTAATATTACTGTGGGAGAATCTAGGGACGTAGCACAAGCTACCATAGGGAGCATTCATTTTCCTGCTATACATTACTTTGCTCTCTTTATTGGTAGATGCATTAACGGTAAGGACTAGGTATGTCACATGTGTGCACCTGATCTTTGTGTCCTCAAGAGTGTTGTGTTAGGATATAAAGGTTATAACTGGGGGGCAATAGTTGCACGTAGGTTGCATAATAATAGTAGAAGGGGAGATTTCTTTGGAGGAATTTATGCAACCCGTGTGGCTAATTTTCTTAATATAGCTCCACAAGAGAGGGATATGATTGTACATCATTCTCTCGAGAGGAATGAACAATTCCTCCATTATCGACTAATCTATGACAGACGCAACGTCGTCCCTGTTACTCTTCCTGCTCCCTACCTTTTTGATTACCAGGCAAAAGGAAAACATGTTGTCACCAGGGAAGAAGTAACTGAATATGAGAGGGGAATGGAGGCAGTTCGCCAACACGCTGCTGCTCAGGAGGCGGTCGCCTCTGCATCCCAGTACTACCCCAGTTTCACTTATGGATATCAGCCAGGCGGTCCTTGGTATTAAACAAACTTAGGCAAAAAGCCTAAGCTTGGGGGAGTACGTATTTCTCACCGACTTTACATTAATGTTCACACACTAGTCGTCGGTGCTCATACTCTTTCATTGTATTATCCATGCTAGTTTAAATTTCTTTTTCTAGTTTTCTTCTTGTGTGTTTGAGAAACCTTGAGAAAAAACCAAAAAATTAGTTAGTTTAATTCCCTTGCCTGTAGTAGAATTAAAATGAAAACCCAAAAAGATTTCTCGTTCTTCTTTTACTTGTTGGGAGCTTTCCCGTGTAAATAGTTTATTTTATTTTCTTTCCTTTGGGGGTCGAGAAGAACATATTGAAAATGCTTAGTGGCTCTTATATGCATGATTGTTTATTTAATTTAGAGCCCATATTACTTGTCTTCTCTCTTGAGTTGAATGCTTGCAGATTCCAGCTTAGTCCAATGCACGTGCACTCTTATTATTATACACATCGTTCGGTCGTGCGAGTGAAAGGCAATAATGACGATATATGATGGACTTATTGGGATGAGAAAAGCTAGTATGAACTCGACCTCTCTTGTTTTTGTAAATATGATGAGTTCATGCGTTCCTGAGTCAGCTATTATGAAGTAACATATTTGCAATGACATTTAGAGATTATAGTTACTTGTGCCATGCTTGATTAGCTATGAGTTATAGTGGTTTACCTTGCGTGCCAACATGCTATTAGAATGATTATGATGTGGTATGATGGGATGGTATCCTCCTTTGAATGAATTGAGTGACTCGACTTGGCAGATGTTCACGCATGTAGTTGAATCAAATCAACATAGCCTTCACGATATTTATGTTCATGGTGGATTATATCATACTCATGCTTGTACTCGGTGTGAATTAATTTTAATGCATGCTTATGACTGTTGTCACTCTCTCAGTTGGTCGCTTCCCAGTCTTTTGCTAGCCTTCACCTGTACTAAGCGGGAATACTGCTTGTGAATCCAAACTCCTTAAACCCCAAAGTTGTTCCATATGAGTCCACTATACCTACCTATATGCGGTATCTACCTACCGTTCCAAGTAAATTTGTATGTGCCAAACTCCAAACCTTCAAATGAAATTCTGTTTTGTATGCTCGAACAGCTCATGTTACAACTAGGGCTGCCTATATCTTCCATGCTAGGTTGGTTATTCTCAGAGGAGTAGACTCCGCTCCTCATTCATGAGAAAGGGCCGGTAACCGGGATGCTCAGTCCCATGATCCAAAAAGATCAAAGTAAATCAAAATAATTAAACAAAACTCCCCCAGGCCTGTTGTATGTTGGAGGCACTCGTTGTTTCGAGCAAGCCATGGATTGATGCTTGTTGGTCGTTGGGGGAGTATAAACCTTTACCATTCTGTTTGGGAACTGCCTATAATGCATTTAGTATGGAAGATACAGCCATCTCATAGATGTTGCGTTGACAGCAAAAGTATGCCGCTCAAAATGTTATTCAATCTCTATTTTAAAATCGAGCTCTGGCACCTCTACAAATCCCTGGTTCCCTCTGCGAAGGGCCTATCTATTTACTTTTATGTTGAGTCATCATCCTTCTTATTAAAAGCACCCGCTGGAGAGCACACTGTCATTTGCATTCATTATTACTGGTTTATATTGGGTATGACTTGACTGGATCTCTTTTACCATCAATTACAATGTTTAGTCAGTCCTTGATCTTTAAAGGTGCTCTGCATTTATGTTTTGTGGTCTCAGAAAGGGCTAGCGAGATACCATTTTGTTATATCATGTTACGATTATTTTGAGAAAGTGTTGTCATCCGAGTTTTATTATTATGGCTCGCTAGCTGATTATGCTATTGATATGAGTAATTGTGAGACCTATGTGTTATTGTGACTATGGTTAGTTCATATTATTTACTGAAATTGAATGTTGGCTTTTCATGTTTACAACAACAAGAGCAAATAGAGTTTGTAAAAGTTTTTCTTTATCACTTTTAGTTTATCAACTGAATTGCTTGAGGACAAGCAAAGGTTTAAGCTTGGGGGAGTTGATACATCTCCAACGTATCTACTTTTCCAAACACTTTTGCCCTTGTTTTGGACTCTAACTTGCATGATTTGAATGAAACTAACCTGGACTGACGCTGTTTTCAGCAGAACTACCATGATGTTGTTTTATGTGTAGAAAAGAAAAGTTCTCGGAATGTCCTGGAAAGCAACGGAGGCACTTTTTGGAATTAATAAGAATTTTTGGCAAAAGAATTAATGACAGGGGGCCCACAACATGTCCACGAGATAGGGGGCGCCCCCCCCTAGGGCGTGGCCTCCTATCTCGTGGTCCCCCTTGACCTCCACTGACGTCAACTCCAACTCCATATATTCCATCTCGAGGAGAGAAAAATCAGAGAGAAAGTTTCATCGCGTTTTACGACACGGAGCCGCCGCCAAGCCCTAATATCTCTCGGGAGGGCTGATCTGGAGTCCATTCGGGGCTCCGGAGAGGGGGATTCGTCGCCGTCGTCATCATCAACCATCCTCCATCACCAATTTTATGATGCTCACTGCTGTGCGTGAGTAATTCCATCGTAGGCTTGTTGGACAGTGATGGGTTGGATGAGATTTACCATGTAATCAAGTTAGTTTTGTTACGGTTTGATCCCTAGTATCCACTATGTTCTGAGATTGATGTTGCTATGAATTTGCTATGCTTAAGGCTTGTCACTAGGGCCCAAGTGCCATGATTTCATATCTGAACCTATTATGTTTTCATGAATATATGTGTGTTCTTGATCCTATCTTGCAAGTCTTAGTCACCTATTATGTGTTATGATCCGACAACCCCGAAGTGACAATAATCAGGATACTTCTCGGTGATGACCGTAGTTTGAGGAGTTCATGTATTCACTATGTGTTAATGCTTTGGTCCAGTTCTCTATTAAAAGGAGGCCTTAATATCCCTTAGTTTCCGTAAGGACCCCGCTGCAACGGGAGGGTAGGACAAAAGATGTCATGCAAGTTCTTTTCCATAAGCATGTATGACTATTTACGGAATACATGCCTACATTACATTGATGAATTGGAGCTAGTTCTATATCACCGTATGTTATAACTATTTCATGAGGAATCGCATCCGGCATAATTATCCATCACTCATCCATTGCCTACGAGCTTTTCACATATTGTTCTTCGCTTATTTACTTTTCCATTGCTACTGTTACAACTGCTACAAAAACCCAAAAACATTTATCTTTACTTTTGCTACCGTTACCATTATTATCATACCACTTTTGCTACTAAATACCTTGCTGCAGATACTAAGTTATCCAGGTGTGGTTGAATTGACAACTCAACTGCTAATACTCAAGAATATTCTTTGGCTCCCCTTGTGTCGAATCAATAAATTTGGGTTGTACTTCACCCTCGAAAGCTGTTGCGATCCCCTACACTTGTGGGTTATCACTATGCTCCCCGGCAATGGCGCCAAAAAAGGTCTTGATAACCCACAAGTATATGGGATCGCAACAGTTTTCGAGGGTAGAGTATTCAACCCAAATTTATAGATTCGACACAAGGGGAGCCAGAGAATATTTGCAAGTATTAGCAGCTGAGTTGTCAATTCAACCACACCTGGAGATTAATTATCTGCAGCAAAGTGATCAGTAGCACAGTAATGTGATAGTTTTGATAATAGTGGTAGCAGCAATAGTAACGGTAACAGTGATAGCAGTAGTTTTGTAGCAAGTGCAATAGTGATAGTAGCAATAGTAACTTAGCGGAAACAATATGTAGGAAAATCGTAGGCATTGGATCGGTGATTCGTTGGATGACATTTATCATGAGACAGTCATAACCTAGGGCGATACGGGACTAGCTCCAGTTCATAAATATAATGTAGGCATGTATTCCATAAGTAGTCATATGTGCTTATGGAAAGAACTTGCATGGCATATTTTGTCCTACCCTCCCGTGGCAGCGGGGTCCTATTGGAAACTAAGGGATATTAAGGCCTCCTTTTAATAGAGAACTGGACCAAGGCATCAGCACACAGTGAATACATGAACTCCTCAAAGTACGATCATCACCCGGGAGTGGTCCCGACTATTGTCACTCCGGGGTTGCCGGATCATAACATGTAGTAGGTGACTATAACTTGCAATATCGGATCTGGAACATGGATATCATGGTGATAACATAAACAATTCAGATCTAAAATCATGGCACCCAGGCCCTAAGCAACAAGCATTAAGCATGGCAAAGTCGTAGCAACATCAATCTCAGAACACAATGGATACTAGGGATCAAGACCTAACAAAACTAACTCGATTACATGATGAATCTCATCCAACTCCACACCGACCAGCGAGCCTACGAAGGAATTACTCACTCCCAGTGGGGAGCATCATGGACTTGGCGATGGAAAAGTGTTGGTGATGACGAAGATCGAAAATCCCCCTCTTTGGAGCCCCAAACAGACTCCAAATATGTCCTCCCGATGAAGAACAGGAGACGCTGGCGGATCCTTCTTTTGAAACGCGATAATTATTTCTCCCTTATTTTTTGCTGGAAAAATAGGATTATATAGCGTTGGTTTCAGGGTCAGCAGGGCCACAAGGTGGGGACAACCCACTTGGGCGCGCTTGGAGGGGGTGTCACACCTTGGTGGGTTGTGCCCACCCAGGTGCCCCCCTACGGTGGTTCTTGGCTCCAGAATATAAAAAATCCTCGCAAAGTTTCATTCCATTCCGAGAACTTTTATTTCTGCACAAAAACAACACCATGGTAGTTCTGCTGAAAACAACATCATTCCGGGTTAGTTTCATTCAAATCATGAAATTAGAGTCCAAAACAAGAGGAAATGCGTTAGGAAAAGTTGATACACCGGAGACGTATCAACTCCCCCAAGCTTAAACCTTTGCTTGTCCTCAAGCAATTCAGTTGATAAACTGAAAGTGAAAAAGAAAAACTTTTACAAACTCTTTTGCTCTTGTTTCCATAAATAAGCTTAAACAACACCTAGGTTTTCAGCAAAGATAATAACTAACCATGTCGACAATAAATTTTAAAAATTATATTATTAACTCATATCAATGACATAATGAACTAACGAGAAATAACAAGACATCTCAAACAGCAACACATTGTCAAAACAACCATGATACAATATGACAATAGTAGTATCTCGCTAGCCCTTTCTGAGACCGCAAAACATAAAAGAAGAGCACCTCCAAAGTTCAAGCAGCGACTAAACATTGTAATTCGTGGTAGAAAAGATCCAGTCATGATGCACCCAACATTAGCTACACACAATGCATCAGCATGACAGCAGTGGTCTTAGGTTCTGGCGCATATTTTAGAAGGTGATGACACAACATAAAAGTAAAAAGATAGTCCCTTCACAGAGGGAAGCAGTGATTTGCAGAGGTGCCACAACTCAAGTTCTTAAAACAGAGGTAAATCAAATTTTGAGACATGCACCCTAATACGTCTCCAACGTATCTATAATTTTTGATTGTTCCATGCTGTTAAATTATCATTCTTGGATGTTTTACAATCATTTTATAGTTATTTTATATCATTTTTTGGTACTAACCTATTGACATAGTGCCCAGTGTTAGTTGTTGTTTTCTGCTTGTTCTTTATATCGCAACAAATCAATACCAAACGGAGTCCAAATGCAACGAAATTTTTTATTGATTTTTTCTGGATGAGAAGACACATGTGGGGCTAAAGAAGTACCAGAGGGGTGCTCCGAGGGGAGCACAACCCACCAGGACATGCCTGGGGGCCCAGGCGTGCCCAGGTGGGTTGTGCCCACCTCGGTGGCCTCCCGCACCGCCTCTTTGCTCTATAAATACCTCAATATTCCAGAAACCCTAGGGGAGTCGACAAAAATCAATTCCAGCCGCCGCAAGTTCCAGAAACACCAGATCCAATCTAGACACCATCAGGAGGGGTTCATCATGTCCATTGGTGCCTCTCCGATGATGCATGAGTAGTTCTTTGTAGACCTATGGGTCCGTAGTTAGTAGCTAGATGGCTTCCTCTCTCTCTCTTGATTCTCAATACAATGGTCTGTTGGAGATGCATATTATATAAGTCTTTTTGTGGTGTTTTTGTTGGGATCCGATGAACTTTGAGTTTACGATCAGATCTATGTTTTTACCCATGAAAGTTATTTAAGTCTTCTCTTGATCTCTTATATGCATGATTGATTATAGCCTCGTATTTCTGCTCCTATATTTGGGTTTTGTTTGGACAACTTGATCTATTTATCTTGCAATGGGAAGAGGTGCTTTCTGATGGGTTCGATATTACGACGCTTGATCCCAGTGACAGAAGGGGAAATGACACATATGTATCATTGGTATTAAGGATAACAAGATGGGGTCTATTTCTACATAAATAGATCTTGTCTACATCATGTCATTGTTCTTATTGCATTACTCCATTTGTCCATGAACTTAATACACTAGATGCATGTTGGATAGCGGTCAATGTGTGGAGTAATAGTAGTACATGCAGGCAAGAGTCGGTCTACTAATCTTGGACGTGATGCCTATATAATGATCATTGCCTGGATATCATCATGATTATTTGAAGTTCTATCAATTGCCCAACAGTAATTATTTTTCCCACCGTTTGCTATTTTTCTCGAGAGAAGCCATTAGTGAAACCTACGTCCCCCGGGTCTCTTCTTGTCATATTTGCCTTTGTGATCTATTTTCCTTTGATTTTACTTTCAGTTCTACAAAACAAAAAATACAAAAATACCTTGCTGCACTTTATTTTATTTGTGATCTATTTATCCAATCTATTACAACTTTATCCTGTCTCCATGCCATTTCCTGGCGCCGTTGCCCGAAAGGGATTAACAACCCCTTTAACATGTCGGGTTGTGAGCATTTGTTATTTGTGTGCAGGAGTTGTTTATGTTGTGTTGCGTGGTTCTCCTACTTGTTCGATTACCTTGGTCTCATCATGAGGGAAATACCTACCGTTGTTGTGCTGCATCATCCCTTCCTCTTTGGGGAAATACAGAAATAGTTCAACAAAACATCAAAAGGAATTTCTGGCGCCGTTACCGGGGAGGATGATCAACATCAACCAGGTTCCTAATCACAAATCTCATCTCCTTGCAATTTACATTATTTGCCATTTGCCTCTTGTTTTCCTCTCCCCCACTTCACAAAAATTTGCCATTTTATTCGCCCTCTTTTTCGTTCATCGTTTTCTTGTCAGATCTATTCGCGTTCTTACATTCTCATCACAATGGCAGGTTTGACCGCTCCTCCTTTGTTACCAGATTTTGAAGTTCTATACTTCAAACAAAGACAAGGAGAAAATTTGAAAGACGCTTGGTATAGACTAATGGAGTCCTATCGTGTTTGCAATTTAAAGGGAGATGCGAAAAATTTCCTTAGAAATTTTTATGTGGGATTGGCTTTACATCATAGACAACTTTTAGATTTTGCCGCAAAAGGGAATTTTATTGAACTTGATTTCAATGCTGCCTATGAAATCTTAGAAGGAATTTTGGGGGTTCCACCACAAAAGAAAGGGTTTTCTTTCACCCCAGAGGGAGCTCAAATTTTGGAAAAACTTGGTGATTTGCATAAGCATATGGTTGAGTTGCAAAAATATAATGAACCTCTTAAACATCTCAACGGTAGTATCGACTGGATGAACACTTTGATTACCCTTTGCAATAAACAGTTGGATATTCTAGATCTCAACATGATTTCTTTCCCTGAAAATTTAGGGAAGTGCAAAGAGCCTCCCAGATTTGAAAAGTACATTACTATAGTGGTGAATATCACTGATGACAACACGTAGATCCTTCGCGTTATGCCTAGCTAGGGGTGTAAAATGATAGCGCATGTTGGGAGGCAACCCAACTTGTATCGTTTTGCTTTTTTGTTTTCTTGCTGTTTTCTATAAAATACAGAAATATGCCTCTGATTAGATGTGTTTTTGTGGTTTAAATTAGTGTTTGTGCCAAGCAAGGCCTTTGGGATGATTTGGGTGAGAGTTGATTTGATCTTGCTAAAAAACAGAAACTTTTGCGCTAACGAAACTATTTTTCATTTTTAACAGACGAGTGATTTTGAGTTGATTCTTTCTGCAGAAGATTAACAAACAAATTATTCACGTAATCCTGATTTTTCAGAATTTTTGGAGTTACAGAATTATTCGAAGTAGTCAGATTGCTACAGAGTGTTCTGTTTTCGACAGATTCTGTTTTCTTTGCATTGTGTGCTTGTTTTGATGATTCTATGGTTTTCTTTGAAGTGTTTTTGCCATAGAAAAGTTGTAATGCAGTAGATATAATGCAAAAGTAAAATATGAATGGGTTTACAATGGTACTTATAGTAGTGGTTTGCTCTCTTATACTAACGGATCTCATGAAGGTTTTGTTGAGTTTTGTGTGATTGAAGTTTTCAAGTTTCAGGTGATATTACGATGGATGAGAGAATAAGGATTAGCAAAAGGCTAAACTTGGGGATGCCCGAGGCACCCCAAGATAATATTCAAGAAGTAGCAAGCAACTAAGCTTGGGGATGCCCCCGAGTGGCATCCCCTCTTTCTTCTTTTTTTTGACAATGAAAACAGCAGGAGAGTCTCCTACTATTGCTTTTTACTAAATGTTAACCGAGGGTTAACAGAGTTACATCAGTGGCGGGGGTACAAAGGAATTCCATGATGAGAAGGGTTTATCCACTTTGGAAAGAAGCCAAACAAACCAAAGGGCAACAAAACAAATTACAGAGAGGTGTTTGCAACTGTGGTGAGAGAGTCCTTGTATCCTTCCAAAAAGGCCAAGCTTTCAGAGTTAATTCTATAGCCCAAAATCACAAAATCCTCCTTGAGCTTCCTAAGCCAATCAACATGTGTGGCTGCCTCACCTTAGAAAACCACCTTGTTTCTCTGTTTCCATATATTCCAGGAAGCTAACGTGACAACTTCTTTAGACAAAGGTTTCTGCCACCTTGCTTTGGCATGATCATGTCTTGTTTGCAAATCCAACTGGTTGCCCCAGTCAATACCCAAAGTCTCCCAACATTTGGAGGCAAAGGTCCAATCAAAGAAGAGGTGGTTGTTTGTTTCTAGAACACCTAGATCATGGAGAGGACAACCGCGATCATCCCCAATATTAAAGTGTTGTCTCTGCGGCATATCTCTAGTGTTTACTCTATCCAGGAGCATTAGCCATGCAAACACCTTGTGTATCATGATGCATTTAGACTTCGAGATCAAAGTAATAACCTGAGGTGCCACCACATTCCTGAACATGAAGTCATAGAATTTTTTTGGTTTATACCTCGTGTCCCCCCAGCATAAGATCCATTCATCAGTGTCCATTGGGTTCAAATTCAAATCCATAATCATTGTCTGAAGGTCATTCATTTCCTCCCTAGCTTCCAATGACAAAGGCAACATAAAGTTCTCCTCCGGCGAGCTGACATTGTAGAATTGCTGCAGCGAAACATCCTCGTTCTTTGCAAAGGACAATTAATGCTCGTGTGAGTTCATAAGAGGTTGATCTTACTTCCACACATCTTTCCACAAAAGAATTGTGTCACCCGCAGCTAGAACACATCCCCCCCCCTCTTTCTTCTAATGACCATCGGTATTTTACTTGGAGCTATATTTTTATTCGTCACATATTATGAGTTTTGTTTGGAGCGTCTTGTATGATATGAGTCTTTGCTTGTTTTGATTTATGTTTTAAGTCTTGAATCCTTCCTGGACATGCCTTTTTGAGAGATCCAAAATTTATGCTATGGTTGCTCCTATGCTTCACTTAAATTTTTAGAGCCATGGAATTGCTCTAGTGCTTCACTTATATCTTTTTAAGCACGATGTGCTTTGTTATTTTTGAAGAAATGCTCTCATGCTTCACTTAGATTTATTTGAGAGTTCGTACATTTTTTTAGAAATTCTCTCTTGCTTCACTTAGATTATTTTGAGAGAAAGAAATGTTATGCTCATGTTCTTCACTTATATTTGTTTGAGTTTATTAAAAGCAACATATGAAATTAGCCCCAAAGTGATAGATATCCAAGGAGGATATAATAAAAACTTTCATGAAGATCATTGGACAAAATAAACTTGGTTCTTAGTAATGGTTTTGAGATATGACGATATGATATGTGAGTCATGTTGATGAGTGATTATGCTTTAGTAAGAATATTGGTGTTAAGGTTTGTGATTTCATATGCAAGCACGAAAGTCAATAGTTATGCAATGAAATTATATCCTACTTATGGTGCATTATTCGGTGTTACTTATGCTTAAAGCTTGGGTACGAGATTCTTGTTTCTTGGTTAGACGCTTCTCAATATTTTTGCTAGCCTTCATTTTGCATTAAGTATGATCACTACTTGTGCATCCGAAACCCTTTAAACCAGTTTTGCCACATGAGTCCACTTTACCTACCTATATGCGGTATCTCCATGCCGTTTTAAGAAAAAATTTATGTGCCATCTCTAATTTTCAAAATAAATTTCTCTTTTGTGTGCTTGTACTACTCGCGAGGCGGTGAGGGGTGCCAATATTTTCCATGCTACATGTGTTATTCTCATGATGAGTGTTTATTCACATGTCATTGTATGAGAGTACGGCAAAGGTATTAGGGATGCCCAGTCCCGAAATGAAAAATGAATTTACTTTGTGTTGTCAAATAATAAATTCCTTGTAAAGTGTTGGTACGGAGGGAATATTAAGGGATACTAAGGCCTCCTTTTAATAGAGAACCAGAACAAAGCATTTGCACATGGTGAATACGTGAACTCCTCAAACTACGATCATCACCAGGAGTGGTCCCGACTATTGTCACTCCAGGGTTGCCGTATCATAACACGTAGTAGGTGACCATAACTTGCAAGATCGGATCTAGAACATGGATATACTAGTGATAACATAAATGGTTCAGATCTGAAATCATGACACCCGTGCCCAAAGTGACAAGCATTAAGCATGGCAAAGTCATAGCAACATCATTCTCAGAACATAATGGATACTAGGGATCAGGCCCTAACAAAACTAACCTGATTACATGATGAATCTCATCCAACTCCTCATCGACCAGTGAGCCTATGAAGGAATTACTCACTCCCAGTGGGGAGCATCATGGAACTGGTGATGGAGAAGTGTTAGTGATGACAAAGATCGAAGATCCCCCTCTCCGGAGCCCCGAACGTACTCCAAATCTGGCCTCCCGATGAAGAATAGGATAGGGCGGCGGCTCCATCTCGTGAAACGCAATAATTCTTTCTCCCTGGTTTTTCCGGAAAAATAGGATTTGATAGCGTTGGTTTCAAGGTCTACAGGGCCACCAGGTGGGGACAACCCACCTGGGCGTGCCTGGAGGTGGTGGCCCGCCCTGGTGGTTTGTGCCCACCCAGGTGCCCCCCTCCGGTGTTTCTTGGCTCCAGAAATTCTCTTTTATTGTATAAAAAATCTCCGAGAACTTTTATTTTTGCCCAAAACAACACCATGGTAGTTCTGTTGAAAACAACATCAGTTTGGGTTAGTTTCATTCAAATCATGCAAATTAGAGTCCAAAACAAGAGGAAAAGCGTTAGGGAAAGTAGATACGACGGATACATATCAGTTAGTCAAGATATCGATAAGGTTGAGAAGGTTCACAAAATTGCAAGTAGAGCAAAAAGATCAAACCCAAGAATGTCACTAGGGACTCACACACGGAAGATATATGGGATCCACACAACCAAGGGGTGAGCTCAAGGTATGTAACCACGGGAAATGCTCTTGTTGTATGGATGCAAGGGAGACGCTAGCTCGATTGCTCAAATGGGCAAGATACGCTTGTGCACCAACCTATGAGAGAAACGTGACGTCTTCAATCCTAGCTATGCTATGTATGTGGTGACCAAGATGGTGTAGCGATGCAAAATGGCTCAATGCTATTGCTTACAAGCTATTTGTTTCCCCTTTTTTTGCTTAAAAGCTTTTCTTTCTTTCTTTCTTTCTTTCTTTCTTTTCACTATGCTTGATGCTCGAGCCAAGTATGATATGAGACAAGTATGTAAGTTATGCACGGGAGAGACTTATGGGACAATGATGATAGCAAAACCACTACAGTGCACAATATAGTGGGGCCCGGCGGTGCGGACACCCGGGGGTTTGATACGTCTCCAACGTATCTATAATTTTTTATTATGCATGCTATTATATTATCCATCTTGGATGGTTTATATGCATTTATCTGCTATTTTATATTATTATTGGGACTAACCTATTAACCTAGAGCTCAGTACCAGTTTTTGTTTTTTCCTTGTTTTTGAGTTTTACAGAAAAGGAATACCAAACGGAGTTCAAACGAGCTCAAAATTGTAACACACCAAAAATTTAACCAGGTTTTAATTATTTAAAATTTTGCCAGGAATTTAAAATCTTTGCCTTCTGGATTTTTTTCTGTTAAAATTTCAGAACCTTCCTTTTTTGAGGAGTTTTACCCAAGTGGAAACTTTCCAAAAATGTCTTGGATTTCTATGCTCTCTCAATATAACAATTTTTAATCAGTAGAATTTTATTTATTGAATCATATCTTCCTGAGCATTATTCCTTAAAATGACTTTCATCAGTTTTGGAGCTCTTTTTGAACTACCACCATTTGATAAATTTAACTAAAATTCAAACCAAAATTTGGAGATGTCATGTGATGTTTCTTAATCACTTTTATGTAAAAATATATTTCATTCATTGCATATTTTGA
Source organism: Triticum dicoccoides (assembly GCF_002162155.2). Lineage (NCBI taxonomy): Eukaryota > Viridiplantae > Streptophyta > Magnoliopsida > Poales > Poaceae > Triticum > Triticum dicoccoides. The sequence continues at coordinate 422,153,899 of NC_041389.1, forward strand.
GTTCTACACCTATTTTTCAAATCTGGTCCAGTGGGCATTTTTGCACTACAGCCTATTTAAATATTTCTTTAAAGCCTCCACCAAAATTATGGGATGTCAGTGGTAGCATGCCATCCAACTTTATGCAAAAACCTAGTGATGTTCTTTGAAAAAATTGAGTGAATCAACCTCTTTTTCATTCTGGACCAGCCTTGTGTTTTCTACTGCAACCCTATTTATTTTTGCTCTAGTGACCTTGTGCTTTCACCTGCTTGTAGTCAACCCTGCAAAACCCCTAAGTCCAGGAGCATGCACCCTTTGGGATATTTTTGGTTCATGTAATGATGCCATTTACTCCCTGTCCAGAATTGAAGTTTTGCAAAACTTGCACTAGCAAGTTTCTTCATTTGTCAAACTAACCTCACCACCCTCTCTTTCATCTAAAGAGACCCCACTCTGGGAGATTTGGCCACTCCAAGAAATGCCTAGCTGCCCCTGGCATTTTGACAAACACCTTATGGGCATGATATACTTTGACATGATCTTTGTTTTGCACTGAGGCCTTGCACCTCTGGGAAAGATAACTTGTCCACTAAGCCTCTAGATGACTTTGGCCTAGGTCTGTTAAACCCCAACCTCATCCGAGACCTATAGCATGCCCTAGCATTCTGTCGAGCATGTCCCATGCATGCTCTGGGCGCGCCCAGAGCACGCGTTTTGCACATGCCGCAACCGAGCCGCCGCGTCTCGCCCCGCACCCACTCTGGCCCTTGGCCGACCGCAGCCAGCACGCCACGTCCCCTTCTGCTCCCCACGAGCACCGCAGCCCTCGCCATGTCTCCGGCAAGCCAGCAGCTAGCCGCCACTGCCGCCCGACAGTCCCTACACTGGTCGGCGCCGCCCGAGCAACGCCCGCTCGCCAGCTCGCCCTTGGAGCAGTACCCGCTCGTCTGCTAGCTCCTGCCGCCATCCCCAGCCCCGCCACGATGCGCTGCAAGCTACAGAACGGCGGTCGCCGACGAGCTCATCCACGGCCGCCGTGAACCGACTTGGGAGCGCTATAAAGGAAGCCCCTCGAGCCCTTCCGAGGACACAAGCAGCCTCACATCGTTCCCCTAGTGCCCCGTTGCCATCAATTGAAGAGGAGAAGGCCATCTTCAACCTCTCCGGCCAGTTTGGCCGCCGCCTTGTTCCAGTTCACCCCGGCACCACCAGGGCCTCCCCACCCTTCCATCACCACCACTCGGCTCCAGATCGTCTTGTGGAGCCGCTCAGACCCCAAGCGACGACGGAGCATCACCCTAGCTCGAACCCCCAAATCCACCAAAGCTTTCCAACGCCGCAGAGCTCACCGCCGGTGATTTCCTCCACCTCCGACGACCCTACGACCACCGAGAGAACCGCCGCTGATCCGCGGATCCATCCCCGTCCCTAGCTCCCCGCGAGGAACCGCCGTTCACCAGTGACGGTCGCCGGAGTCCCGCCTCTGCTCAGGCAGAAGAAGCAGAGGGAGGGGAGACCAGTCAAACATGACTAGTGGGCCCCTGGGCCCACTGTTAGCGAATCCCCGCGTAGTCCACGCGGGCATAAGGGGAAACATAATTCCAGATACGTGTTCGACGTGTACATTTCGAATCGTTTTCTTTTTCTCTTTAAAAAAACAGAATATTGACTAAACCTTGACTGGCTATAACTTTTTAAATATAACTCCAAATGAATTGATTCTTTTTCCTAACTCTCCAAAACTTAATCTAGTTTATTTTAAGATTTATTTGAAAAAAATTCAAAACAACTTTTTGTGTTGTTTTGAAATTGTGTGTTAATTCAAATTTATTTTAAATAGGATTTTTTTGAAGAGAGGAGAAAGCTTTCAAGAGTTTTGGGATGCACCTTGCCTCCCCACGACTTAAAGGCAAGCATTCTGAACCCTGGCATAATATTGTGTGCGTTATTTGAACACGGTGACAACAACACCCTACACAGGCATACGTTATTTTATGTGATGATGTGTTCCTCCTCATGAGTGCATATTAATGATTTCATGCTAATGGAGTTGATATGGTTGTGATGGAAATCACCGTCATATGCCTTTCATGCATACCGAAAGGGAAGCCGGGAAGGCCTCTGTCTTGGGTAGACACGGTCTTGTTCCTAGTCCTCTGTCGAGACGGTCGTGTCCGGTATGGCATGGGGGGGTATGTCGCGTGGTGTTTCTATCTGTTGGTTGAAGTATATATTATTATGCTAATCATGCAGGGAATATTTAAACCTCCTAAGTCAACCGTAGATCGAGTCTTGTTCCGGTAACCCCCATACTTGTTTCGTACTGCCACTTGTCCCTGCCATAGGTAGGCTACGGTTCAGTAAATTGTCAACCCCTTTCCTAGCACACACCATACAGAGAGGCCATATATGGTGGAAGATACCGGAGGCATCCGGTAGGCATGCCACCTGGTCTGGGAGCATGGGTGTTTCGGTTGTAGCCGAAGGGGTAGCTCCCCTAACTTACGCGCGGTATAAATTTTGTGATCCCATGTTACGTCGAGGTTGTAGCCTCCCCACTTAGAGTTTTGCTTAACGGGTGTCGTGGGTGATTCCAGACACCGGTAAGCTAGGCTGGTGTGTGCGGGTAGGTGTGTTTCCAATTAAAAGGCCGTAGACGGAATTAGTCCCGATGGACTAAAGGAATCCGTTACTCGTGGGTAAAGAGTACACTCTCTGCAGAGAATTAAAACCTATTCGAATAGCCGTGTCCATGGTTAAGGATTACAGTCTGGGATGGGTCAGGTGCCGGTCTTAGAGTCGGTCTTCGGAGGAGAAAACTAATAAACCAGAACATGGATCGTGATCAGTGACCTATGATGATTATGATTATTATGGACTAACCCTTTTTGAAGTATTGAGTATCCCTGGGACGGTTTTACCTCCTGGATATTCACTAAGATTATTTATTTTATAAGCCCTTTATGTGGTGTCGCTGAGACGCCCGACTGTAGCATGCTTGTTATTCATTTTATAAGCCCTTTATGTGGTGTCGCTGAGACGCCCGACTGTGGCATGCTTGTTATTTATTTTATAAGCCCTTTATGTGGTGTCGCAGAGACGCCCAACTGTGGCATGCTTGTTATTTATTTTATAAGCCCTTTATGTGGTGTTGCTGAGACGCCCGACTGTGGCATGCTTGTTATTTGTTTTTGTAAACCCTTTATGTGGTGTCGCTCAGACACCCGACTGAGGCATTTTTATCACTACTATGTTATTGCATATCCATAAATAACTTGCTTGCATGCATCAGAGTTTTTTACTATTTTTGTGACTGACGTCATGATCATAAAATATTTCAGTACAGAATTATCGTTGTTATATTATACCCGTGTTCATAATGTTTGCGAGTACATTCAAAAGTACTCACTGGCTTGTCCCTGGCTATTGTCTTGGCTAGATTTCTTGCGCGGAGAGGAGCGACCGTGATGACAGCCCCGGAACCTAAACAATGGTGATAGCAGCCTCGCGAAGATAGGAGTTAACCTGGTTAGCTGTTCCTGTGGGAAATGGAGTCCCATAGACGCTGATGATCCACAAACCGCTTCTGCCATCAACCACTAGAAACCATTTGTTGTACTCACAGGCCATAATGGTCTTGTGCTACATATTTTGTATTTTTGCTTGGAGTTCTGTAACAAGTTGGTGCCTCATCAGCTAATAGTAATCCTAGGGCTGGTGAGCACAAAGGCCATTTTATGGGAAATTAATACCCGGAAAACCGGTCGCCACAAACTTGGTATCAGATCCAGGCTGACCATTGGCTAATCCTATCTTAGCCAGGTCGAAAAACCTAGGTAAACCAACCCATCAGACCTTAACCAAACCCCGACCAAGCTTCTCGTGCAAGACAGCCACACAGTGAGCCTGGCACCTTTTTACAGTAGGTGCCCAACCTATCATCTTAGCCTATCAATCACGCGCCAGTGACCGACGCCCAAGATGTCCCATCCGCAAGCGTGCGAAGGAAGACTCCGTTCCCTTTTCTATAAAAAGGGCACGCTAGCCTCAACCCAGCACAGCACAGCCTCTTCCCCGAACAAGGCCATAATTCCTGGCCCCATAGTGCACAATGAGACCACAGCAACCAATCTTGGAGGTTTTGTGACCATACTCGCAAACCTCACCCGTCGTGCCTATGCGTTAGAAGAGCCCCCAGAATATGTTGTGTACCAAGAACCCATGAGCGGTGAGGACCGTCAATTTTGGGCCACTGTGCACATCTACGGAAGGAGTCTGTCGCCAGAACGCCCCTACAGGTTCACCGGAAGGACAACTTCCTTCAAGCCACAAGCCATCCAGCTAGCTCCTCGAGAGGCTATAGTTCAACTCTGGCAGTTGTCGCCCAGAGTTAACTGTCGCTCGTTCTACTACTACCCCAGGCGTGATGGGTATGGTAGACCACCCCAAGTTGCCAACGGATACCACGAGACGGATCCTGCATTGTTGCACCTAGTGCGTTATGTAGATGCACTAGAGGCACTGTTCGATCAGATCACCATTGATCTGATCACAGCTCGTGGAGAGCTGGTTTGCCGAGCCCCGGCAAGCAGGGAAGATGAGCCCGGCACCGACAACCCCGTCGTGCTGTTCGGACACCCGATCGAGACCCTGAGGTCAGCCCCAGCCATCAACCAAGGTGCTTTGATGACCCCAGAAGTGCTTCGTCGCCTTTTGGGAGCACACTCCAACGGGATTGTGGCCAACAATCCCCGCGATGGTCATCATCGCCACCCCGACCCTGCAGCCCCTCCACCACCTCCAGCTAATTCTGACGGTGAGACCCGTGGAGAAGCCTCGACATCCACAAGGCACGCCCGTTTGGATGTAAATGAGGTAGACTAAGTCACCCGAGTAGTGCCGAGTCTCAGTGTATCCTCGCTTTGTAATCGTGTGACCTTGTAAACAAACACAGTCTGTTGTTGCGCCTCTGTTTTAATAGTAGCCTTGCATAATTGTGTCAGCCTCCAGTTGCATTTTTATTTCAGGCACAACTACCAAAACCAACCCCGACGACACCCACAGTAACACGTCCCCTTTTTGAGATATGTGTATCTGCGGTTTTTGACCCCGACCCTTGGAGATGATCTGGCAAATTTATTACCTTTCACCACGGTAAATAAACTAGCCCGGATGCTATATAAGAAGGCCACCTCGTGACCTTACCCAGCACCCCTCACCTCGTGCACCACCCTCACAACCATTTCTTGCCATGCCGAGCCCTAGTATTTATCTGAGAACCCCAGATGCAACCTCGGGTAGCTTCATCAAAATATTGTGGGACTTTACCTGCAGTACCATGGGTTCTACCCAGCCACCCCAGTACGAGCTGTTCAAATCGAGAATCACCCCTTCAACCTCGAAATATTGGGCAGCAGTACACATCCCTCCCGTAGACTCCAACCAAGACCCAACGGAGGTCTCCTTCATGGGGAGATCTATGCCAACCCCACACATGGCCATAGAAGCTACTGCGTACGAAGCGATTGCTCGTCTTCGATTCGCGGTACCCTATGCTAGCGAACGAGGGTATTATTACTTTCCGAGCCGTGCAGCACCCGGAGGAGTAACATCTTTTCCTGGTGGGCGATTTGAGAGAGACCCAGTACTGGCAAACCTTGTCCAGTACGTCATCGCTCAAGAACATTTGAACCAGCGAGTAATGGATTATCTCCAGAGTCTCGCTGATTTGAATCCTCAGATTGCCGTCGGTAGACCACTAAGGCCCGACCAGGAGAGACACATACATCGACTGGTCAATCCACTTCCTCCGATAGAAGAGGAGTGTGTCCTAGTACCTGAGACATTTTCGCGAGACCCCGTCCAGTTACCGTTTTCATTTTAGACGTCACTGCTCTGTTTATTATTGCAATATTTATTATTGCGTTGTAACTTATGCATGGTACCCCGAGTTTTTACGACGAGTCGATTATTTGGTTTCTACTAATATGAGTATTTTTCATTGTGATTTTTTTAACCATTGTCCCCGCGAAAAATCCTAGAGTGAAATTTCTTTTCCCTGAGTTGCTGCATCACCTACCCTCTCACGTCATGGATTATTTTTATTCACGCTGCACCACGGCAGCAAACCCACAACCACTCGGACTCTTACACTGCTTGCAAAAACACGTAACCGTGTTGCATCTCACTGATTCCCTCCCTAAGCACACCACAGCCTCCAAAGGAGAGATTAGCGGAAAATCATTTGGATACTAATCACCTCCGGCACACCGACAACAGTTAACACCCGGCATCACACCTAGTCCTCATGATCACCGCCACCGCGGAGAGCCAGCACCCGAGCAGCAGCATCACGGCGATCATCGAGGATCATCGCGCACAGGAGCACGGAGAGCCCCAGCACTGCCACCAGCCCTCCGCACACCAGGATCACGTACCAGTCCGGCGTCGCCTCCGCCATTAGAGCCTCGTCTCGAGCTCCTATAAGCAGTAATGGAGGAGAAGGAGGAGGAGAAATGAGGCCAGTTGCAAAGTAGAAGAAGGAGCACCGCGATCATTTTATAGCTCGAGATCGGTGTACGGTGGGCGAAGTCCACCAGCGCCGCTCGTCGCCCGATCGCCGGTGTTCGGAGGCGAATCCGCGAGCAGTGCTGACAGCGCACTGGCCCACGAAGTGAGTGCACACTGCACCGGCAGCAAGCACGCCGCGCAGTATCGCGGTACGGCCTAGATGCCCTACGCGCTAGACGTCGCCGGTGGAGAAAGCGCGGGAAAGCGCGCGGGGTAGAGGAAGAAGAGAGAGCCAGAGGAAGAAGGAGAGACTGACAATGGGCCCTGGGTCCACCTATCAGCCAGAGGGAGCACTGTGCTCTCGGGTACAACTAGCGTATTTTTTAGAATTTAGATTTTGTTCTAAATTTACTACGTCCAACGTAGGAATCGCTCATTTTTCCTAAACATGGATTTCTCCACACAACGCCAGTGTCCCACACTGTAGTTTTACACCACTTATTGCCCTCTCACTGTAGCCGCATTTTTACCGCTTAAGTAAGTAATCGTTTTGATCTGGTTATAGTATTTTTTTCTCAAAAACAATCCTTAGCAAATCTCGAGGACGAGATTTTTCTTAAGGGGGGTAGTATTTGTAACACCCCAAAAATTTAACCAGGTTTTAATTATTTAAAATTTTGCCAGGAGTTTAAAATCTTTGCCTTCTGGATTTTTTTTCTGTTAATTTCAGAACCTTTCTTTTTTGAGGAGTTTACCCAAGTGGAAACTTTCCAAAAATGTCTTGGATTTCTATGCTCTCTCAATATAACAATTTTTAATCAGTAGAATTTTATTTATTGAATCATATCTTCCTGAGCATTATTCCTTAAAATGACTTTCATCAGTTTTGGAGCTCTTTTTGAACTACCACCATTTGATAAATTTAACTAAAATTCCAACCAAAATTTGGAGATGTCATGTGATGTTTCTAAATCACTTTTATGCAAAAATATATTTCATTCATTGCATATTTTGAGTTCTACACCTATTTTTCAAATCTGGTCCAGTGGGCATTTTTGCACTACAACCTATTTAAATATTTCTTTAAAGCCTCCACCAAAATTATGGGATGTTAGTGGTAGCATGACATCCAACTTTTTGCAAAAACCTAGTGATGTTCTTTGCAAAAATTGAGTGAATCAACCTCTTTTTCATTCTGGACCAGCCTTGTGTTTTCTACTGCAACCCTATTTATTTTTGCTCTAGTGACCTTGTGCTTTCACCTGCTTGTAGTCAACCCTGCAAAACCCCTAAGTCCAGGAGCATGCACCCTTTGGGATATTTTTGGTTCATGTAATGATGCCATTTACTCCCTGTCCAGAATTGAAGTTTTGCAAAACTTGCACTAGCAAGTTTCTTCATTTGTCAAACTAACCTCACCACCCTCTCTTTCATCTAAAGAGACCCCACTCTGGGAGATTTGGCCACTCCAAGAAATGCCTAGCTGCCCCTGGCATTTTGACAAACACCTTATGGGCATGATATACTTTGACATGCTCTTTGTTTTGCACTGAGGCCTTGCACCTCTGGGAAAGATAACTTGTCCACTAAGCCTCTAGATGACTTTGGCCTAGGTCTGTTAAACCCCAACCTCATCCGAGACCTATAGCATGCCCTAGCATTCTGTCGAGCACGTCTCGTGCGTGCTCTGGGCGCGCCCAGAGCACGCGTTTTGCACGTGCCGCAACCGAGCCGCCGTGTCTCGCCCCGCACCCACTCTGGCCCTTGGCCGACCGCAGCCAGCACGCCACGTCCCTTCTGCTCCCCACGAGCACCACAGCCCTCGCCACGTCTCCGGCAAGCCAGCAGCTAGCCGCCACTGCCGCCCGACAGCCCCTGCACTGGTCGGCGCCGCTCGAGCCACGCCCGCTCGCCAGCTCGCCCTTGGAGCAGTACCCGCCCGTCCGCTAGCTCCTGCTGCCATCCCCAGCCCCGCCACGATGCCCTACAAGCTACAGAACGGCGGTCGCCGACGAGGTCATCCACGGCTGCCGCGATCCTACTTGGGAGCGCTATCCAAGGAAGCCCCTTGAGCCCCTCCGAGGACACAAGCAGCCTCACATCGTTCCCCTAGGGCACCGTTGCCATCAATTGAAGAGGAAAAGGCCATATTCAACCTCTCTGGCCAGTTCGGCCGCCGCCTCATTCCGGTTCACCCCGGTGCCACCAGGGCCTCCCCCACCCTTCCATCACCACCACTCGGCTCCACATCGTCTTCCGGAGCTGCCCAGACCCCAAGCGACGACGGAGCATCACCCTAGCATGACTAGTGGGCCCCTGGACCCACTGTCAGCGACTCCCCGCGCAGTCCACGTGGGCATAAGTAGAAACATAATTCTAGAGTACGTGTTCGACGTGTACATTTTGAATCATTTTCTTTTTCTGTTTTAAAAAAAACAGAATATTGACTAAACCTTGACTGGCTATAACTTTTTAAATATAACTCCGAATGAATTGATTATTTTTCCTACCTCTCCAAAATTTAATCTAGTTTATTTTAAGATTTATTTGAAAAAAATTCAAAACAACTTTTTGTGCTGTTTTGAAATTGTGTGTTAATTCAAATATATTTTAAATAGGATTTTTTTTTGAAGAGAGGAGAAAGCTTTCAAGAGTTTTGGAATGCACCTTGCCTCCCCACGACTTAAAGGTAAGCATTCTGAACCCTGGCATAATATTGTGTGTGTTATTTGAACACGGTGACAACACCACCCTACACAGGCATACGTTATTTTATGTGATGATGTGTTCCTCCTCATGAGTGCATATTAATGATTTCATGCTAATGGAGTTGATATGGTTGTGATGGAAATCACCGTCATATGCCTTTCATGCATACCGGAAGGGAAGCCGGGAAGGCCACTGTCTTGGGTAGACACGGTCTTGTTCCTAGTCCTCTGTCGAGACGGTCGTGTCCGGTATGGCATGAGGGGGTATGTCGCGTGGTGTTTCTATTTGTTGGTTGAAGTATATATTATTATGCTAATCATGCAAGGAATATTTAAACCTCCTGAGTCGACCGTAGATCGAGTCTTGTTCCGGTAACCCCCATACTTGTTTCGTACTGCCACTTGTCCCTGCCATAGGTAGGGTACGGTTCAATAAATTGTCAACCCCTTTCCTAGCACACACCATACAGAGAGGCCATATATGGTGGAAGATACTGGAGGCATCTGGTAGGCATGCCACCTGGTCCGGGAGCATGGGTGTTTCGGTTGTAGACGAAGGGGTAGCTCCCCTAACTTACGCGCGGTATAAATTTTGTGATCCCATGTTACGTCGAGGTTGTAGCCTCCCCACTTAGAGTTTTGCTTAACGGGTGCCGTGGGTGATTCCAGACACTGGTAAGTTAGGCTGGTGTGTGCGGGTAGGTGTGTTTCCAGTTAAAAGGCCGTAGACGGAATTAGTCCTGATGGACTAAAGGAATCCGTTACTCGTGGGTAAAGAGTACACTCTCTGCAGAGAATTAAAACCTATTCGAATAGCCGTGTCCATGGTTAAGGATTACAGTTTGGGATGGGTCAAGTGTCGGTCTTAATGTCGGTCTTCGGAGGAGAAAACAACTAAACCAGAACATGGATCGTGATCAGTGACTTATGATGATTATGATTATTATGGACTAACCCTTTTTGAAGTATTGAGTATCCCTGGGACGGTTTTACCTCCTGGATATTCACTAAGATTATTTATTTTATAAGCCCTTTATGTGGTGTCGCTGAGACGCCTGACTGTGGCATGCTTGTTATTTATTTTATAAGCCCTTTATGTGGTGTCGCTGAGACGCCCGACTGTGGCATGCTTGTTATTTATTTTATAAGCCCTTTATGTGGTGTCGCTGAGACGCCCGATTGTGGCATGCTTGTTATTTATTTTATAAGCCCTTTATGTGGTGTCGCTGAGACGCCCGACTGTGGCATGCTTGTTATTTGTTTTTGTAAGCCCTTTATGTGGTGTCGCTCAGACACCCGACTGAGGCATTTTTATCACTGCTATGTTATTGCATATCCATAAATAACTTGCTTCCATGCATCAGAGTTTTTTACTATTTTTGTGACTGACGTCATGATCATAAAATATTTCAGTACACAATTATCGTTGTCATATTATACCCATGTTCATAATGTTTGCGAGTACATTCAAAAGTACTCACTAGCTTGTCCCTGGCTATTGTCTTGGCCAGATTTCTTGCTCGGAGAGGAGCGACTGTGATGACAGCCCCGGAACCTAAACAATGGTGATAGCAGCCTCGCGAAGATAGGAGTTAACCAGGTCAGCTGTTCCTGTGGGAAATGGAGTCCCATAGACGCTGATGATCCACAAACCGCTTCCGCCATCAACCACTAGAAACCATTTGTTGTACTCACAGGCCATAATGGTCTTGTGCTACATATTTTGTATTTTTGCTTGGAGTTCTGTAACAAGTTGGTGCCTTATCAGCTAACAGTAATCCTGGGACTGGTGAGCACAAAGGCCATTTTATGGGAAATTAATACCCGGAAAACCGGTCGCCACAAAAATTTACGATGATTTTTTATGGACCAGAATAAGCCCCCGAAGCAAAAGAGTTAGGCCAGAAGAGTCCCGAGTCATCCACAAGGGTGGAGGGCACCCCCCTTAGGACGCGCCCCCATGTCTTGTCGTTGACTCGTGGACCCCCCTAACTTGTTCTCGACACCAAAAATTCCTATAAATATAGAAACCCCCAGAAATAAACCTAGATCGGGAGTTCCGCCGCCGCAAGCCTCTCTACCCACGAAAACCCAATCGGGACCCTGTTCCAGCACCCTGCCGGAGGGGGAATCATCACCGATAGCCATCTTCATCATCCCGGCGCTCACCATGACGAGGAAGGAGTAGTTCACCCTCGGGGATGAGGGTATGTACCAGTAGCTATGTGTTTGATCTCTCTCTCTCTCTCTCTCTCTCTCTCTTGTATTCTTGGTTTGGCACGATCTTGATGTACCGCGAGCTTTCCTACTATAGTTGGATCTTATGATGTTTCTCTCCCTCTACCTTCTTGTGATGAATTGAGTTCTACCTTTCAGGTTTCACTACTATCGGATAGAATACTATTATGGATTTGAGAACACTTGATGTATGTCTTGCGTGGGATACCCGTGGTGACAATGGGGTGTTCTATTAATTCACTTGATGTATGTTTTGGCACTCAACTCATGGATTCCCGAGGTGACATTGGGGTAATCTATGCATAGGGGTTGATGCATGTTTTCGTCCTTGTATCTCTGGTAGAAATCTTGGGGCACTCTTTGAGGTTCTTTGTGTTGGATTGAATATCATGAATCTGCGGTTGTTTGATGCATATCGTATAATTGACCCACAGATACTTGTGGTGAAATTGGAGTATCTAGGTGACATTAGGGTTGATTGATCCGTGTCATATGGTGTTATTTTACTACGAACTCTAGGGTTGTTCGTGACACTTATAGGAATAGCCCAATGGATTGATCTGAAAGAATAACTTTGAGGTGGTTTCGTACCCTTCAAGCAATTTCATCTTACATTCTCCGCAATAGGAACTTTGGAGTGACTTTGTCGCACGTTGAGGGATTGTCATATGATCTAATTATGTTATCATTGTTGAGAGAACTTGCACTAGTGAAAGTATGAACCCCAGGCCTTGTTTCCAAGCATTTCAATACCGTTTTCACTCACTTTTACCACTTGCTAGCTTGCTGTTTTTAAATTTTCAGATTAAAAAACCTATAACTACTATCCATATTGAACTTGTATCACCATCTCTTCGCCGAACTTGTGCACCTATACAATTTACCATTATATTGGGTGTGTTGGGGACACAAGAGACTCTTTGTTATTTGGTTGCATGTTTGTTTGAGAAAGACCATCTTCATCCTAAGCCTCCCACGGATTGATAAACCTTAGGTCATCCACTTGAGGGAAATTTGCTACTGTCCTACAAAACTCTGCGCTTGGAGGCCCAACACGAGTCTACAAGAAGAAGTTTGCGTAGTAGACATAAAGCTCTTTTCTGGCGCCGTTGCCGGGGAGGTGAGTGCTTGAAGGTATATCTTTAGATCTTACAATTGAATCTTTTAGTTGCGTGTTTTATCACTAGTTTAGTTTATAAAAGAAAACTGCAAAAATGGAATTGAGGTTGCCTCCTATGCTTCATCTAGTTAATGTCTTTCGTGAAAATGATGGAAAGGAAAATTGTGCTCAATTGCTAGAAGAAGTCTATAAAATGTTTGGCACTAAGTTTTTGAGTGATGAGCATGATAGCAATGTTGTTAGTATGAATTCCTTGAATATCGATGATGCTAATGATATGCAAAGCCACGAGCTTGGGGATGCTATGTTTGATTAATATGATATTTTTAGTCCACCAAGCTTTTATGTGCAAATTTATTATGATGATAGTGTGCCTCCTGTTTATGATTATTATATTGATGAAAGTGGGTTTGGAAGAGTGTCAACTTTAGGAAGTAATGATCCCACTATTTTGGTGGGTGTTGAATCTTACAATAATGATAAAAGTGGATTTGGAGAGGTCATGACTTTATTTAGTGATGAATCCAGTATTTCAGAAGAGGTTCCAATTGATTATGAGAATAAAGTTGCTATCTATGATGATTATTGTGTTGACATGTATGCTATAAAGAATAATGATAACCATGAAACTTGTCATCATGATTTTAATTTTCAATTGGATTATGCCTCGCATGATAGTTATTTTGTTGAGCTTGCTCCCACTACTATTCATGAGAAGAAATTTGCTTATGTGGAGAGTAATACAATTTCTATGCTTGTGCATAATGAATATAATGCTTTATGTGATTGTTAAATTATTGAATTCATTCATGATGCTACTGAAAATTATTATGAGGGGGGAATATATGCTTGTAGGAGTTGAAATAATATCAAATTTCCTATCTATGTGTTGAAAGTTTTGAAGTGATGCTTGTTTTACCTTCCTATGCTAGTTGATTCATGCTCCCATAAATTTTTTGCTCACAAAATCCCTACGCATAGAAAGATCTTGTTGGGAGACAACCTAATATTTACCCTTACTGTTTTTGTGTGTTCACATGATTATGCTACTGTAGTAATCATGTTTTATAGCTTTTGTTTCAATAAAGTGCCAAGTAAAGCCTTTGGGATAGTGTGGATGATAGTTGACTTGATTCTGTGCAAAAACAGAAACTTTTACGCTCAGTCCAGGAAATTTGAAAATTCACTAGAACGTGCTTTTGATCTGAATTTTTTTTACAAATGATTGATATAGAAATATCCTACGTTGTCCTAATTTTTCAAAAAAATTGGAGTTACAAAAGTGTACGAAGTTTCCAGATTGCAACAGACTGTTCTGTTTTCATTGTGTTGTTTGCTTATTTTGATGAATCTATGAGTAGTATCGGAGGGTATGAACCATGGAGAAGTTGGAATATAGTAGATCTAACACCAATACGAATTTAGAATGAATTCACAACAGTACCTAAGTGGTTGTTCGCTTTATTATACTAACGGAGCTTACGAGTTTTCTGTTGAGTTTTGTGTTGTGAAGTTTTCAAGTTTTGGGTAAAGTTTTGGTGGACTACTGAGTAAGGAGTGGCAATATCCTAAGCTCGGAGATTCCCAAGGTACCCCGAGGTAATATTCAAGGACTACCCAAGCAACTAAGCTTGGGTATGCCCCAGATGTCATCCCCTCTTCCGTCTTCGTTCATCGGTAACCTTACTTGAGGCTATATTTTTATTCACCACATGATATGTGTTCTGCTTGGAGCATCATTTTCTTTTGTTTATATTTGCTTGCTACTTGAATAATATACCAAGATATGAAGTTATTAAGTGTTAGAGAGTCTTCACGTAGTTACATAATTACATAATTATTCGACTACTCATTGATCTTCACTTATATCTTTTGGAGTAGTTTGTCATTTGCTCTAGCGCTTCACTTATATCTTTTTAGAGCATGACGGTGGTTTTATTTTCAAGAAATTTTTGAACTCTCATGTGCTTCACTTATATTATTTTGAGAGTCTTTAAACAACATGGTAATTTGCTTAGGTTGTGAATTTATTCCTAATATGATGGGTATCCAAGAGGGATATAATAAAAAACTTTCATATAAAGTGCATTGAATACTATGAGAAGTTTGATTCCTTATGATTGTATTGAGATATGAGGATGGTGATATTAGAGTCATGCTATGGGAGTAATTGTGTATTGTAGAAATAGTTGTGTTGAGGTTAGTGATTCATGTAGCATGCACGTATGGTAAGTCGTTATGTAACGAAGTCGGAGCATGACTGATTTATTGATTCTTATTCTTTGTGTGGAGGTCGGGATCACGCGATGCTTAACTCCTACCAACCCTTTCCCTAGGAGCATGCATGTAGTACTTTGTTTCGGTGACTAATAGATTTTTGCAATAAGTATGTGAATTCTTTATGACTAATGTTCAGTCCATGGATTATACGCACTCTCACCCTTCCACCATTGCCAGCCTCTCTAGTACTGCGCAACGTTCATCGGTACCATATACCTTCCTCAAAATATCCGCCATACCTACCTATTATGGCATTTCCATAGCCATTCCGAGATATATTGCCATGCAACTTTCCACTGTTCTGTTTATTATGACACACTTCATCATTGTCATATTGCTTTGCATCATCATGTAGTTGACATCGTATTTGTGGCAAAGCCACCGTTCATAATTCTTTCATACATGTCACACTTGAGTCATTACACATCCCGGTACACCGTCGGAGGCATTCATATAGAGTCATATTTTGTTCTATGTATCGAGTTGTAATTCTTGAGTTGTAAGTAAAAAAAGTGTGATGATGATCATTATTAGAACATTGTCCCATGTGAGAAAATAAAAAGAAGGCCAAAGAAGCCAATAAAAAAGAGGCCAAAGAAGCAAATCAAAAAAGAGAGAAAAAAATAAAAAATGAGAGTAAAGAGAGAAGGGGAAATGTTACTATACTTTTTCCACACTTGTGCTTCAAAGTAGCACCATATCTTCATAATAGCGAGTCTCTTATTTTGTCACTTTCATATACTAGTGGTAATTTTTTGTTATAGAACTTGGCTTGTATATTCCAATGATGGGCTTCCTCAAATGCCCTAGGTCTCAATTAACAAGCAAGTTGGATGCACACCCACTTAGTTTCTTTTTTAGCTTTCATAAACTTATAGCTCTAGTGCATCTGTTGCATGGCAATCCCTACTCACTCACATTGATATCTATCGATGGGAATCTCCATAGCCCGTTGATACACCTAGCTGATGTGAGACTATCTGCCTCTTTTTGTATTCTCCACAACCACCATATTCTATTCCACCTATAGTGCTATGTCCATGGCTCACGCTCATGTATTGCGTGAAAGTTGAAAAGGTTTGAGAATACTAAAGTATGAAACAATAGCTTTGCTAAACCTGGGGTTGTGCATGATTTGAATACTTTATGTGATGAAGATGGAGCATAGCCAGACTATATGATTTTGTAGGGATAGCTTCCTTTAGCCATAATATTTTAAGAAGACATGATTGCTTTATTAGTATGCTTGAAGTATTATAATTTTTGTGTCAACATTAAACTTTTGTTTTGAATCTTACGGATCTGAATATTCTTGCTACAATAAAGAAAAATTACATGGATAAAATGTTAGGTAGGATTCCACATCAAAAATTCTATTTTTACCAATTACCTACTCGAGGACAAGCAGGAATGAAGCTTGGGGATGCTTGATACGTCTCCAACGTATCTATAATTTTTTTATTGTTCCATGCTATTATATTATCCATCTTGGATGGTTTATATGCATTTATATGCTATTTTATACTCCCTCTGTCCCAAAATTCCTGTCTTAGATTTGCCTATATACGGATATATCTAATACTAAAACGTGACTTGATACATCCGTATTTAGACAAATCTAAGACAAGAATTTTGGGATGGAGGGAGTATTACTTTTGGGACTAACCTATTAACCTAGAACCCCGTGTCAGTTTTTGTTTTTTCCTTGTTTTTGAGTTTTACAAAAAAGGAATACCAAACGGAGTCCAAACGAGCTAAAATTTAAAGTGATTTTTTATGGACCATAAGAAGCCCCTGAAGCAAAAGAGTTGGGCCAGAAGAATCCCGAGTCATCCACAAGGGTGGAGGGCGCACCCCCCCTAGGGCGCACCCCCCTGTCTTGTCATTGACTCGGGGACCCCCCCTAACTTGTTCTCGATACCAAAAATTCCTATAACTATAGAAACCCCCAGAAATAAACCTAGATCGGGAGTTCCGCCGCCGCAAGCCTCTGTGCCCATGAAAAGGCAATCGGGACCCTGTTTCGGCACCCTGCTGGAGGGGGAATCATCATCGGTGGCCATCTTCATCATCCCTACGCTCTCCATGCGGAGGAGGGAGTAGTACACCCTCGGTGCTGAGGGTATGTACTAGTAGCTATGTGTTTGATCTCTCTCTCTCTCTCTCGTGTTCTTGATTTGGCACAATCTTGATGTACCTCGAGCTTTGCAACTATAGTTGGATCTTATGATGTTTCTCCCCCTTCTACCTTCTTGTGATGAATTGAGTTTTACCTTTGAGGTTTCACTATTATCAGATTGGATACTATTATGGATTTGAGAATACTTGATGTAAGTCTTGCGTGGGATACCCGTGGTGACAATGGGGTGTTCTATTGATTCTCTTGATGTATGTTTTGGCACTTAACTCGCAGATTCCAGAGGTGACATTAGGGTAATCTATGCATAGGGGTTGATGCACGTTTTCATCCTTGTATCTCCAGTAGAAATCTTGGGCCACTCTTTGAGGTTTTTTGTGTTGGATTGAATATTATGAATCTGAAGTTGTTTGATGCATATCATATAATTGACCCACGGATACTTGTGGTGATATTGGAGTATCTAGGTGACATAAGGGTTGATTGATGTGTGTCATATGGTGTTATTTTACTATGAACGCTAGGGTTGTTTGTGACACTTATAGGAATAGCCCAATGGATTGATCGGAAAGAATAACTTTGAGGTGGTTTTGTACCCTACAAGCAATTTCATCTTATGTTCTCCGCGATAGGAACTTTGGAGTGACTTTTGTCGCACGTTGAGGGATTGTCATATCATCTAATTATGTTATCATTGTTGAGAGAACTTGCACTAGTGAAAGTATGAACCCTAGGTCTTGTTTCCAAGCATTGCAATACCGTTTTCACTCACTTTTACCACTTGCTACCTTGCTTTTTTCAGATTTAAAAACCTATATCTACTATCCATATTGCAGTTGTATCTCCATCTCTTCGCCGAACTAGTGCACCTATACAATATACCATTGTATTGGGTGTGTTGGGTATAGAAGATACTCTTTGTTATTTGGTTGCAGGGGTGTTTGAGAGATACCATCTTCATCCTAAGCCTCCCATGGATTGATAAACCTTAGGTGATCCACTTGAGGGAAATTTGCTACTGTCCTACAAGACTCTGCGCTTGGAGGCCCAACACGAGTCTACAAGAAGAAGGTTTCGTAGTAGACTTCAAGCTCTTTTCTAGTGCTGTTGCCGGGGAGGTGAGTGCTTGAAGGTATATCTTTAGATCTTACAATTGAATCTTTTAGTTTCTTGTTTTATCACTAGTTTAGTTTATAAAAGAAAACTACAAAAAATGGAATTGAGGTTGCCTCATATGCTTCATCTTTTCAATGTCTTTCATGAAAATGATGGAAAGGAAAATTGTGCTCAATTGCTAGAAGAAGAAGTCTATAAAATGTTTTGCAATAAATTTTTGAATGATGAGCATGATTGCAATATTATTAGTATGAATTCCTTGAATATCCAGGGTGCTAATGATATGCAAAGCCACAAGCTTGGGGATGCTATGTTTGATTAATATGATATTTTTAGTCCTCCAAGCTTTGATGTGCAAATTTATTATGATGATTATATTGATGAAAGTGGGTTTGGAAGAGTGTCAACTTTAGGAAGTAATAGTCGCACTATTTTGGAGGGTGTTTAATCTTACAATGATGATAAAAGTGGATTTGGAGGGGTCATGGCTTTATTTAGTGATGAATCCACTATTTTGGAAGAAGTCCCAATTGATTATGAGAATAAAGTTGCTATCTATGATGATTATTGTTATGACATGTATGCTATAAATAATAATGATAACCATGAGACTTGCCATCATGATTTTAATTTTCAATTGGATTATGCCTCACATGATAGTTATTTTGTTGAGCTTGCTCCCACTACTATTCATGAGAAGAAATTTGCTTATATACAATTTCTATGCTTGTGCGTCATGAAAACAATGCTTTATGTGATGGTTATGTTGTTGAATTAATTCATGATTCTACTAAAAATTATTATGATGGAGGAATATATGCTTGTAGGAGTTGCAATAATATCAAGTTTCCTCTCTATGTGTTGAAAATTTTGAAGTTATGCTTGTTTTACCTTCCTGTGCTAGTTGATTCTTGCTCCAATAAATTGTTTGCTCACAAAATCCCTATGCATAGGAAGTGGGTCAGACTTAAATGTGCTAGTAATATGCTTCACGATGCTCCCATTATATTTCAATTCTTATCTTTTATGTGAGCATCATTGACATCATCATGCCTAGCTAAAGAGGCTTTAAAGAAAAGCGCTTGTTGAGAGACAACCCAACATTTACCCTTACTATTTTTGTGTGTTAACATGATTATGCTACTGTAGTAATCATGTTTTATATCTTTTGTTTCAATAAAGTGCCAAGTAAAGCATTTGGGATAGTGTGGATGATAGTTGACTTGATTCTGTGCAAAAACAGAAACATTTGCGCTCAGTCTAGGAAATTTGAAAATTCACTGTAACAAGCTCTTGATCTGAATTTTTAAAAATGATTGATATATAAATTTCCTAATTTTTCCTAATTTTTTAGAATTTTTGGAGTTACAGAAGTATACGAAGTTTCCAGATTGCTACAGATTGTTCTGTTTTGAACAGATTGTGTTTTCATTGTGTTGTTTGCTTATTTGGATGAATCTATGAGTAGTATCGGAGGGTATGAACCATGGAGAAGTTGGAATATAGTAGATATAACACCAATATGAGTATAGAATGAGTTCACAACAGTACCTAAGTGGTGATTTGCTTTATTATACTAACGGAGCTTACGAGTTTTATGTTGAGTTTTGTGTTGTGAAGTTTTCAAGTTTTGGGTAAAGTTTCGATGGACTACGGAATAAGTTGTGGCAAGAGCCTAAGCTTGGGGATGCCCAAGGCACCCCCAAGGTAATATTCTAGGAATACCCAAGCAACTAAGCTTGGGGATGCCCCGGATGGCATCCCCTCTTCCTTCTTCGTTCATCGGTAACCTTAGTTGAGGCTATATTTCTATTCACCACATGATATGTGTTTTGCTTGGAGCGTCATTTTCTTTTGTTTATATTTGCTTGATGTTTGAATAATATGCCAAGATCTGAAATTCTTAAGTGTTAGAGAGTCTTCACATAGTTAAATAATTATTCGACTACTCATTGATCTTCACTTATATCTTTTGGAGTTGTTTGTGAGTTGCTCTAGTGCTTCACTTATATCTTTTTAGAGCACGGTGGTGGTTTTATTTTGAAGAAATTGTTGAACTCTCATGTGCTTCACTTATATTATTTTGAGAGTCTTTAAACAACATGGTACTTTGCTTAGGTTATGAATTTAGTCTAATATGATGGGCATCCAAGAGGGATATAATAAAAACTTTAATATAAAGTGCATTGAATACTATGAGAAGTTTGATTCCTAATGATTGTTTTGAGATATGAGGATGGTGATATTAGAGTCATGCTAGTGGAGTAATTGTGTATTGTAAAAATACTTGTGTTGAGGTTTGTGATTCCTGTAGCATGCACATATGTTGAACCGTTATGTAACGAAGTCGGAGCATGACTGATTTATTGATTGTCATTCTTTGTGTGGAGGTCAGGATCACGTGAGGGTTAACTCCTACCAACCCTTCACCTAGGAGCATGCGCGTAGTACTTTGTTTCGATAACCAATAGATATTTGCATCAAGTATGTGAATTCTTGATGACTAATGTTGAGTCCAAGAATTATACGCACTCTCACCCTTCCACCATTGCTAGCCTCTCTAGTACCGCGCAACTTTCACCGGTACCATACACCCACCATATACCTTCCTCAAAACAGCCACCATACCTACCTATTGTGGCATTTCCATAGCAATTCCGGGATATATTGCCATGCAACTTTCCACCATTCCGTTTATTATGACATGCTTCATCATTGCCATATTGCTTTGCATGATCATGTAGTTGACATCATATTTGTGGCAAAGCCACCATTCATAATTCTTTCATACATGTCACTCTTGAGTCATTACACATCCCGGTACACCGCCAGAGGCATTCATATAGAGTCATATTTTGTTCTAAGTATCGAGTGGTAATTCTTGAGTTGTAAGTAAAACAAGTGTGATGATCGTCATTATTAGAGGAAATCAAAAAAAGGCCAAAGAAGCCAATCAAAAAAAAGAAGAGAAACAAAATTAAAAAAATTAGAGAAAAGAGAGAAGGGGCAATGTTACTATACTTTTTCCACACTTGTTCTTCAAAGTAGCACCATGATCTTCATGATAGAGAGTCTCTTATTTTGTCACTTTCATATACTAGTGCAAATCTTTAATTATAGAACTTGGCTTGTATATTCCAGCGATTGTCTTCCTCAAATGCCCTAGGTCTTCATGAACAAGCAAGTTGGATGCACACCCACTTAGTTTCTTTTTGAGCTTTCATAAACTTATAGCTCTAGTGCATCCATTGCATGGCAATCCCTACTCACTCACATTGATATCTATTGATGGGCATCTCCATAGCCCTTTGATACGCCTAGTTGATGTGAGACTATCTCCTTCTTACTCTCTTCTCCACAACCACCATTCTCTATTCCACCTATAGTGCTATGTCCATGGCTCACACTCATGTATTCCGTGAAAGTTGAAAAGTTTTGAGAATACTAATGAAACAATTGCTTGGCTGAAACTAGGGTTTTGCATGATTTGAATACTTTATGTGATGAAGATGGAGCATAGCCAGACTATATGATTTTGTAGGGATAGCTTCCTTTAGCCATAGTATTTTGAGAAGACATGATTGCTTTATTAGTATGCTTGAAGTATTATCGTTTTTATGTCAATATTAAACTTTTGTTTTGAATCTTATGGATCTGAATATTCTTGCCACAACAAGGAAAAATTACATCGATAAATATGTTAGGTAGCATTCCACATCAAAAATTCTGTTTTTATCATTTACCTACTCGAGGATGAGCAGGAATTAAGCTTGGGGTGCTTGATACGTCTCCAACGTATCTACAATTTTTTATTGTTCCATGCTATTATATTATCCATCTTGGATGGTTTATATGCATTTATATGCTATTTTATACTCCCTCCGTCCCAAAATTCTTGTCTTGGATTTGCCTACATACGGATGTATCTAACACTAAAACGTGACTTGATACATCCGTATTTAGACAGATCCTAGACCAGAATTTTGGGCGGAGGGAGTATTATTTTTGGAACTAACCTATTAACCTAGAGCCCAGTGCCAGTTTATGTTTTTTCCTTGTTTTTGAGTTTTACAGAAAAGGAATATCAAAAGGAGTCAAAACGAGCTGAAAATTTACGGTGATTTTGTATGGACCAAAAGAAGCCCCCAAAGCAAAAGAGTTGGGCCAGAAGATTCCCGAGTCATCCACAAGGGTGGAGGGTGCG